>NC_083403.1:120332514-120645159 GCF_020745735.1 Hemiscyllium ocellatum
ATGGTTTTGTTTGTTTCCTATGTTTAGGACTAAATTAATATAACAAAGTCTCATCAGTTTATAGTTGAAATAGTTATCCTTGTTTGCCTAGAATAAGTTTCATTTTATATTCTGTACTTATGGAGTTTTTTTAGAAGGATTTCTTGGGACATTGGTGAAGCACAGATAGTTGGACCAAGAACCTAACAATGGAATTAAGCGAGACATCTCCCCTCATTGCTGGCATGAATAAATGGGCTGAGTGACCTCCTTTTGTGTTGTGAATTTCTTCTGATTCTATGATTTCTTCAATCTTATTTCTGAGCGTCAAGTGAATCCAGATTCCATACTCAAAATTTAGATTAAAAACCAGTGTGCCTAAGGTCCTTCACTGGCTCTGTTACCATTCTGCCAAACAACGATGTCTTCATGAAGTATTATTGGTATATTATTTCTCAACATAAAGTTTAATGGAAGTATGATTGTGTATGTGGTCCACATATATTGAATCCAATCACTGGATAACAAGCTGAAAAGTATTTATGTTCATTTTTCAGTGGATTATGGCATGTCAGATAATTCAGATTCATTACAATAGTTTTAGCTGACTCCCAGGATAAGTATGTGCATATTTTGTCCAGTTAACCTTAAGCACTATGTCTTTCCACCAAGCAATCAAACTTTTCCTCAAGTCACCTATTCCATCAACTGAAGGAGACACAAAAAGCAAAAGCAAAATTGTGATTCATATGCTAACAGAGAAATAAACACAGGTAACAGGAAGAAAGTAAAAGAAAACATTATAAAAGGATTCATCTTATAAGCAATAACTATAATTCAATTCCAGCAATTTGAGACGTTATGTGCTGTGTAGTAGAATATGTAATGCTCCACTTAATACACAAGTGGCAGAATTTCCCAATTTTCAATAGAAATGTTTTATCAAGAGCCCTGTCCCAAATGGTTCAGAATGACTTATCTCGTGCAATCTTCCATTCTTCCCTTCAATAAATAAGCAATGAGGCAGTCTGGTGTCCTTCTCGGGGAATCATGAGGCTAAAGAAGCAGAAGTGCTTGCCACAGCTGGGCTCATTTTGTTGGCACCAGCTTTAAAGACTTTAAAATACATTCTTCAGATGCTGCAAGCAATGACTGGGCCCTCACACTGTGGTGTCCGACCACTACCACCATAGATGTTGCCCAGAGGAAAGGAAAGCTCACTTTTTACTTCACAGACAGATATCTGGCGGTCTTGGTGGATGAGGAGGTGAGGCAACCTTTTTACCTGCAGACTGCCAGAGGTAGCTACACAAATAAACCAAGTTAGTCTGTACCCAGATTGTAGCTGGAGTCCCGGCAGAGGTAGAAATTCTGGCAGTGCAGGAAGGTCAATGATCTTCTATGCTCCCCAAGGGTAAGTGTTACCACCTTCTCCATGATATCTCACGCTCATGGGGCCTAGACTACTGGACTGAGTGGGGAGTTCCTGGACTAAGAAGGGCAGGATGGTGTCAAGGTATGCAGAGATGAGTTCAGTGGGACAGGAGCAGGATGAGACAATGGGTCAACCGGGAAAGTTAGGTTTGTGAATCTTTGGTAGGAAGTAGAAACTGGTGGCGCTGAGTTCACGGACAATGAGTTTGAAGGCTGTGGATGGGAGATCCCCAGAGGTGGTGAAGTTGTGGATGGTCTGGGAGATGATGGTTTGGTGATGGGAGGTGAGGTCGAGGTCAAGGAGGCAGTAGGAGGATGTGTCTGCGAGTTGGTGCCTGGCTTCAGCAGTGTAGCATCCTGGATTGCTGCTCTCACAATTGTATGCATCATCTCCATTTAAAGGCTCTTACCCACCTCATCCTCCCAAACCACTCATCCTTCCTGCCCTCGGCATTTACTGCTCATTCACTGGAAACACCTCACCACCTCTGTTGCTTGTGCATCACCACTAACTGCTCATCAATTCAGTTCCATCACACTCAATTCCTCACTTTATCCTGTTGCAGGAAACAATGACCCCAACCTCAAAAGTAATGTCTCTAATGAATGCTGAAAGAACTGCCTTTAATCCAGGACAGGTTTGCACTTAACCTGCAGGACTGACCTTAGCCAATTTCCTGGACTAGAATAAGGGTTGCAGGGCCCCCTAACTGACTGTAGACTTCTTCACCCCATTAAAACTGTTCGCTTTTGATGCTGATAATTGAATATTCACTTGAGGTATGCATGGTGTGATTGCCAGATAAACTGCTGGCACATGCTATTGGTTTAATGTTTATGTAGCACAATTACTGCTTGACACTTCAGTGCTCCCCCCTGCAGCAAGCTGTCTACCTGTCCCTCTGCAAAATAAAGCAGTACAAACCAAAAAGACCACTATCTTGTAACTAAGTGCTGGAGACTCTCCGTACTAAGGAAGCAATGTGACCCACTCTGAGGTTGACAGTCCATAAATCCTGTAGCTATAAGAGCATGTCAAAGGCTAGGAATACTGCAGCAAATGGCTCACCTCTTAGTTCCCCAAATGTGTCCAGCATCTACAAGGCAGAAGTCAAAAATGTAATACAATACTTTCCACTTGGCTGGATGAGTGTTGCTTCAACAATACCTGAAGAAGCTGCACACTATCCAAGACAAGGCAGCCTGTTTGATTGATGCCACATCCACAAATATTCACTTCTTACATCACTGACACACTAGTAGGAGTGTGTATCATTTACAAAGTTCGCAGCAGAAATTTGCCAAAGATCTTCAAACAGCACCTTTCAACCTCACAGCCACTACCATCTAGAAAGGCAGTAGATTCTTGGAGGCACTTCCAACTATAAGTTCTCCTCCTTGGTGTGATGGGTGAGAATTACCCTCCATTCTGATTGGCCATTATAACTATGGAGCTTCATTCATTTCACATTTTTGTCAGGCTTCTGAAAGCACTTCAGTTTTGAAGATTCTTTGTGCTCACTTGTCTGTTTCAACAGCACCTACATCCCCAATCATCAAGAGAAATCCAACCACTGTCATTCATTAGTTGGTAAACAAAAAGGTGAATAATTGGAAGCTCATCTCAGACAAAGTCATGATAGCCGATGCCTGAATGAAAATGCAAACTCAGGAATTATATATGGACCTGAAATTTACTTACAAGTATCTACAGAAATTGTCTCCTTTACCAAAGTGGCATGATAGCTCAGTGGTCAGCATTGCTCTCTCACAGTTGCAGGGAAATGGGTTTGGTTCCACCCTCAGGCAATTGCATGTATGAAGTTTGCACATTCTCCCCACATTTGCCTGGGTTTCCTCAAGGTACTGCAGTTTTCTCCCGCAGCCCAAAGGTGGGTTGGCCCATGCTAATTCTCTCACAGTGTGCAGGCTAGGTGGGTTAACTATGAGAAATTCAGGGAGATAGAGTAGGGGTGAGGGTCTGGATGGGCTGCTCTTCAAAGGGTTGCTATGGACTTGATGGGCTGAATGGCCTGCTTTCACCTTGTAGGCATATTATGATTAATTACCTCTCTACAGTACTTCCCATGTTTTGTGCATTTATTTCTAATTTCCAGAATCCACTGGTGTTTTTCTCTTGTAGATGCATCACTCTTGCTATTCCTGAGTTACTTCATTATAAAGTGTAATTTTTTTTATCATTGAGATTAGTTACAGATGGCTTCTTAAATCTGTTTCTACTTCAACAATTGATCAACCTCAGCTCCTTGATACTCAATGCAGGGTGGAAACTGACTGAGGTGGAAATTCTCAATTAGTTCAACTGGTTTGAAGGTTCAGAGTAAAGAGGGGCTTGACTGAAAGTTTCTGCATACATTCACAAAGATGGAACCTGTTTTCCAAATCCGTGCCTGTCTTGAGTGATATTATTATTATTTTTCAACCAACTAGTGTGAAGGTGCAATTGCCAATCTAATAAAACAAATGAAAAAAAACAAATACTTTTCCGTTAAAAATTATTGACTTTATTTTGTGATACATTTGATGATGCTTTAAACTGATGTTTAAAAAAACAGCAAGGAGAAAGCAAGAGGAATATTTTTTTCTTCTGACTGGGACCTAAGACCACTTGTTATTCCCTGCTGCTTTCCTATTTGTGATACAGTGCCCTGCACACTGGTGTTTAAGTCTGCGATCTTTCTGGCCTTTCTGCTCTTTATGCCTGGTACTAGTCAGTATCTCCCACATATACTGAGACCACAGACAGCTCAAAATTGTCTTGCTGATTTTACTTTTATTAAACCTTGTCTTTATATCACAGCAACTTTAAAAATATGAACAGCACTTATGAAGGAAAGAGAAAATATATATACACTGAAAAATTGGAAGAAAAATTGATTTATGTTCAAGAGTAGTGAAATAGAAAATTAAAAACCAAAAGACTTGAAATACTCAGCATGTCTACCAACAGCTGTAAAGAGAGGAATCAAGTTAATGTTTCAGATCAAGTAATGAAATGGGATTGTAGCAAGTTAAGAACATGAAGATAGTACATGCATGGCAGACTGTATCACCGCAGCCAGTACAGACTTTTTGTTTATTATTAAACATGATTTCTACCTGATTAATTCTTTGGAACTTCTGTTCATACAGTATTTAATAAATTAAGAACAGTATGTTTTAAAAATAGATTACCTTGATCCATGTCCCAAATCAAGACCATAGCATTCATAACCACACTCACAGACTTTGACAACATAAAGATAGGACTATAAGTGTCTGCTGTAAGGGATATTCCTTTCCCAACATAGTGTTCCCTCCCCATACACCTCACTTACATAGCCTTCTCTGTGAACTGGAGGCAAGTGTCGGAAGAAAATGGAAAACAGTTCTTGGAATGAAGGAATGCACCTGATCATAGAATCCCTACAGTGCAGATAGAGCCCATTTGGCCATCAAGTCTGCACCAAACTGAAGTGCATCCCACTCCTATTCCTGTAACCCTGCATTTACTATGGCTAACCCACCTAACCTGCACATTCTTGGACACTACAGGGCAGCTTAGCACCTAAATCCACCTAATCTGTATATCTTTGGGCTGTGGGAGGAACCTGGAATACCCAATGGAAATGTACGCAGACATGGGGAGAATTTGTAAAATCTACACCCAGCTCTGTGACATTACAAGGCAGCAGTGCTAACTGTTGAGCCACAGTACACAGGAAAACGTTGAGAATTTGGACGTATATCCATTGGAATGTAGAAGAATGAGAACTGATCTTATTGAAATAGCTCGGATGCTCATTAGGGTTTGACAAGGTGGATGTTGAGACGATGCTTCCTTATCATGTGCGAATATAGATTTGGGGGTGGGCAGAGTTCCAGAATAAGGGATCTCCCATTCACAACAGAAATAAGAAGAAATTTATTTTCCACTGGGATGGTTAATCTGCAGCATTCTCTTCCCAAGAGGAGAGGATGCTGAATTAGATTTGGAATGACAAGGAAGTTGTGGACATTTTGGACAGCGAGCTGGTAGAAAGCATGAAAGTGGAGTTGAGGTCATGATTACATTAGATGATAATCTTACAGAATTGTGAAACAGGATAAAGACAATGGAGAAAGGAATAAAAAGGATAATATGATGAGGGAGGGTGAGTTGAAAAGGGAATAAATAAAATATGGCTCATGTGGAACTGAAACACTGGCATGAAAAAAAGGAGGCAAATGTCATGTCCCTATGTACATACATATTTTAGTCTTTTCAGCTTTGTAGACTACAGGAGGTCTCACCCAAATGTTCTATCAGTGAGTCTCATACCATTGAAAGTAGTTTAGCTTTGATATTTGTAGATTAATGCCTATTAAAACAGAGCTGTGGAGGAATATTTTGATGAGTTTGTGTGAATAAACATATGACACAAAAAATATTGTATAAATATTGTTATCGTGCACATAAGACTAATATCCTAAAGTAACAACTTACCAAATGGATAAGATTTTACTTTATATAAATCAACCACAATGCAACAGGCAAACTCTATTCAGTGGGCAATGCAACACCAGCAGATGACACAGATTTACTATCAATCCTCTAATCACATATGGCATCCTATTCAGCCAGAGAATCCTTCAAAACTCCTTCTTCCTTTGGTAACATTGCTGTTCCAAATTTCACACACGATTCAAATAGCCAATTCTCTTACAGCTGCCACACACAACCAATTGAGTTCCATGAACACAGTGTTCACTGAAATGACTTGCTCTGTTTCATGAATCCCTTAAGAACAATTAAAGTAGCAGCAACAGTAATTTTACTTTGTGATGCCCATTGCTAAATGTAGTCTTCAGGTCTTTTCAGTTCAGTTGTCCCAGACATTACGATCCCCAACCTCCAGCACTGTTCCTTTTGAAGTCTGATGTCTGATGGTTCTGTTTTAGTTTCGGTTTCAGTCAGCTTCAGCTTTCTTAGTAATCCAAAAGTAAACAAGGATTTTACATAAGTCGTTACATCACAGCTAGGCATCCAAATACACAAATCCCTTTCATGGGGAGCTGAGGTTTCAGTTACTTTCAGGTAGGAACTTCTCAAATGACAGACACTTTGAAACCAAAGTTAATGGGATTCTTGAACCATGACATTGTAAGCAAAGCATTGCACTTTGTCTTTTTTGTTTATTTATGCAGGGAATGTGGGCTTTATTCGCTGCACCAGCTCTTATTGTCCAGCTCTAATTGCTCTTGAAAATGTGGTACTCAGCTGCCTTCTTGAATTGCTGCAGACCATTTGGTGTGGTACACTCACAATGCCATTAGGGAGGCAGTTCTGGGATTTTGACCCAGACATATTAAAGGAATATTTCCAAGTCAGGATGTGATTGGAGAAGATCTTGCAGGTGACGGTGTTCCAACGTATCTGCTGCCCTTGTCTTTCTAGACAGTAGTGGTCATTGATTTGAAAGGTGCTGACCGTAGATCCTTAGTGATTTCCTACAGTGTATCTCATAGTTAGTACACACTGTTGCTACTGTGCATCATTGCAGGAGAGAGTAAATATTTTGAGGATGTGACGCCAATTCAGTGGGCTGCTTTGCAATGGATTATATCAAGATTCTTGTGTGTTGTTAGCGCTGCAACTCTTAACAGCAATTGGGGAGCATTCTATCACATTCCTGATTTGTCCCTTGAAGATGATAGACAGGCTTTGGGAAGTTAGAAGGTGAGTTACTCCCTGCAGAGTTCCTCGCTTCCAACCTACTCTTGGAGCCATCGTATTTTTGTCATTCGGTTTCTGGTTAATGGCAACCCTAGAAGATTGAGTGCAGGAGAATCAATTATGGCAATGCCATTAAATGCTACGGGATGATGATTAAGTTCTCTCTTGTTAAAAGTGGTCATTCCTGGCATTTGTGAGCAATGGGTGTTATATGCCACTTGTCAGCCAAAATTGGATATTGTCCTGGACTGACTGCATTTGGGCTTGGACTGCTTCAGCATCGAAGTCATCGTGAATGGTGCTGATGAATGCACAATCATTAGCAAACATTCCCACTAATAGCTATTCAAATTCATTGAACTGTTCATTTTGCATTCTGAAGTCATTAACAGAAATATCAGTGATGCACAGGAACTTGTCAGCACATAAGAGAAAAGATAGGACACTAATTCTAAAGAAACTACTTTGATAGCATTAATATTTACCAATTTTGATTTTAAAATTACACTTAAAGGGCAGCTGGTTCCTTTTTCTTGAAGAGATTCTAATGAACTGCCTTCATTTCGAATTCAATTCAGCAATCATTCTTTCTTGATCCCAAAGTTTATGAAGTGATTTTTTTTTGTTTGAACTGCACTAATTATACCAAATTATTAGATATGAAGCCAGTTAACTGAAGTAATATAGACAGTGTATCATTCTCAGCAAATTCAATGGAATATATTGATTTTTTATTAAGCAAATATTGGCACTGCTAGAAGGCAAATTCATACATATGAGAGAAAGTGAGTTTGAAATAAAGCAGAAAAGCTATTATTTCACAATATTTTAAGATAATAAGAGGAAGAAGAAATTGTTGAGCTAACATCTTGATAACAGGAAGATGTGTCCATCTCAAGCACTGCCTTTTGCCCAGGGTAAAAAAAAAGTCTTGCTTCTTTTAAAGTTGTTGGTGAAGCAGCAATGGCTTTAACAGAATATGCCATGAATTTACTTTGAAGGAGTGAAAAGTTCCATCTCAGTTTTCAGAATAATAACAAAATCCCCTTGAAACTTTGTATGTGAATTATATCTGGACCCTCTGCAACCCACCCAGATTTATGAAGCTAACTGTAACTAATCTTTATGATAAAAAAATTAGCACTTTATAATGAAGTAACTCATGAATAGCAAGAACAATGCATCTACAAGAGAAATACACCCGTGGATTCTGGAAATTTGAAATAAATGCACAAAACATTGGAAGTACTCAACAAATCTGACAGCATCTGTAGAGAGGTATTAATCATAGTATGCCTCCATCACCCACCCAGACTCAGAACACCCAACTGTTGAATTAATATAACTAACCTCATTGGCATATAGCACTATTAATGACCCCCATTAAGTCTGGAACCTCTCAGCACATCTACGGTGATGAAAAGTATTGAGGAAATTCCAATGAAATACAAGATGACAACTTGATATGTGTCTATTTTATATTTAAGAACAGTTATTGTGAAGCGCCATGGATTTTCAAGCCTCAACACTATTCTGTGTTAATAAAAGCCACTCATTGCCTTTCACTTAACAATAATAAGAAAACAAAGAACTGCAGCTATCTGAAACAAAAAAGAGAAATTGCTGCAAAAGGTCAGCAGATTTAATAGAGAGAAAATCAGATTTAACATTTCGAGTCTAGTGATCATTCGTCAGAATTATTCAGTTTCTTTGCACTTTTTTTTCATGACCGGTCCCGATCAGGAGGACATGTAAATAGCATGGCTTAAATTTTAGAGATCTGAGATCTGAATCAACAGTGTAATCAAGTACCTCCTGGACTCATTAGATTGAAGCATTATTCTGAGGCCATGCTGACTCTGAAGTTGCAAGTATCAGATTTGTGAACTTTGTCAATATGGGTACAGTCAGAAAAATAATGAGAAATTAAAGGGTTGTTTAAGAGAAAGTAATGAGGTGGAAACAAATTTAATAACAAAAAAAACTTCAAAAATAAATAAAATGTGAAGGAATTAGATGCTGCACTGGCTAAAGTTAATCTTCACAGTCAGAGAGATGATTGGACAGAAATGAATAATTTCCATTTTGTTCATGAAGTCCTTACACTTGTGACAATACCTTACAACCTCTCGTCAAAAACAAAACCAGGACAAAATAAGCCTTTTAAATGATAGCAAAGATACCAAACAGGCTACTTGAGGATGACTTAAATAAACAAGTTGTGAGGCCTTTAGGTTTCTTTTTTAAAAGTTAAAACAATAGAAGCAATCTGAATGGGTGTGGTCAGCTCTCACAGATCCAGATTTCTGGATTTTTGTTTTTTAGTAACATCAGAAGCTGCTTGGGGTCTCAAAGCAGTTAGAAGCTTCAGTGAATGTCTCTTGGCTGCTATACTCTGAATTTTCCCTTGATATTTCTTTCTCCTGCATTGGAGTATTGCATCTAAGAATCTGTATCTGAATTTACCTTTTTGCCAAGAGGTGTGTTTATGAAATGTTACCATATTGGAACAGTTATTATTATTCAGTTAAGTTTTCCAAAAATTAAGTTATTGTAAATTCCTCTTTCTTTAGTTTGCATTTTAACTATAGTGTAGTTTGACCGAAACATCGTATCTGGAAAACAGTACTTCATATCTACCTTTGAATTAAGAAAAAGTTAGGGTCTAGGCTATCTTCTTAAAATGTTGTGGTTCTGTTCGCCGAGCTGGGAATTTGTGTTGCAGACGTTTTGTCCCCATCTAGGTGACATTCTCAGTGCTTGGGAGCCTCCTATGAAGTGCTTCTGTGATGTTTCCTCCGGCATGTATAGTGATTTGTATCTGCCACTTCCGGTTGTCAGTTCCATCTGTCCGTTGCAGTGGTCGGTATATTGGGTCTAGGTCAATGTGCTTGTTGATTGAATCTGTGGATGAGTGCCACGCCTCTAGGAATTCCCTGGCTGTTCTCTGTTTGGCTTGTCCTACAATAGTAGTGTTGTCCCAGTCGAACTCATGTTGCTTGTCATCTGCGTGTGTGGCTACTGAGGATTGCTGGTCATGTCGTTTTGTGGCTAATTAGTGTTCATGGATACGGACCGTTAGCTGTCTTCCTGTTTGTCCTATGTAGTGTTTAGTGCAGTCTTTGCATGGGATTTTGTACACTAAGTTGGTTTTGCTCATGCTGGGTATCGGGTCCTTCGTTCTGGTGAGTTGTTGTTTGAGAGTGGCTGTTGGTTTGTGTACTGTTATGAGTCCTAGTGTTCGCAGTAGTCTGGCTGTCAGTTTGGAAATGCTCTTGATGTATGGTAGTGTAGCTAGTCCTTTGGGTTGCAGCATGTCCTCATTCTGTTGTCTTTCCCTTAGGCATCTGTTGATGAAATTGCATGGGTATCCGTTTTTGGCGAATACATTGTATAGGTTTTCTTCTTCCTCTTTTTGCAGTTCCAGTGTACTGCAGTGTGTTGTGGCCATTTTGAATAGTGTCTTGATGCAACTTCTTTTGTGTGTGTTGGGGTGGTTGCTTTCGTGGTTCAGGACTTGGTCTGTGTATATGGCTTTCCTGTAGCCATGAAACGACATGACCAGCTATCCTTAGTAGCCACACATGCAGATGATAAGCAACATGAGTTCGACTGGGACAACACTACTATTATAGGACAAGCCCCAAACAGAGAACAGCCAGGGAATTCTTAGAGGCATGGCACTCATCCACAGATCCAATCAATAAGCACATCGACCTGGACCCAATATACCGACCACTGCAGCGGACAGCTGGAACTGACAACCGGAAGCGGCAGATACAAATCACTATAAATGCTGGAGGAAACATCACAGAAACGGTTCACAGGAGGCTCCCAAGCACTGAGGATGTCACCTAGACAGGGGACAAAACGTCTGCAACACAAATTCCCAGCTCGGCGAACAGAACTACAACAACGAGCACCCAAGCTACAAATCTTCTCACAAACTTCGAACCTTCTTAAAATATTTTCAGGAGATCTCGTTGGCCCAGAACACACTGAAATGATTTGTTTTAACTTCGTGTGGTCTGCTTAGCCTGCAACTACGTTGTCTTTATAGGAACTTCAGTTGAATAGGGGGTCTGGCAAGGAGATATCATGTAGTTTGTTGTATGTGCATTCTTAATAGATATGTTTATAATTAATAATGCTCAGAGGACGCACAACATTTTCAGCTGGTGATTTCATGGTTCTTCACATTTAAAACATTCTCCTTCGAAATCAGTGGCCTAAAAATTTTCAAGCGCTCATTTTTGGGCATTTTATTGGGAGTGGAAGAAATAGAAGTTAAATATCCCGCAGTAGGAGATGCTCCTGTATTAAGCCTCCAGACTAGCTGTCATAGAGCCACTACATCTTGCCAGAAAGAAATGCAGCAAAATAGAGCATCTGAAACCTTCAGATGAAGGCTGAAATCTCTGAGCCAGCACCTATTCCAATAGCTCGCGTTGTTTGATTTCCAAGTAGCAAACATAACTACCCAATTTCAATTGTACATACAAAGATAATTGTACTTCACTGGATTTACAGAATGTATTTTACAAAACTCTAGCTAAAGTATATATAATCTGCAGAAGTTGTCCCAGTTGGATGATATTCATCACACAATATGATTAAGCAGGCATTTCTCTTAATGCTATTAAGTCCTGAGGAGGAAGAACTTGACATGGGATTGCAGGTTCTAATCTTCTTGAATTTTTTTTTCTGAGTTTAACAAATTATTTATACACAATTACAATTCTTGACTCCTTTGCTCAATATGATTCTGAGAAAATGAACTTCTGGGTTAAAATCCCACAACAGATTTGAACATAATCTGGGCTGGCATATAAACCATGGAAACAGAAACAGGCCATTCATCGATTCAAGTCTGGACTTTATTAAATAAGATCACGGCTGATTTGACAATCCCTTACTGATCTATCTATTTCAGCTTTGAATATATTTATTGACACAGCCTTAACAGCAATCTGTGATAAAAAAATTCACAAATTCAGAGAAGAGGTTCCCTCTTCCCTCTTCCCTCTTAAACGTGTGACCTCTTTATTCACAGACTATGCCTCTCATCCTAGATTCTCCCACAAGGTGAAACAATCTTTCTGTTTCTACCCTGTCAAGTCTCCTATGAATCTTGTGTGTTGTGATAAGGGTGTCTTTCATTGTCCTAAAGTCCAATGAGTCCACGCTCAATCTACTCAATATCTTCTCATATGACAATCACTTCATACCTAAATAAGCCTATTGAATCCCCTCTGTATTGTCTCCTATGTGAGCATATCTTTCCTTAGATAAGAGACCCCAAATTGTTCACAGTATTCCAATTATGGTCTGACAAATGCATTATATAGTTTTAACAAAATCTCTCGATTAGTGATTTTTGAGAAGATTTATAGCTCAGGTTCATAATAAGTCAGTAAGTTAGCTATAAGCAAGAAAACCTTCAAGTTCAGTGAGCTAACTTACAGACTTAAAATCTCCCTATTTTTATAGTTCATTCCCTTTGAAATAAAAGCAGACATTCCATTTGCCATTAGACATTTTAAATGAATGGGCAAAACTTTGGCAGATGGAATATAATGTGGGTAAAGGAGAAATGATACCCTTTGATGTGAAGAATAAAGGAGCTGAAATTATTTAAATGGAGAATGATTATGGAAAGCTGCAGTACAGCGAAATCTAGGAGATCTCATGCATAAAGCACAAATGGCTAGCGCCTGGGATCAACAGGTAGCAGGGAATTTTTGCAATTATTTCAAAGGGAATGGAGTATAAAAGTAGAAGGTGTCTCTGCAGACTCTTTGTGTCATACTTACAACTTGCCTTCCAATTTATTTTCATATCATCTCCAGAATTGACGATAGTACATTCACTTTCTTCATCCAAATCATTAACATATGTTGTAAATAATTGTGGCCTCAGCACTGCTCCTTGTGGTATTCCATTAATTAAAGGCTACCATTCTATAAGTACCTCAACTGTGCTAACGTTTTATCTTCTATTAGTTAACCAATTCTCTATTCAAGCTAACATATTGTCGCCAATACCATGGGCTCTTTTTAAGTAACTTAACGTGTAATGTATTATCAAATCTCTTATGAAAATCCAAATATACTTATATCCTCTGCTTCCGTTTTATTTATCCTGCTTGCTACCTCCTCAGATTCCTAATAAATCTGTCAGATGTTATTTCTTCTTTGGGAAACCATGCTGACAGCTTAATCATATAATGTATTTCTAAATGCTCAGCGATTTCATTTTTAATAATGGTCTTTCTGATAGTTTCTCAATAAGAGAAACTCTGTGACTATAACAGATGCTCAGTTAATTGGTCAATAATTCCCTGTTTTGTTTTCCTTCCTTTCTTATGCAAAGGAGTTTTCCAATCTCCTAGAACATTTTCAAAATCTAATGATTCTTGGAAGGTGACTACCAGTGCATTCACTAACCTCATAGCTGCTACTTAAAAATACTGCCATTGAGTCCACTTTAACAGCCTTTAGCCCCATTAATTTCTGTAGCGATAGTTATTATATTTATTCCATCTCCTCCTTTCCCCCCTTGATTATTTTATTACTTAGGAATGTTATTAATTTCTTCTGCTGTAAAGACTCATGCAGTGTACGGGGGAACTTCAATTATCCAGCATTCAATGATCTGAACATCTGATTATCCAGCAAGATTGCAAGATCCCGATGCTTGGCTGAACAATGTTATCTGGAATTTGATTAACCAAATAAATACTCCCCGCCTATGTCCGTCGGGTAATTGAGGTTCCTCTGCTCGTTCATTTGCTCTGCCATTTCCTCAGTCCAGTATTATCTGTTTTCTAAAGGACTCATGTTCATTTTGACCTCGCTCTTTGAATCATAGAATCCCTACAGTGTGGAAACAGGCCAGTCAGCCCAATAAGTCCACACTGATCCTCCAAAGAATAATGCACCCAGACCCATTCCCCTATCCTATATTTACTCCTGACTAATGCACTTAACCAACACATCCCTGAACAACATGGGCAATTTAGCATGGCCAATTCACCTTAACTGCACATCTTTGGATTGTGGGAGGAAACCAAAGTACCTAGAGGAAATCCACACAGACATGGTGAGAAAATGCAAACTCCACGCAGACATTCAATTGAGGTTGGAATCAAACCTGGTTCACTGGCACTGTGAGGCAAGAGTGCTAACCACTGAGCCACCATGCCACCTTCTGGCCTTCTATCTCAATATTATTGACATGTGTACCCTCAAAGTTTATCTTCTATACCTTTATTGTTTTTTTGGTTCTCTTTTGTTGGATATAAAAATGATCCCAATCTTCTGATTCCTACTATTTGCCACATTCTGTATTTTGTCTTTGAATGTGCTGATGTCTTTACCTTGCCTAGTTAACTATGGTTGAGCTATCATATTCCTAGAATCCTTCTTCCTCACTGAGAAAAATCTTTGCTGTGAACCATGAACTATTTTCTTAAACATCTGCCATAGTTCCATCATTGCTGCTAAAATCCTTTCCCAAACTATTCCAGGCAGTTATGCCCTCATTTCTTAAAATTACTCTTACTTAAGTTTAACACCGTTGTTTTTGATCTATGTTCTTCCCTCTCATTCTAGTTACTGCTTCCTAAGTATCTGTCATTCTGACATCATTTATTAAATCTGCCTCATTACATATCACCAGATTCAAAACAGTCCTGAATATACACTATGAATTCTTCATGGCCCGACCTCCGCCAAATTGGTATAACAATGTACATTGTGTTTGAAGCCACCCATAATTAATGCATTACCTTTCTTGATAGATCCTCATTATTGCCTGATTTATTTTCTGCCCATTATATAACTACTCTTACCAAAGGTTTATACCCATTTTTATTTCTTACCTTCAAATACATGGATTCCACATCTTCTGACCCTAGATCATTTCTTATGATCATATTTATACTACCTAGTCTGAATAATGCCACCCATTTCATTCCTGCCTGTCCTTTTGAAAAGTCATATACTTCTGAATATTTAGTTCCTGGCTTTGAACTCCTTGTAAGTGTGTATAATGGCTATATGATCATACCCATTAACCATTAGTTGTGCTGTTAATTTGCTTATTTTCTCTCCACTATTGAACACATTCAAGTAAAGAGCTCTTGATTTTGTCCCTTTACCACATACCAGTGGGGCTCTGAAAACAAGTGAAGAGTTAGATAAGGCATTAAATTCTGTGTGTCAATGTTGGTTTAAGATAGCCCATGGCACAATTTGAAGAAGATTTGTATAGTTCCCCCACCTCATGCAATGTCATCGAAACAAATGAACTAATGATTTTTATCCTTGCTATTTGCAGGCACTTTCTGTTTAGACGTTTGTGGCTGTGTTTTTCTGCATAGTTCTCAGGATTATCATCGCAATTATAACTATCAGAACCATCCAGTACTGGGGTTAGATTGTAACGTTAGGAACAGTCTTCTTTTTATATTTCAAAAATACACTTTATTCCTACAAAAAAAATCTAGAATGATAAGTACAGTATATGGAACATAATAGTATTATTCCTAGAAATATCTCACAGACTGGTAATGCTGTGTTCTGTGCATATTGAAGATGAATGGAACTATTATGGCAGGTTTAGACCCAAGACACCAAAGTCATTTTCTGGCTGCTATCAGTTGTGAAGAAGGATTACTGAACTGGAAATGTTAACTCTACTTTCCCTCCACCGATGCTGTCAGACATGTTGAATTTCTTCAGCATTTTCTGTTTTTGTTTCAGATTTCCAGGATCCACAGTTCGTTGTTTTATTTTAGGAAATTATCTGGTTATTTGTTAAGCATATCTATTCGTCATTTCAACTACGCTACTGGAGAAATCAGTCACAAGTGGTAATTCTGCGTTAAGGAAAATAACACAGTAAAGCAGTTTCCAAGCAGTGAAAGCAAAAACTATGACCTTTCCAAGACAAGCTAATGGATGCTGCTTCTTTCTTTCCTGAAATGGCTAAAAAGTTTCATTATTGACTTGGAGTAAGGAACTCTTCTTGAGGAGATTAGTCCAACGTCTAATTCACAGAGTAACTCAGTCTCATTAGAATTATTCAGCATCCACATTGATCTACAATCTAGCTGCAGCATAGACCACATAAAACAGAAAATGTTGTCCATGCACAGAGTTCCTCAGGTGCTCAGTGGTTCTGCACCCCATCATCATCAAAGGCTGTTACCATATAGTGAGAGCACTCACTGAATTGGATATATCCTACATAAGAAGGGCATTTCAATCTTAAAGCTTCATTTTAAATTGAACGAAAATTGGAAAAACAAGATAGTGGCTGCCATAATGAAGGCCTTAAATTGACTGCTGTTTGTCAATCTGCATACAAAGGAAGCACATGGTGAGGTCAGTGCAGGAGAGAGAGAGAACGAAACTGACACAGCAGTGAACCTGCACAGTTACTGCCCTTGCTGTTTGAATCCATGTATCGCTGGACATCGAAGTGCATTGGGGAAACTTAACAAACAATGAAATTCACAACTGATCTTGGAGGAACTGTTTGGACGAAGTTCACAGCACAAAAGCAGAAAAGTACATTGTTTTAAAGTGGGACTTACAGAAAGTCTGCAGTAGTGAGTAGAGTGGGTTCTTTCTTGATTATATGCTTTTTGAGATATGACTCTATATTAAACTTAAAATTTAAGCCATAACTATTAATTTAACCTGGGGCAGTGTTTTGTAAAGGAATAAGATGGTGTTATTTTCTGGGTCTGTAGATTGTGAAAGAGCAAAAATGGTTTTTAGTAAAGTGATATGTGCTTCTTGTCAGATGTGGGAGTTTAAAGAGAGTTTAAGGGTTACTGCAGATTATATCTACAATAAATGCTGTTGGTTGCGAATCTTATCAGATCAAATGGATCAGCTGGAGATACAGCTAGAAGTAATGAGGAATTTGCAGCAGCAACTGTATGTGATGGATGGCAGTTATAGGAAGTGGGGGAAGTCTCAGATACAGTCACATAGATGGGTTAACTCCAGGAAAGGTAAGAGAGGTAGGCAGCTATTGCAGGAGTCTTCTGTGGCAATCCCCAGTTCAAACAAGTATGCTGTTTTGGAAAATGGAGGTGGTGATAGATTCTCAGGGCAACGTAGCACGAACAGCCATGTTTCCGATACTGAGACTGTCTCTAATGCAATGAGGGATTTGTCGGGGTCCAAAAGATCAATTGTGTTAGGTAAATCTGTCATCCGAGGTACAGACAGACGTTTTTGTGGCGAGTAGCGAAAAATCAGAATAATGTGTTGCTTCCCTGGTGCCAGGATCAAGAATGTCTTAGAAAAGGTGCAGAATGTTCTCATGGGGGAGAAGGGCCAGCAATAGTTCATTGTCCACATTGGAACCAACAACATAGGAAGGGAAAAGGTTGAGATTCTAAAGGGATATTACAGAGAGTTAGGCAGGAATTTAAAAAGGAGGTCCTTGAGAGTAGTAATGTCTGGAATACTCCCGATGCTACGAGCTAATGAGGCCAGGAATAGGAGGATACAGCAGATGATGCATGGCTGAGGAACTGGTGTATGGGAGAAGGATTCACATTTTTGGATTATTGGAATCTCTTTTGGGTAGAAGTGATCTGTATAAGAAGGACGGATTGCACCGAAATTGAAAGGGGACTAATGCGCTGGCAGGGAGATTTGCTAGACCTGCTCTGGTGGATTTAAACTAGTAATGTGGGGGGAGGGGGGTTGTGGGACCCAGGGAGATAGTGAGGAAAGATCAATCTGAGCCTGGTACAGTTGAGAACAGAAGCGAGTCAAACAGTCAGGGCATGCAGGGACAACGTAGGACTAATAAATTAAACTGTATTTATTTCAATGCAAGGGGTCAAACAAGGAAGGCAGTTGAACTCAGGGCCTGGTTAGGAACATGGGACTAGGATATCATAGCAATTACAGAAACATGGCTCAAAGATGGGCAGGACTGGCACCTTAATGTTCCAGGATTCAAATGCTACAGGAAGGATAGAAAGGGAGGTAAGAGAGGAGGGGGAGTGGCATTTTTGATAAGGGATAGCATTACAGCTGTGCTGAGGGAGGCTATTCCTGGAAATACGTCCAGGGAAGTTATTTGGGTGGAACTGAGAAATAAGAAAGGGATGATCACCTGACTGGGATTGTATTATAGACCCCCAAATAATCAGATGGAAATTGAGGAACAAACTTGTAAGGAGATCTCAGCTATCTGTCAGAATAATAGGGTAGTTATGGTAGGGGATTTTAATTTTCCAAACATAGACTGGGACTGCCATAGTGTTAAGGGTTTAGATGGAGCGGAATTTGTTAAGTGTGTACAAGACAATTTTCTGATTCAGTACGTGGATGTATCTACAAAACTTGACCAACTCTTGGAAATAAGGCAGGGCAGGTGACTGAGGTGTCAGTGGGAGAGCACCTTGGGGCCAGTGACAGTAATTCTATGAGATTCAAAATAATGATGAAAAAGGATAGACCAGATCTAAAAGTTGAAGTTCTAAATTGGAGAAAGGCCAATTTTGATGGTATTAGGCAAGAACTTTCAAAAGCTGATTGGGGGCAGATGTTCGCAGGTAAAGGGATGGTTGGTAAATGGGAAGCCTTCAGAAATGAGATAACAAGAATCCAGAGAAAGTATATTTCTGTCAGGATGAAAGGGAAGGCTGGTAGGTATAGGGAATGCTGGATGGCTAAAGAAATTGAGGGTTTGGTTTAGAAAAAGAAGGAAGCATATGTAAGGTATAGTTGAAAATGTGTTGCTGGTTAAAGCACAGCAGGTCAGGCAGCATCCAAGGAATAGGAAATTCGACGTTTCGGGCATAAGCCCTTCATCAGAAACGTCAAATTTCCTATTCCTTGGATGCTGCCTGACCTGCTGTGCTTTAACCAGCAACACATTTTCAACTGTGATCTCCAGCATCTGCAGACCTCATTTTTTACCCCTATATGTAAGGTATAGACAGGATAGATTGAGTGAACTGTTAGAAGAGTATAAAGAAAGTAGGAACATAGTTAAGAGGGAAATCAGGAGGGCAAAAAGGGGACATAAGATAGCTTTGGCAAATAGAATTAAGGAGAATCCAAAGGGTTTTTACGTATTCATTATGGACAAAAGGATAACTAGGGAGAGAATAGGGCCATTCAAAGATAAGGAAGGCGGCCTTTGTGTGGAGGCGCAGAAAATGGGAGAGATACTAAACGAGTATTTTGCATCACTATTGACTGTGGAAAAGGATATGGAAAATATAGAAAGTAGTGAAATAGATGGTGACACCTTGCAAAGTGTCCATATTACAGAGGAGGAAGTGTTGAATGTCTTGAAATGCATAAAGGTGGATAAATCCCCAGGACCTGATCAGGTATACAGTAGAACACTTTGGGAAGCTAGAGAAGTGATTGCTGGGCCTCTTGGTGAGATTTGTGTATCATTGATAGTCACTGGTGAGGTGCCGGAAGACTGGAGGTTGGCTAACATGGTGCCACTCTTTAAGAAGGGTAGTAAGTACAAGCCAGAGAACTGTAGACCAGTGAGCCTGACATTGGTGATGGGCAAGTTGTTGAAGGGAATTCTGAGGGACAGGATAGACCCATAGAGTCATAGAGATGTACAGCATGGAAACAGACCCGTTGGTCCAACCTGTCCACGCTGACCAGATATCCCAACCCAATCTAGTCCCACCTGCCAGCACCGGGCCCATATCCCTCCAAACCCTTCCTATTCATATACCCATGCAAATGCCTCTTAAATGTTGCAATTATACCAGCCTCCACCACATCCTCTGGCTGCTCATTCCATACCTGTACCACCCTCTGCGTGAAAAGATTGCCCCTTAGGTCTCTTTTATATCTTTCCCCTCTCACCCTGAACCTTTGCTGCATTTTGGAAAAGCAAATCTTAGCAGGACTTATGCACTTAATGGTCATCTTTAGGAAGAGGATAAACAGGCTGGGACTGTTTTCCCTGGAGTGTTGGAGGCTGAGGGGTGGCCTTATAGAGGTTTACAAAATTATGAGGGGCATGAATAGGACAAATAGGCAAAGTCTCTTCCCTGTGGTTGGGGAGTCCAGAACTAGAGGGCACAGGTTTAGGGTGAGAGGGGAGAGATATAAAAGAGACATAAGGGACAACTCATTCACACAGAGGGTGGTACACATGTAATGAGCTGCCAGAGGATGTGGTGGAGGCTAGTACAATTACAACATTTAAAAGGCATTTGGATGTGTATATGAATAGGAAGGGTTTGAAGGGATGTGGACCGTGTGCTGGTAGGTGGGTCTAGATTGGGTTGGGATATCTGGTCGGCATGGACGGGTTGGACCGAAGGGTCTGTTTCCATGCTGTTCATAGTGATGATGGAGAGGGCAAAAACATAGCAAGAAAATTGCTTAAGCTGTCTGAATGAATCCCCTTAAAACTTTGACAATTTACCTTACAACACAGCACTGCCTTTGTTTTTCCAATCAAATCTGTGGTCTTGAGGATTGTAATTCTTGCTAAAATTGACATTTGCAGTCCTTTAAGATGCTTGATACACATTATTATGTTAGCAATTTCAAACAAATGATCAACCAATCTTTTCATCCAATTTATACCAGAATACATTACTTCATAAAGTATATTATTACTGGTTGGACAGTTTTTGATCAGGATCCAACATTTTCTCTGAAAGCTGTTATACTATTGTCACATTAATTGCTGAGGAATTTTAACACTGAGGCAGAAAGTATGTTGCACTCATGGATTTTAATATTGCAATCAGTGCTTTTCCTTCCTGCTTTGTTTTCTATTAGCCTTTGTGATTGCAATCCCAGATCTAATCATTTACATAATTGACTAATATCCAATCCAGAGACTGAATATGTTTGAATTTACCTTTGTATAGCACTTTAGCCATGTTTCCTTAGGGGTTATTTCATCTTTCCCATATTAAGCAACTTATCGGGCAATTTAAATGTTGGAGGATGGGGTCTGTATTGGTTGGCATAAGCTTCCCCAGCAGCTCAATATCATTCTGTTGTCTTTCAAAATTCGCTCTCTATTCTTATAACTTTCTGCCTTTTTTCTGTTTCTTAAAACCATCGACAGACATCTGCTTCCATTTTTGAAGCTAAGCTGACTGTGGAAGAAACTCCATCCTAATGAGACTGCAGCTCACAGACACTCTGTGTATGGATCTACCTTGGCTCCGATTTTACAATGGTCTTGCTTTGGTGAGATAGGAGGTTATATACATGATCTATGGTCGGTGCCTCATTGCAGTATTCAGTACTACGTTCTTTGGAATGTGGGTGATCACAATCTGTTTGGAATTCTGACTTGATGCAAAGCCATTGCTGTCATTCCTTAAAAGCCGGAACAAAGCACATTGTTGCACCTGGAGAGACATTGGAAGGGGTTGGGCTGAACCTTGGGTGAAATTAGGCCTATTGGATGATTTTGATTCCAGCAACAAAGTGAAGCTGGAGATTTCAATTCAATGACCAGTATTGCCTCTCTTCTGATACTTCATTTGCATTTACTCGAGTAGAAATGAAGATGTGGAGACACGAAAGTTCATAATACAATCATAGAATCACAGCACAAAAACAGACCTTTTGATCTAACCAGTCTATGTTGAACATAATCCCAAACTAAACTCTTATCCCACCTGCCTTTTCTGGCCCATATCCATCCAAACTTTTTTTTATTCATGCACTTATCTAAACATCTTTGAAACAACTGCATCTTCCACTTGCTCAGGAGGTTCATTCCATACATGAACCCCTCTGTGTCAATAATTTGCTCCTCATTCTTTTTTAAATCTCTCTCCTCTCAACTTAAAAATGTGTCTCCTAGCATTGAATCTTATTGACCTTTGAGACCCTGCATTTTAAAGTGTAAGAACAATGTATAAAATCTAAGTTAGATTTCTGTATTTTTGTATAGTAAAATGGGGAAGATGTGGTTTTCTGTTTAATTTGAAGGTTTTGTTTTTAGTGGCACTTGGGTTGTTTAGTATACAGACATTTAAACTAAGTCTTTAAACTCTTAAAGTGAACAATTCATTCCAATAAAAAAGATAGAAGAGGAAAGTTTCTATAGACTCTATAGAAACAGTAACCCATACAGAGACAATGCCAAGACTCTATGCCAGGATTCCTTCTTGGATGATTTATTCCAGTTTAAAATACTTGAAACTAGAATAAATCATTCAAGAAGGAATCCTGGCATAGAGTCTTGGCATTGTCTCTGTATGGGTTACTGTTTCTATAAGTGCACAATTTACAAGGAAATATGGGTGCAAGTACAGATATTATGGGATTTCCATGGAAACACATGGAAACAATGAGGGGGACATGAGGGATATGGAAGGCAATGTGCAAGAGCTTTTCAACATAGCCCAGACCATGGTTCATGACTTCCTGAGCATCCATGAACCAATCATAAAAATTGCAGGAGATATGAGAAACTTATGATTGCAATGGAATTAGACATACTGAGTGAGAATTACCCATGCACACTCTTCTCCAATGTTGTTAAATATTGCCTGCGCTGAGAATTCTGGAATCACATCTTACTCTCCCTTTAGAAAAGGAACTTTTCTTGGCTTATTTCAGCTCTGAAATGGAACCATTCAGCTGTTAAGATAAAGAAACATGCTAAATTTCAAATTGTGTATTTCATTTGTCAATTCTGCACCCCAAAATTCTTTAGTCATGCACATTTTCTCCCCATGTTACCCTTCAATGTACTTTATACCTGAACATCCCTGAAGTAAATCAGTCTTTGGGCAACAGAGTGAAACTATCTCTATGAGAAATACCCACTTATTATTGAACCCTGTTGAGTAAAAATTGGGGGAAATGCATAACTGAAGGTTCATGTGCTTTCATCCAAAGTCAGAATCACTTCTACCCTTCTCCAACTCAGAGTAGGTTTGAGATTGGCTTTTCCTGTCCTCTGTTCTTCATCCTAAGAGATAAGAATTACTTTGTGAGATGAGTTGAGCAAGTGAATTTATCTGGCTGAATATCCCAAAGCAAAAGCTTCACACATTTACACCTATCGTGCAAAGCGGAATTCTAGTTTCAAGTATTTTAAACTGGAATAAATCATCCAAGAAGGAATCCTGGAAGGATTGAATTGAAGGAATAACAAATCTTATTCTCGGGTGACCAAGCTTTTTTGTCTCTGTGGGCTACATCGGGGCCTTGAAAATCGCTTCTGAAATTTAAATCCACGCTCCCATTCATTTGGATTTATTTCAAGTTGCTGATGTCAGTAGTTCTTGGTTGAATATTTATTTATCATGAGGCAGCAATGCTGAAAAAGAATTTTGCACAGCTCCAGAATTATAAATTTCAAATAAGAGACAGAAATGCAAATTGATTGCTCTGGGTTATCCAACACCAAGCTGCCAGCACATGGAGAGCCACGTGTGGCTTATGGGTGGCAGATTGAACATCCTGTCTGAGTATTAAACACAACACCAGTGGTACGTGTTTGCTCACTTGTTCCTTTTTCAGTTATTCTAAATATCAAACTTACTTCGTAACACTGTTCAAAATAAACGTGTCTTAATGTTAACTCATCTCATAAGTGCTTATTTCAATTAAACTCCTTCACTTCCCCAAAATTAGGGATACAAGTACTTACTGCTTCATGTTAAAGCAGAGCAAGAAATTGTGTCTGTTAATGTTGGTTTGTTGGGTGGCACAAGAGCCTTTATAGTTCCAAAATGGCATCAAATAAGCTTTTTGGGAAAATCACTATAAACACTACATTGGTCATGGGCATTGGAGTGTGCAACATATGTCAGCTAAAACTCTACAAAGCAGGCAGAACATACTGTCAGCTTGTAACACTGATTCAATACAAATCTACCATCTTGGAATTCAACACCTCACCTAACTCCCATCTAAAGTTTGCACAGCTGAACATATATTCAGCAGCAGAATAGAGTCTTGACCAACACTATTAATAGATATCAACAGCACCTTACAATTAATTGTTAATTGATTTCTCTTGTCTGTTGCTGCCTGGTGGTTTCTACAATTGCTTCAATTTATAAAAGTCTTCAGGAAATCTTATGGAAAGAACAGCAGTACGTTTTACTGTGGCTTCTACAGAAAAAAAGGTTTCTCCCACACAGTAGATAATACTCTGGGAGTGGGAGGATTGACAGTAAGAATGTAGATTCGCAGGCACCATGTGTCAACCCTCTATCCTGTTGTGAAAACATAAGCAAGTCCACTCCCCTGATGTTCAGCTCAGGATGCCATCAACATCAAGACTGAATTTGTTGATAGTGATTCATGAAGATTTTATTCTGTGCAGTCCATTGTACGGGTTGAATCACCAGACCATTTTAAATGTTGGGTACTGATGATAGGGGCACTGGATATATGTGTAGAGAGCACGTACATGATGAAATCCAATCTGGCACACAAGGTATGTTAGAGCAAAATATTGCCATGATTCAACAACACTTCTATTGTCTAGACTGGACTGGAGGAGTCTGTGGGTGGGTGTAAAGTGGGTGTTATGACTCACTGTCCATCTTCTGCATGCTGCATAGCCTCATCAGAAGGTAAGGAAGCCTTTTCCCAACAACTGTATGGCAGCCAGGGGAGGTACAACAGTAAAAGAGGAAGAAAGAGGACAGCAGAGAAGAGATAACCTAGACAGCACGTTTGCCCCCCACTATGCTTTGAGTCCACAAAAAAACTCCATGCCAGTAAGTCGTAAACAGTTCTCATTATTCATTGACAATAGTTCTTTCCTCTGTCATTGATTTACATGGCAGCAAATAAAAGCTTCAAATCAAATTCATTAATGAAATTATGTTGTGACAGCCAAGTAAATCAAATAATGACCCTTGTAAATCATGCCTACATTTCACGTACCTTTGCCCGCACTGACGCAGCTTCATGCTGCTACCACAGTGACTATAACATGAAGGCTACTGGCTTTCAGATAGTTTGAGTTCAATAATGAGCAGCTTGGGATATAGAGATCTTTAAACAGACAGAACAATATGAAATTGCATTTCTATAGCATTTTTTCATGTCCACTGGATATCTCAAAGTGCTTTAGAGATAAGGAAGTACTTTTGGAAGTGTAGTCACTGTTCTAATGTAGAAAATGTGCCAACCAATTTATGCTCAACAAACAGCGATGTGATAAATTATTATTATTGTTATGTTAATTGAGGGGTAAATATTAGCTAGGACAACAAAACAAATCTTCCCAGCTCATTTTTGAAATAGTGTCATGGAATTATTTAGATCCTGAGAAAACAGATATGGGTCTCACTTTCATGTATCAACGGAAGGACTGCACCTCTAACAGTGCAATACTTCCTTTGTTCTGCTCTGGATGAATGACCTGGATTGTTGTGTTCCAGCCCTGGAGTGGTAATTGAACCTGCAACCTCGTGTCTCAGAGGCAAAAGCAATTGTTCTCCTAAGTTGCATTTTCCAGACACATGTCGATACAAATGGTGTGTTCATGCAAAAGTCATTAGATGAGAAAGCAGCATAAAGTTGGTGTGCTCCCTGCTTTGAATTGAATGGGTATGGGTTAACTGTGTACAGCAATCCCCACTTCCATCTTTGTGAACAATCCAATTTAGTCTCCACTGTGTGAAACATAGAAGGATAATTATTCAGTTATGAGTAATCTCAGGCCTCATAGAGCCAAGATTAGGAATGGATAGGTGTCACCTTCAAATAATTTTGTAATATTCATGCTCTTATGATCCTTCACAACCTACCTCAGACAAACCTTGTTTCCATTCTCATGGAAGGGAATTTTAATGATCTCCCCTGACCAATTCCCTGTCCTCTGCCATTGTGGCGTTGCCTGCCACAGCTCATATCATTTCTGCTTTCCAAAAGTAATGATGCCATCTGGCATCTTAATGGAGCCTGCCACCTCAGTGGTAATCAACAAAATGTCTTTTTAGCTGTTAAGTTTTGTCCAGATTTTATGTAAATAATTGTGCTATAACACAGGTGAACTCCTTGTGAGAGGAATGCTACTAAAATACAAAAACAATGTTTTGAGTATTGATTTAAAGGACAATGGTTCAAATTGTTTTTTTGTGTGTCCGGAAGCTGTATAGTTGCACAACATTGAGAACTGAGGACAAGGTATAAATCAATCCTTCTATTCATTAGTGAGTATTATTACAAATTAGGAGGGATGTGGTGATTCATCTTATGATTTCACACCTTCATGGGCCACAGCAGACACTGGATTGAAAAAAAGAGTTGATAATTCAAATCATATATTAGACTATATCTGTCAGCCAAGGCTGTTTGATTGAACCAGAATAACAGCTCCAAACAGGAAACTTGTATTTTGTTTTGTCCTTCTGGCTGATCTTGTTATATTCGCTACAACATCTATATCTCAGAAACAAGTCAGCCAGGTCAGTTTAACTTAAGTAAATAACTAATTTGTTGCAAGCAAAACTTGGTCAAGTAAAGGTGCAAAGATTACTAACTAAAGATTAACAATGCATAAACATGATCCAATTGATGTTTTTGGAAAATAACATAACCTCCTCCAAGCCTGGGGAAAACAAAATCAAATTCTAAGGAGTTTTACTTTATAAATACTTTGGTGAAGTAACAGATATAGATTAAAACAAAACACAGGTTATCCATATGCTGGTCTGCAGTCAGAGCACTTTGCACATAACATATCGGCACTTGAGCTTCTTCCTGAATCAATTATAACTGGCTGAATTCATTAATTCTGCACACAGTGTAGTAGGTTCAGATTTGTCATTTAAGAGCATTCCACTTGAAGTGATAAGGTCTTCCAATGAGTTTTCAACTCCAAATAAAATTTGTGATCTCATTCTCTGGATATAAATGTCAATATTCCATCACTACTTTTCATTATTTTCTGAACATTTTAATGACATTTTAATTATTCACATACTTGAACCTCAACTGTCTTTGGACTGCAGCTATTTCTTCCTTTCTATAATTTAGGAAGTACCCAGCTCCATCTTTCATGGGTCCAAAGGAGATGGTTTCATTTTGCATACATTGAGTTCCATTTGATGCAGTAAAGCTCATTAAGTTAATCTATCTCTGTCCATTGATGATTTGTTTCCATATTCACTGCTTGCAATGCTATCTATCAGTGCATTGTTAGTAAACTTCTTTATATGAATATACAAATTCAGAGGAGGATCATGGTTGTTAATTACTCCATATACCTGACCCTATATATCCCTTTGCTTATCAAGAATCCATCTACCTCTGCCTTAAAAATATTCCAAGTATTCAAAGACTCTGTGGCCTGTTATCCCATCATAAGTTATTAATAAGTAGAGTGATGCATTGTTGCACTCACTGCATCCTATTCTGTCAATCAAAGTAACTGTCTACAATCCCTGCATTCTGTCTCCAATCAGCCAGTTGATTTTCTAGCCTGCCTTCAATGTTAAACTCATTGCCTTTACTAAATTATTAATTTACCCCGATGCCAACCCAATAGCAAACTATATCATAAAAATGCTTGGCACAATGTGTGTTGTAGAGAATGTTTGATCTCTCCAAGATCAAGGGCCTTCTTTTTAACACAAAAACAGCAAGTACTGGAGAATCTCAGCAGTTCTAGCAGCATCTGCAGAGAGAAAAACAGAGTTAGCATTTTGAGTCCAGTAACCCTTTGCCACAAAGGTCTACTTAAGTTGACTTTCATATGGACAATTTAAACAAATTCTATCTATACGATTGGATTGGCTTGTGAAAGGCCAACTCATTTATATGGTGTTGGTGTTGTATAGCAGATGTTGCAAAAGCAACATTTTTCCCTGTTAAGTGATTAAAAAAATTGTCTTATCCATTTCTACAGAGAATGCCTGGTCTGTCGACTTTTCGGTGCATTTACTGTAATGGAATGCGAAATGAGTAGTTATGGGGCCCTTGGGAACATTTATGCACTACACTTGCCATGCGCTTTTACAACAATTCATGTGGGAGCCAACCACTGGTTGAGAAATTAAGCAGTTGAAACCCTGCAGAGTGTCTTTATCAATCCAACCTGCTATCTTGTTCAACCCAAAAAGGTCTGTATGAAATCAAAGCTCAAAAGGAAAATAAAATGCATTTGTACACTGTCCTTACAAATGTCTCAAAGAATTTCATAGCTAACAAAATAAGATTGAAATGTGGTCACTGTCATGAGCAAAGTCTCAGAGCCAGCAATGAGTTAATGGTTGTGTATTTTTTGATGTTGACTGAGAGGCAATGTTGACTATGCCTGCCAAAGAGGGCAGTTGGAATCTCAGTTTAATCTCAACTGAGATATGGTATTTATGACATTACAACACTTAGTTGGTACTTCAGAGTTGGGCTTGATTAGTTAGTCCAGTTCAAAAGTCGAGCTTAGACTCATGGTAGTTGGATTCAGGAGCAAGAGAATTACTATGGACTTAGGGAACAATACCACACATGATCTATTTTCGGTCAATTGGCTGGATAGTCGGTTTGTAATGCAGAATAATATGTGGGTTTAGTTCTCGCATCGGCTGAGGTTACCATAAAGGACTCTCCTTCTCAGCCTCCCCTCTCATTTGAGGTGTAGTGACCCTCAGGATAAACTACCACTAGCTGTCTCTCGCTAATGAAGGAGCAGTGGCGTGGTCTGGCAACTCTATGGCGACTTTACCTTTTAGCTTTCTTCCAAGGGTAGTACCTATTCATCACTGGAATATAAAGCTTAACTAAATTAATAAAAAATAAGGATTGGAGAATTCAAATACGCCAATTGACAGATCATGAACTTGGTAATGAGGTTTTTTTGAAAAATCTCCTGCCAATGAAAACAGACAAGCCATGTGAAAAGAAGCCATCATCTAATTATTCGTGAGAGAGATTATCATGATTTTAATCACCATGGTCAATTCGATCTCCATTAAAGATACCTTCAGAGTTGCCAAATGTCATCCCTTTGTTGAGAGTATCCATGCACCAATTCAGGGATGTGATCAGCGAATTCCTTCTAATTTGTCACTATATGTACAGAGAATGTTCTGGCAAGCCTCCAGTGACTGCAAAACACAATTGTACACTGAGTCATAGAATGGGACAATCCAAAAGGTGTTTCTTTCACCCATTGTTTCAGTGCTACCTCTTCAGGTAGAGTTTGTGCTATCTAATTAGTCCTACTGCTCTGCTCTTTTTCTTTGGTCTTTTATTTTCTTTTTCTCTTTAATTATTTATCAAATTCCCATAATAATCTGTTTCTGCTTTAGATCGAAAGGACCAAATGTCAAAATTAAAGGCTTCTTCTAAGGGCTTTTGAAATGTGGCTATTTTTCTTTAGGATTGCTAAAGAAATGTAGAGTAATTTATTATCATGATGACTGTATTTCATCTCTTCAAACAATATTTTACACAGTAATATACTGAGTATTACAGAGAGTAAGAACTTAAGGATATGTGTAGGTGACAGCGTGAGTGAGTAATTTGAAAGAAAAGAACAGGAGAAGGAGAGTACTGTTCGTTATATTCAGAGTAGTTCCCAGTTTTATCTACTTGAAGGTTTTCAGAGGGACTTTCACTGTCCGTTTGAAAGATTTGTAGTTCCAGAGGCTTCCCTCCATTGTGTTCTTTCTTGTGCTGCAAGTGCATTGAGGTCATTGAAACAACATCTACAGTGACAACACCCAAGAACCCAGGTTTTGGTCCATGGTAAATTATAGCACAGTTGGAGTCTTCCAGAAAGACTTGTGAGTGAGAACTTTTTAAGATGTCTGTGTTCCAAATGATTCAGTGCTAAGTTACAGTTGTGCTCAGTTGCATTTCTTCAGTCTTTAGTAAATGTAACCAGAGTTCACATAACTGGGATACCAAGCACTGTTCATATACTTCCTTTGTCTAGTGATCAGTATGAGGTTCTTTTTGAAGATTTGGCATTATTTTCAGCTCATACTGCTTTGGTGTCTCTGGAACTGATTTTGACTATAGCTGAGTTTAAAGTGGATTCTATCTTATCAGATTCCTGTTTTATACCTCTCTGAATTGTCATTTCTCCTATGTATTTGCAATATTCTGAAATGGCAAAACTCAAAATGAAGAACGTTTGACAGGTCAATAGTTCATTTTAAAACATTGATCTTCCTTGCATGCTCAAGCCCATCCAAAACTACTTGTCATTTTACAGAATTTGCCACCTCGATTATTTAAAAGTTTTTTTTTACAACTGGAGAATCTCTGAGTACTCTCAAAGCAGCATGACATCACATCAGCTGTGGACCCAAATCGACCTGACAGCAGATGCTGAATAGAGCCAGCAATTTGAAATTTTCTCTGGGTCTTTTTTTGGTTACTTGTGACATTTTTGATCAGAGCAGTCATCTGTGTGATCATTTCATCCGGTCACTGGCCATGTTGAAGCAATTGCCTCTGTTGATGCCTACATCTGAATGAACATCCAGCAACTTCTGGCCTTCAGGAACTGACATCCACAAGTTCTCCGGGATTGTACCTGTATTCATGACTGTATATCTTGACTGAATTTTACCTTCCTGACATTCTACCCACATTTCTTCAATGCATTGATGTGTGCTGGGATACCATTCCTCACTCACTCTGCAGTCTTCACTAAATCACCCAAGCAAGATTCATAGATAGAGTATAGGTAGCCTTAAGAGTAATCATGGATGAATCTATTTTTTTCCAGCCAGTTGGACACAATGTTATGGGAGGAACTTCTGTCTCAAAACCAGAAGCAGAGGTTTATCTCCATTTTCTTCCTTCCTCAGGTCCAAAGGCACTGAAGCCATGTGAGGGCAAAGGATTTAGTACTAACTGGAGTATTGACAAAAAAAATCTTCTGAATCTGCATCTGCATTCAAACATACAGTTCATCCTTGAAAAGATGCATTGGTTTATGAATTCAAGAATGCTCGGGGCGGCATGGTGGCACAGTGGTTAGCACTGCTGCCTCACAGCACCTGAGACCCGGGTTCAATTCCTGACTCAGGCTACTGTGTGGAGTTTGCACGTTCTCCCCGTGTCTGCGTGGGTTTCCTCCGGGTGCTCCGGTTTCCTCCCACAGTCCAATGATGTGCGGGCCAGGTGAATTGGCCATGCTAAATTGCCCGTAGTGTTAGGTAAGGTGTAAATGTAGGGGTATGGGTGGGTTGCGCTTCGGCGGGTCGGTGTGGACTTGTTGGGCTGAAGGGCCTGTTTCCACACTGTATGTAATCTAAAACAAAACTTAACCAAATAACTTAATCTGTTATTTGCTATTGTGTACACAATTAACAATTACTGTGATGCATGGATAACAGAAAACAGACTTTGTCTAAGCATAGACAAATCTGTTATCAAAAAGTTAACAATGAGGATGTTAGCTAACTACACCACAGATTTCCCTGTCCCATTTCCCCATCATCTCCCCCCACCCCTGTACTTCCCACTTCCTGCCCTCCTTTCCCCATACCATATCCAACCACTCAAACCTCATGCACAGTAGAGAAGCAGTGAAATGAATACAAATCCTCTGTCAACATGGCAACACATTAACATCAGATGCCAACTTATGCTTAAAACCATCAAGGGCAGGAGAAGTAAACATATTACTCAAAACTATGGTATCAATATGCCTGCTTCAGCTCAGCTCTGTCGTAATTAGGAAAAATATGGGAGATATTCGTTTTTCAATTTGACTGTACTTGCTGATCAAGCTAAAAAGTTTGAAAAAATAGTTATTTGGTGGTTTAAAGCTTGCGTAAAAAATGATACAGTTTGTCAAGGCTTTTTGTTTTGTACTCATCAGGAGATTCACATGAACACTAATGATTACACTATGACAGGAAAGTGCTGAATGGATGTTAAGTAGACTTTCTCTGGTCAAGCCATTGCAATGGAAAATGTACTGGTTATTGATGACTGGCAGTTGACTGTTCAACTCTGTTCAAATTTTAAACTAGACAGGTTGACTCTAATGTTTACAAGATATTGCCCTGAGAAATAAACCAATGAAGGATCATCATCTATTTTGTTGAGTTGGAACAATCACACTGAATGTTCATGTTCTTTTTGTCTACTAGGAACAAGGCCTTGATGTGCAAATGAATGTACATGCACAGCTTGTATGCCTGACTGACGATCTGAAATTGATTAGGAGAAAGTGAGGACTGCAGATGCTGGAGATCAGAGTCAAAATGTGTGGTGCTGGGAAAGAACAGCCAGTCAGGCAGCATCCAAGGAGCAGAAGAGTCGATGTTTCGAGCATAAGCTCCTCATCAGGAATATTCCCATGACTTCCTACAATGGGATCCTCGATTTGAAAACTATCCCCCTTGACTTAACTGAGGCCTTGACAACCATGGCAAAACATGTAATTATTTACTTAGTTCATTCATGGAAAATGAGCCAATATTTATTGTCCATCTCAAGTTGCCCATGAAAAGGTAGTGGTGAGGTACCTTATTGAACTGCAGTCCTTATACGGTAGCTAGATCTTATAATGCCATCTGGAAAGGAACTCTCAGATTTTGAGCCAGTGACACTGAAGAAACAGAAATATTTCCAAGTCTGAATGGCAAGTGGTTTGGAGGGGAACTTGCAGGCGGTAGTGATCCTATGTAGCTGCTGTCCTGGTCCTTCCAAATGAGAGTGATGGTGGCCTCGGAAGGTGATGCCTAAGTAGCTTGATGAACTTCTGCAATGCACCTTGTAGCTAATACTCACTGCTTTACTGCAATTGTTGGTAGAGGCAGGGAATATTTGAGATGTGGTACCAATCAATCAAGCTGCTTTGCCCTATGGTGTCAAGCTTCTTAAGTGTTATTGAAGCAGCACCCACCCAGGTAAGGGGAAGGTATTCAATCACCTGGTGGACAGGTTTTGGGGAGTCAGGAGATGCATTATGCGCTGCAGTATTCCTAGCCTCTGACTTCCTCTCATATTTATATGGTTAGTCTAATTTTGTTTCTTGTCAATCGTAACCCTTTGGGTATTGATGGTTGAGAATTCAGTGATGGTAACACCATTGAATGCCCAGGGATAATAGTTAGATTCTGTCTTGTTGGAGATGGTCATTGCCTGACATTTGTGTGGTGCAAATGATACTTGTCACATTCAGCTCAAGCATGGAAATTGTCCACAACCTTGCTACATTTTGTCATGGCTGACTTCAGTATCTGAGGAATCGTGAATGCTGCTGAACTTTGTGCAAACATCAGTAGACATCTCCACTTCTGACATTATGATGGAGAAAAGGTCGTTCAAGCACCAGCTGAAGATGGTTGAACCATAAACACTTTCTTGAAGAACTTCTGCAGAAATGTCTTGGAAATGGTTTGATTGACCTCAAACAACCACAACCGTCTTCCTTGGTGTCAGATATGACTCCAACCAGTGGGGTGTTCATTCATTTTACTCTCATTGACTCAAATTTTGCTCAGGACTCCTCACTATTACTCTCTGTCACATGTCACATTGATGTCAAAGATGGACATTCACATCTCACTCCTTGAATTCAGCTCATTTGTCCATGTTTGAACAAAGACTATAATAAGGCCAGGAGCTGAATGGCCCTGGCAGAATCTCAACAGGGCCTCACTGAGCAGGTTATTGCTGGGAATGTGCTTCTGGACAGCACTGTTGATGACACCTTCCAACACTTTACCAATGGTTGAAAGTAGATTGATGGAACATAATTGGCTGGGTTGGATTTGTGCTGATTTTTAATGCATAGTATAAACTTTTCAGTTTTCCATATTGTCAGGTAGATGCCAGTGTTGTCATGTGGTAAGCAACATACTGGCATTGGAGTAATTTGTGGAACAGAGTGTGCACCTGACAACTTGCCATCATGTTACCATTGCGCCTTTAAAAGTCACGCACATATACCCTGAGGTGCAATTCTTTCTGTTTCCAGCGTTCCTGATATAACCAAATGCTTAGTATTCAAGGGCATTCTTTCAAATGTCATCTACAGCAATGGTTTTTCTAAAGTTCTACACATTTACCCTTTTCAGGAGGGAAAATAAAGTTTTAATACCCATGTTAAAGATGTGTTTTAAACACGACCTTGTGTGTTAACGCTGTGAAGGATAAAGCTATTGTTGCTGAAAAGGAATAATCATTTCAGTTCAAATGCCTTTGCCTATTACTGTAATTCCAAAAAAAAAAGCATGCTCATAAAGGTTTTGAAAAAAAAGTTCTTCAATTCTGCTGAATTCAGAAGGTTTCCATGGAAACAGGATACATGCTGCCTGAGCATTAAACTTCAATTGAATTGTGCCTGAACGCACTGGATGTTTTTCCTTACTAATTTCCACTCCCCCTTTCCTCCTCCTTTTGAATGCCATGGGGTAGATTTTCAGGTTTTTTTCTCTCTCCACTTAATTCAACAGAAATGGAAATAAGAAGGCTTTTTGCTCTGGAGTTCAATTCATGAAGCCAATTTTACAATTGGAAGACAAGTTGCAAATCGATCCATTTGAGTCTTGCTGACTTACAAAACTGAGGTTCCCATCATATACAAGGTCCATTGTTTATGCAGGAATCCTTTCATTATGATGGCATTTTGATATCTCACCAGAAATGTTCATGATGTATAATGGTCTCAAAGGGTTAATATCAGGAGTGCCCTCTGCATCACCCTTGCAGCATTATAGCTTCGGATGTTGAAGTGAGACCTGCAAACTGATTCTCCTCAAAGTCTCTATAGCAAATGATCATGTCACTATAACCTGGAAATATCCAGTTAGAACAGCAAGTGTTTTCCCTCTAGCACTGTAGACCAAACAGGTCTTGTAGTTTCCTACACTGAAAGACAAACAGAAGCCTAATCTTTGCCTCCTCCACAAAACTATTCCGAAGACAAAAGGAGACATTTCCCCAGTGTTCAGATGGATATTCATGCCTCAGCTAATATTAATGCAGTAAATTATTTCAGGAGAACATTACCAGGCACACTGGTTCATAATAAGTTGACCCTTTTTAACAACTTCTTTTCTGCAGCATCAGAGGCTGAGGGATGATCTGATAAAGTTTTAGAAAATCAGGAGGGGCATGTATAGGGTAAATAGCCAAGGTCTTTATCCAAGGATAGGAGAATCCTAAACTAGAGGGAATAGGTTTAAGGTGAGAGGGGAAAGATTCAAAAGTAACCTGAGACGCAATGTTTTCACGTAACGGGTAGTCATCTATGGAACAAGTTGCCAGAAGAAGTGGTGGAGGTGGGTACAATTACAACATTTAAAAGGCATCTGGATGAGTACATGAATAAGAAGGGTTTAAATGGATGGAGGCCAAATGCTGGCAAATGGGACGAGATTATTTTAGGATATCTGGTTGGCGCAGACAAGTTGGACTGATGGGTTTGTTTCTTTGCTATTTCACTCTGAGTCTATGAGTAGGTTGGGCAAAGATAGCTAGTCAAGGCAAATGAAGAGAAATAAAGAAGGAAGTAATAACGTTTTGGTAAGAAGAACAAAGTGCATTGAGATTGGAGAAGACCTCCTAATCATTAAACACAGGAAGAGATATGCTAATACTCTCTGGAGTGATGAGAGGAGTCTGCCACCTTCGAGATGGGAAAGGAATAGAAGAATATTAGCAAAACTCAAACAGGTCGATCTTTAGCAAACCAAAGATTACTGAAATAATAATAGTTGGCTGTGAGAATTTTAAGTCGTTTTTGAAGAAAGGTTTCAAATTTATTTCAGAGATGAACCATCAGTTGATGCATCATGAACAAATTCCCTGTACAAAAAGTACCCCAGTGGCCCACATTTCTAATGCATAAGTTTTTCTTCTTGAGAAAGTTCCCATATTTTTTGCAGTTCCTGTCCATATTTCACATTTTTCCTATATATCATCTCTTGATCTCAGCTTTATCCTTATTTACTACTTGGCACTCATTCCATCTCATTTATTATTTCATTATATACACAACTTTTGCTCAGCTGGTAGCACCATGACTTTTTGAATCATATTCAATTCTCGCATGACACTTGAGCACATCTATTAGACTGACAGGCCACTACTGCCGTAGTGAGGGAATGACACATTGTTAGAGATCCCAACTTTTGGATCAAACATCAAACTGAACCCAAATCTTCTGCTCTTGCACAAAACCAGTTGAAACAAAAACAGGAGAAGCATTTACTAAGTATTCAATCCAATAAGAACATAAGAACCAGGAGCAGGTGGAGGCCATTGGGCCCTTCAAGCCTACTCTGCCATTTAATAAGATCATGGTTGATCTTTTTGCGGCCTCAGCTCCACTTTCCTGCCCTCTCACTATCATTCTTAGTTCCATTATTGTTCAAAAAATTATCTATCTTAACTTTGAAAGCATTTACTGAGATAGCCTCAACTATTTCACTGGGCAGGGAATTCCATTGATTCACAACCCTGTCAGTGAAGAAATTCTTCCTCAACTAAGTCCTAAATCTGCTCCCCCTAATTTTGAGGCTATGCCCTCATCCTAGTTTCACCTGTCAGTGGAAGCATCCTTTCTACTTCTATCATGTCTATTCTCTTCATAATTTTATATGTTTTTATGAGATCCCCCCTCATTCCTCTGAATTCCAATGAATATAATCCCAGCCTACTCAGCCTCTCCCCATAAGCCTACCCCCTGCACATTCCTGTTGAAGGGCTTTTTGCCCAAAACGTCAATTTTCCTGTTCCCAGATGCTGCCCAACCTGCTGTGCTTCTCTAACAGCACAAATCTCAACTTTAATCTCCAGCATCTGCAGTCCTCAATTTTGCCTTTGGCAAGTTTTCACCATTCAGGTAAAAGCCCTTTTTACTGTTATTCCTACCAAAATGGATGACTTTATATTTATTAGTATTTTACTCCATCTGCCAGTCCTTTGACTACTCACTTAAACTATCTATGTCCCTTAAACTATCTAAGTTCCACAATCCTCTGCACACTTTACACTACCACTCATCTTAGTGTCATTCACAAACTTTGTCACACTATAAGTTGTCTCCAACTCCAAATCATCTTTGTAAATTGTGAATAACTGCAGTCCCAACACTGATCCCTGAGGCACACCACTGGCCAACCAGAAAAGCACTAATTTAACCCCACTTTTGCTTCCTATTTGTTAACTAACTCACTATCTATGCTAATACATTGCCCATAATGCCTTGCATCCTTATCTTATGTAGCAGTTTTTATGCGGCACCTTGTTGAATGCCTTTTGGAAATCGACATTCACATTTACTGGGTCTCCATTATCCACCATGCTCATCGTATCTTCATAGAACCAATAGATTAATTAAACATAACCTGCCCTTCATGAACCCCGGCTGTATTTGCCCAATGGGATAATTTCTATCTAGATGTCTTACTATTTCATCCTTGGTAATAGCCTCAAGAATTTTCCTCACTACAGAAGTTAAACTAACCAGTCTATAATGCCCCAACTTCTGTCTACCTTCTTTTTTAAGCAGTGGTATCATATGTTTCCAATCTGCTGGAACTGCCCCACAATCCAGTAAATTTTGGAAAATGACCAAAATTGCATTTGCAATTTCTCCCACCATCTCTTTTCCTACCCTGAGCTGCATTCCATCAGGGCCAGGAGACTCCAGGACACCTGCACCAATCAACCACATTGCCCCATGGTCCAAGATTTCAACTCCCCCTCCCACTCTGCCGAGGACATGGAGGTCCTGGGCCTCCTTCACCGCTGCTCCCTCATTACCAGATGCCTGGAGGTAGAACGCCTCGGAACACTTCAACCCCAGGGCATCAATGTGGACTTCAACAGTTTCCTCATTTTCCCTTCCCCCACCTCATCCTAGTTCCAAACTTCCAGCTCAGCACTGTCCCCATGACTTGTCCGGACTTGTCCTACCTGCCTCGCTCCTTTTCCACCTATCCACTCCACCCTCTCCTCCCTGACCTATCATCTTCATCCCCTCCCCCACTCACCCATTGAACTCTACTCTACTTTCTCCCCACCCCCACCCTCCTCTAGCTTATCTCTCCACGCTTCAGGCTCACTGCCTTTATTCCTGATGAAGGGCTTTTGCCCGAAACATCAATTTTGCTGCACTTTGGATGCTGCCTGAACTGCTGTGCTCTTCCAGCACCACTCACCCAGACTCTGGTTTCCAGCATCTGCAGTCATTGTTTTTACCTTGTCTACCCTTACTTCATTAGCACGCCCAATACTACCTTTTTCACTATAATAATTGTTTCTAGGTCCTCACTTACCTTCATATGCTTGTCAATTACTGGCATGTTATTCGAGTCCTCCACTATGAAGACTGACTTAAAATACCTATTCAATGCCTTGGCCATTCCTTCATATCCCATAACTAAATGCCCCGTCTCATTCTCTAAAGGACCAATGCTTACTTTAGCCACTCTTTTCTTGGATTTATATATTTATAGAAATTTTTGCTATCTGTTTATATTCTGAGCTAGATTATTCTCATAATCTACCTTACCTTTCTTTTTAGCTTTCTTTCTAGCTTTCTGTTAACATTTAATGTTTTCCCAATCTTCTAATTTCCCACTGATCTTGGCCACTTTGTATGCCTTTTCTTTCAATTTGATAGCCTCCCTTATTGCCTTAGACATCCATGGCAGATTACCTCTTTTCCTACAGTCCTTCCTATTCACTGGTACATACATTTGCTGAGCACTTTGAAAAATTACTTTGAAAGTCCTCCACTGTTCGTCAACTGTCCCACCATAAAGTCTTTGCTTCCAGTCTACTTTAGCGAACTCCGCCCTCATCCTACTGTAATCTCCTTTGTTGAAGCAAAGGACCCTGGCATTGGATTTTATCTTCACCCTCTCCATCTGTATTCTAAATTCAACCATACTGTGATCGCTCCTTCCAGAGGATCCCTATGACATCATTAATTATTCATGTCCCATTACGCAGGACCAGATCTAGGATAACTTACTCCCTCGTCAGTTCCATTACATACTGTTCAAGAAAGCTATTGCAGATACATTCAATTACCTCCTCCTGAAGGCTACACTGAGCCACCTGGTTCGACCAATCAACATGTAGATTAAAACCCCCCACGATAATTGCCGTACCATTTTTACAGACAGTAGTTATTTCCTTGCTTAATGCCCACCCCAATGTGATATTATTATTTGGTACTTCAAACAATATTACTTCAGTAAACATCTGATTTTAATTACAGTGCAGTAGATGAAAGCTTGCTGACTGTTAGTTGCCTCCTATGTTTCCTGCGTTACAATAGGGTCTTCATTTCAAAATGAGTTCAATAGCTGCAGTGTACTGCAACACCTCCCAAGCATGGGAAAGTTGAAAAATAAATTTGAGACTTTGATTTATTTTTTCATCCATTGTGTTATATCTACTGTAACATAATCATTTCCTGAATACAGACAATCTTTTTTAAAAACTTATTTTCAGCTTGGCCACTCTGTGCTTAAGCGTAATAACTAATGTTCTTTGAACAAAATGTTCCAAAATCATCCAACCACTGATCCTAAGTCTGGAACATTGGTCAGCTCTCAGCATTTTGCAAAATGTCAAATCAATACTCAACTTATGGTATCTATTTTCACATTCCCACAGACACATTTTTCCATAGTGCATTCTGCATACAACAAAATCCATCTTCTTGAAAAATTCATTCCTTCACCTTTTTATTAGTGAAATAACTCCACAGAGGCCGACATCCCATCACAAATCACTCCTTTATTTACATGTGAAAGTCCTTGATACTGATCCAACTCCCTCAGAGTTAGCTCTGTGTGAACAGAATCTCTGACAGTCCTGTTTTTATCTGTCAGCCAGGACTCCCTGATTGGATCAGACTAACAGCCCCAATCAGGAAACTCAGATTCTACCACCTTAATACAATCACCTTGAGTCCAAGGGCATAGGCTGGTATAATTTTGTAGCTCATCCTGCGGTATTTCAGCGCTAGGCCAGAGATCGTCGCCAGAGGTGCAGCAATCTCATTCCTTGCTTCCCATAGTAACCTCAGATATATTTGGTCCGGCCCTGGGAACTTATCTATCTTGATGCTTCCCAGAATTTCCAGTATATCCACTTCCTTAATATCAATCTGTTTAAGCCTATTAACCTGGTTCACAGTGTTCTCACTATCAACAAGGTCCCTCTCTCTCATGAATATTGAAGCAAAAATCTCATTTAGGTCTTCCCTACCTCTTCAGACTCCCAGCACAAGTTCCCTTCACGATCCCTGATTGGCCCTACCCTCTCTCTGATCATTTTCTTAGTCCTCACGTACGTGTAGACCGCCTTTGGGCTTTCCCTAATTCTTCCTTCCAGGGCTTTTTCGTGTCCCTCTAGCTCCCCTCAGTCCATTTTTGAGTTCTTTCCTAGCTATCTTGTAATCCTATAAAGCTGTGCCAGATGCTTACTTCTTCAACCTTAAGTGAGCTTCTTTCTTCCTTTTGATGAGAACCTCCCCTGCTCTTGCCATTCAAGACTCCTTCACTTTACCATTCCTTGCCTCTTTCAGTGGGACAAAGTTATCCAACACTTGTAATAAGTTCTCCTTAAACAGCCTCCACGTTTCTGTTGTGCCTTTCCCCAGAACAATTGTTTCCAATTTATACTCCACAGTTCTAGTCTTACAGCAGTATAAATTGCCATGTCCCAATTAAATACCTTTCCATACTGTCTGTTCCCATTCCTCTCCATGGTTATGGTAAAGGTGAGGCAGTTGTTGTCACTGTCACTGAAATGTTCTCTGATAGAGAGATCTGACACCTGTCCTGGCTCGTTGCTGAGCACCAAATCCAATATGCCACCTCCCCCTCACCTCGTCGGCCTATCGACACATTTAGTCAGGAATCCTTCCTGGACACACCTGACAAAATTGACCCCATCCAGACCGTCTGCACTAAGGAGGTTCCAATCAATTTTGGGGAAGTTGAAGTCACCCATAACAATAACTCTGCACCTTCCCAAGGTGTTTAATCTGTTCTTCCATCTCTCTGCTGCTATTGGGGGTCTATAAAAAACATCCAATTAAGTGACTGCTCCTTTCCTGATATTGACTTCGACTATACTGACTCAGTAGACAATCCCTTCTTAACAACTTCTTTTCTGCAGCTATGATGCACTCTCTAACTAACAACACTACTCCCCCTCCTCATTTACCACCTCACCTCACCCCCCCCCCCCGTGTTTTTTTCAAAAGATCTAAACCCTGCAACATTCAGCAACCATTCCTGCCCCTGTCTCTGTTATGGTCACAACATGATAGTTCCAAGTACTGATCCATGCTCTGAATTCATTACTCTTATTCCTGATGAAATAAACACACCTTAACCCATTTCTTTGCCCTATCAACTGCATATCCTTCCTGACAGACTCTTTGCATTCTATTTCTGCCCATTTAACAATACCGTCTCCTCTGATCTGTACCACTGGGTACCATCGCCCTGCCAAACTAGCTTAAACTCTCCTGAAAGGCTCTAGCAAGTCTCCCACCCAGGACATTGGTGCTTCTCCAGTTTATGTGCAACCCATCCTTCATGTACAGGTCCCACCTTCCTCAGAAGACACCCCAATTATCTACATTTCTGAAGCTCTCCCTCTTGCACCAGCTCTGGAGCCATATGTTTAGCTGCACTCACACATTGTTCCTTGGCTCACTAGCCCATGGCACCGGTAGTGATCCTGAGATTACTACTCTGCTCGTCCTGGTTGTTAGCTTCCAACCTAACACCCTGAAATCACGTTTTTGAATCTCATCCCTGTTCCTGGCTAGGTCACCGGTACCAATGTACACCACAACTTCTGGGTGCTCACCCTCTCCCTTCAGAATATTTAGACTCGATCAACTTATATACTTATGACATCCAGATTTGAAATGAAAAGTGCGAAGTGATCAGGAAGAAGATTGCAGGTTAGGAGGGCGGTGCTGCAATCTTCTTCCTGATCTCTCCGCCCCCACCCCACTCTGGCCTATCACCCTCACCTTGACCTCCTTCCACCTATCACATCTCCATCGTCCCTCCCCCAAATCCCTCCTCCCTACCTTTTATCTTAGCCTGCTGGACACACTTCCCTCATTCCTGATGAAGGGCTTATGCCCGAAACATCGAATTTCCTGTTCCTTGGATGCTGCCTGACCTGCTGTGCTTTTCCAGCAACACATTTTCAGCTCTGATCTCCAGCATCTGCAGACCTCACTTTCTCCTTGAAATGAAAAGTGGCAAGTAAGATTCATGCCACATATGTGCTAGGCAATGATCACCTCCAACAAGCAAGGATTAAACTATCAGATCATGTGTTCAATGGCATTACTATCACTGATTCCCTCACTGTCAACATCCTGTGAGTTACCTGAGAACACAAAGTGAACTGGACAACTCACATAACTGCTGTGGCTGCAAGAACAGGTCGGTATCTTGGACACTTGCAAAAGGTAATTCACTTCCCGTCCCTCCAGTTCCTGCCCATCCTCTGAGAAGGCATCTTATCCATGAGAAAGAAGATGGAATATGATGGAATGCTCTCCAAATTATTTTCCAACAACGCTTAAGAAATTTGACGCTATCTAGGCCAAAATGGCACACTTGATGTTTGTGTCATCCACCACCTTTAGCATTCTGTTCCTTTATCATCTATGCATTATTATAGCAGATTAGACTGTCTAAAAATTGTATCACAGTCATTCACCAAGTCCCTCTGAGAGCATTTTCCAAACCTGCTGCTTCTATCATCTAGAAGAGTAAACAATACATGCCTACCTGCAGGATCCCCTCTAACTCATAGAGTCACACAGCTCAGAAACAGATCCTTTGGTCTAACTGGTCTACGCCAACCATAATCTCAAACTAAACTCATCCCACCTGCCTGTACTTAGCCCATATCCCTCCAAACATTTCTTATCTATGTACATATCCAAATGTCTTTTAATCATTGTAACTTTACCCACAAGCATCACTTTTTCTGGAAGTTCATTCCACACACGAGTCACTTTCTGTGAATAAAAAATGACACTCATTTCATTTTTAAACACTTTATACGTCACCCTAAAAAATGCCTCCATTTTTGAACTCCCCCACTTTAGGGAAAAGACCATTGCTATGCACCTTAATTATATCCTTAAACCTCCATAAGGTCACTCCTCAACCTCTTTCATTCCAGTGAACAAAGTCCCAGCTTATCCAGCTTCTCCTTTTAACTCAAACCCTCCATTTGTGACAACATCCTGGCAAATATTTTGAAGCCTCTCCAGTTTAATAATATCCTTCCGATAACAGAGTGACCAGAGCTGGACAAGTCCTCATGAAGAGGCCTCACCAACGTCTTGTAGAACCTCAATATGAAGTTCCATCTCCTGTACTCAAAGATCTGCGCAATGACAGCAAGCATGCTAAATGCCTTCTTAACTACCCGGTCTACCTGTAATGCAAACTTCAAAGAATTATGTACCTTAACCCCTAGGTCTCTCTGTTCTACAACACTACTCAAGACCATACTTTCAATTGTATAAGTCCTGCCACATGATTGTTTTACCAAAATGCAAATTTTGCAACTTCCAGACCATTTGTTCACAGTTGATGTGTCAAATTCCTGGAACTCTAACAGCACTCTTAAATGTTTCTACTATTTCCTAAGGATAGCAGCTATTCTGGTATGCCGCTCACCACCACCGTCACCTTCTGCAGAGCAAGTATGCCTTGAACAAATAAACAAAATAGCTCTTACAAGATCATCAGACTGGGAGGAGCTGATTGCAATCTTCAACATGAACCCTTTCACAATCATTACATTGTACATTAGATGTTTTCTTTAAGGTCATATTCCTGCTACGTTTAATATAGCCCACTGATTCATTCTCATAGTGTCTTCCTTTTTGCAGAAGTGTTTTATTTTACCCTATCTGCAAAGACTGCCCATGCATGGCACCTTTTGGCACACTAATTGAATTGTTTAAAGAAGCCTTATATATTGAAATGTATATTCAGAGTTTGTTTTATTTGTAGATAGTAAACAATTTTTTTTGCAGGGGCTGAGGTTGGTAAGTTTCAAAATAGGAAGAAATGCAAATTTCCCATTTCAGTTGGGTTAACAAAAATGACCTTGAATTCAATTTGCTCTTCAATAAGGTGCAATTTCTTTCCAAATGCTTGCTGTGATTTTGTGTTCAAATAATATTTTGAAGTATTTAATTTTTTTCAGGGAAAGTGATGTTCTAGTTTTAATGCAGAATGATCATAACTCAAAAAGAAATCAATCTGATTGTATAGTATCTTCTAAAATTACAACATTGAAGTCACCATCCTAAAATTTAAGCAGTCAGTTTGGAAAGGTGAACCTGTCCCTAGTTTCAGTGTTCAACTTGACGTTGCTTGTTTATACTTTTTCTTGTACTAAGTTAATAGCCTGCTGAATTTTTCTTCTTGGAACACTGGAACTGACTTACAGTAAATATAGTAGCTGCTAATATATTTTCAGATCAATTGTGCGATTGTTATTTTATTATGCATATTTTTAATTAACCTCTTCAGATAAGCTTTGGACACTTACTGAGCAAGTGGCCTCCTGACTCAGAGGCAAAGATACTACCACTGTGCTATAAGGGCCTCAAACTCATATTTGTAAGTTTAACTGATGACACACAATCAAGTTTATTACATCTCCAATTGCAGTTTTGCTTGAAGTGCCTTTCAAACTACAACTTATTTATTCCCTTTATTACATTGTAAACTTTCAACATATTGCTTTCAGCATTGTTCTCTGTTTTTTTTAATAAGGATGGACTTAGCCTTTCTTTTCTTTTGGAGTTCAATGATTTAATACTTGAAATCTTCTTTTATGTCCCACTTTGAATCAATTTGTGTGATTTGAGATCTGTTAGTTAACACACTCATTGCAATTTGATAAAGCTTGAATTTAATTTTCTGAAGCTATTTATACTTTATAACATTTAGTTTATCTTTACAATGACGGTTGGTTTTAAATATTATAATCAATTATTCCACCCTTTCTCTTGATTTTACTCATTTAAAGCCATATCTTTTATTTTGTAATCCATTGCAAGTATATGTGCAGTAATTTCTTCTGCTAACATTCTGAATATGCACTCCTTATTAGGACATTGGCCTCCTGGGGTGTATATTTGCAAACTGTAGACTTGCATCCCATGACTTTTAATTCGCTGAGTGGACAATTATGAGAAATGTGTTAATGCTACATAAAGGACTCGATAGTGTGAGTGCATGCTCAGAGTTTATAATTCTAAGGATTCTCATCATGGTTCATTTACTAAATATCTGCTTATTAATTATTTGTGGTGCTCTCTGAGAATCATCTATTCAGTTATTATGGTCCAGGAATTCTAAAGGATTCTACTTATCAGGAACAAAGGATAATTATGACTTTGTTTTACACTTCTGTATTCTGTTTGTCGAGAGGGTTTTGTCTTTCATTTTAGTATTATCATGTGGGCTTGGTGAAAGGAATCAGGAGGCGTGTTTGTTCGCATGTATTCTTAATGTATTCTTAGGTTTTATATTCCTGCAGTGAAGAAATGGGCTTCACAATTTAGTCCATTACAAACATGCAGTAAATTCAAAGAATAACTGTGCTATTGCCCAGTTAAAGATATGTAGACTCGGTGGATGAGCCATGGGAAATGCAGGGTTACAGGGATAGGGTAAGGTCTAGATAGGATGCACTTCAGTGGGTCAGTATGGACTCAATGGGCAAAATGGCCTGCTTCCACACTGTTGGGATTCCATGATTCTGTGAGTTGCAGGGATCCAGGAATACACCTAGACAAATGAATGATAAACATCCAGTGAATTTATAGTAGTGATGTGCTAATCTAAACAAGAAATTAGCGTATGGAGACAATGTTAGCTTTTCAACAGAATTTGGTGTTTGTAAATAGATTGTTGAGATAAAGTTAATAGCATGAATTGAATTATGTTCTAATGTCTGTACTAGAATCTCTTCAACCATTTTGCTTCATGTAGTATAGCTTTTTTTTGTTTGATAATATATTTTGCTTTATGCTAAACATACACCAGTTGGGTCACCAGTTGGATCATACCAACTGGCCTTTCACCATAACTCTAACTATAGACTGATGGACCCTTCCAAGGAAATTGTGTAAACATTTTCAAAGCTCTTTACATCTGAGTATTCCATCAATTTTCTATTAGATTTAAAACAGATGTTCTTTATATAAATAATAAAATAAGAGTTTTGGAAATTTTCATATTCAGAATAACAACTTGGTTGTTCTTAAAACTGAATCATAGCAAGATGACCAGTGGCAATAACAAGAATGTAGCAACTGAACATGATGCATGAGCATTTTGTTAAAAGGAATTGCATTATAGGATAGCTATTTGCTTACTTCCCAGAGGCAGTGGGAGAGATAACTGTTGTAATGAGAGGACCCTTTGTTCCAAAGCATTCATTGCTTGATCAAAAGACCCATTTAGAAAGGGAGATGGGTAATTGAGAACTTGCTTCTGAAAGACTCTCCAGCCATCTATGGTCATAGGCCTCGAGTGGTGTTACACTGGTGGTATCTTAACTTATCTGAAGCATCAATGGGTTCTGATTGCCCAGAAAATTCTTGGTAGTTGGGATTTGGACCTCTAGAATCCTTGATCCTATATCCGTTGTCAATCTGGTAAGTGTCTGGTTAACACATAGACAGTCCTTGCTGATAGTTTGGACCCCAAACATATTTACGCTATTCTGCCTAGCTGGGCAATTGTATAATTAGGATCACCAATTTTTAAAAGGAATTACTACTCTGAACTGAAGAGGAGAAAATCCCTGAATTGCCAGGTTGTGATTTTTTTTGGAATACTCTGCACCAGAAGATTGTCAATGCAGAGTTTTGTGCAATCAACATCTGATTAAATATGAATGAGATCAGGGATTTGGTGATAGTGTACAAAATGGAGGTGTGATTATCTATGAACTTGCTGAATAGCCATTTATCCATGAAGGGGCAAATAACCCTCTCCAATTATACCATCTTATGTTTTTAAGGTTGAATTCCCACAGGATTCAATTACTTGATAATTGTGGCTCTTTTTTAAAGTCTGTCAATTAATGAATAATTTTTCATTCCAATCCTATTCTTTCTGTTGAATAATCTACCGTTCATCACAAATAGGTGCTACCTACCGGGTGAGACATTTTATTACCAATCATTTCATTGATATCATTTACAATACAAACATCAAAGGTTCTACTGAAATGCTTCTCTGGTCACAGCAATCCAATTAGCACCACTCACATTGATCGCTACTCTCAGCTTCTTATTATGGAGCAAATATATTACCCAATTTATTATGTCTTTATCTCCAGGAGCTTTCACATAACCTGCAATTGTTATTATCATGAAAATCAAACCATGTAACATCCTCCCCATTTGATCTACCAACACTAAATTATCTTCAAAAGATCCCATTAAGTGCATTAGGCACAGGCCATTTTTTATGAGTTGGCTTGGAATTATTGACTTGGAAATTACTGTTACTGTTATTAGCATAGGAAGACTTAAATGATTGTCATGTGAATATTTACAGAAAGCATTAATGCCAGTATTAAAATAGGAGACCATAGAAAGTTATATTATATAAATACCTATCATCTTTAACCATCAGTAGTAATTGCCACGTTATTACTTGCACTCTCTCCAATCTTTCTGAGTGATATACAATAGGCTTTAAGGTAATGAACTTCAAATTTCAGGAATAATACTTCTAATCATAGATTTAAAATTGAAACAGCAGCAGCAATTTCTGGTCTCTCTGCATCTAAGAGCTGTGGAAGTTCAGTTATAGTTCCACATTGCTTCAGCCAATAAAATGAGTAGTGACCATATAGTGGTGCATAGTAAGGATCATAAATACACAGTAGGCCATTCGGCCTCTCAAGCCTACTCCACCATTCTAAATCATAATTGATCATCTACTTCAATACAATAATTCTGCTCTACTTCTTTAATCTTTATATTAATAGTAACTAGAGATCTGTCAATCTCTGTCCTAAATTTACTTAAACACTGATCTTCCACAACCTGTAGAGTAGTGAATATACTAGCTTCTGAGTGAAGATGTTCTTCTTCGGCTCAATCTCAAATGGTTCACTTTTTGTTAGTTCTAGAACCGACTGCCAGGAGAAATGTCCTTTCTGCATTTACTTGTTTATCTATTCAAATATTGTATAAAGTTTTCTTTTCATGAGATTGCCTATTATTCTTCTAAACAACAGAGAAAACGGGCTCAGATTCTTTAATATCTCCTCACAGGACAGCCTCACCAATAAGAAGTCAACTTAGTGAACAACTGCTACACTTCCTCTGCCGCAAGTATAGTTAGTCTTCCTTAGACAATGGGACTAGAAATATCCACAATAGTCGGGGTGAATCTCACCAGTGTAAACCTGATGCATTTTAATCATGCTGGCAACTCTGGTACATAAAGCATATTGTCTCCCTGTTAATGTTCAAGATATTGATTATAAATTTCAGATATTTCTCAACCTTGTCTCACACTGGACTGCAGTTATACCACAATGTGAAACCTGAACAGTTGCAATTTGCTTCCTGGTTTCTCAGGTTATGTAGTAACGGTTGTGCATAGAAGTGCATCCAAAAACAATTTTGCATGATACAGTGTAACTATCCATTATAGGCATGCATACCATTTGATCCTTCGAGCTAAGCACCAAACTGAATTAAGTTTTAATATCAATTATTCCAGGTAAACTGTAAAATACTAACAACAAAAGTAAGAACAAATTGTAATAGAGTATGGAGCTTGAGATTCAGGTCTTTACATTATCAGGGTTCAAGGTTTAACCATCATTAGATGCTGTTAATCTTATGGATGTGGTATGGCATTGAAGGATTCTTAGATGTGTCATTTTTTAATGTTAGTTCAGTTTTAGTTCCCTACCTGGGAAGCTGCTAAGAGCTTCCTTTTTTTTAAACAATCCTAGAATCCCTACAGCATGGAAATAGGCCCTTCAGCCCAACAAGTCCACATTGACTCTCCGAAGAATAGCCCACCCAGACCCATTCCCCTACCCTATTATCCTATATTTACCCCTGACCAATGCACCTAACCTACGCATCCCCAAACACTATGGGCAATTTAGTATGGCCAATTCACCTAAACTGCACATCTTTGGACTGTGGGAGGAAACCCGAGCACCTGAAGGAAACCCATGCAGACACAGGGAGAATGTGCAAACTCCACACCAACATTTGCCTGAGCCCGGAATTGTACCCGGGTCCCTGGCATTGTGAGGTAGCAGTGCTAACCACTGAGCCACCGTGCCACCTTTTTGCAAGGATGAGGAAGTGCCTGATCGAGGTATCCAGTATCAGGAAGGGTAGCCTGCTGAAAGCCACTCTCCTCTCCTCGATAACACACCTCACCACTCCTGTGCATGATGCACCTCCTTCAGACAATGCCTGCTTCCTCCATCACTCATCTGTGACCTAGGATGCAGCGATGATGCTGTGCATCATGTTGATTTCATACTGGCAGCATTCCACACATCCCTGACAGTGTTATCCTTCTATATGCTGACCTCTGATTAACCAGATCTCGTTCTCAGGGGTCCTTCCTCCTGAAAAAGGCTGTCTACTATCCACCCAAGCTCCTGAGGTAGCCCTTGGTTGAGCCAATCCTTAGAAGAGAGGTGATTGAAAGATCTCACCAATTCCCAAGTTGGCAGGCAAGGCTCCAGTAATTCCCATTAAAACAAGCCTATTATTTTCCTCCACCTGCATTCCATTAAGGCTGAATAAATCTTTCTATCACAAAAAAAATTAAAGCTTCTTATTTAAATCTTCTTTCATAAGATGACCAACATAACTTATGCTACACCATCCAGTTACTTATGCCCCATTTTCACCAGATCCCCAAGAGGATGATTTTTCAGTCTGCATCCCAAAATATACCTCGGTACAAAACGTTTGAAACCTTTCCTCTTTTGTTTGAACAGAGATTTAAATTTGTTTATGCAACATAGCTAAATGTTGCTTCTGGAACAGCAGAGGAAGAAACTTGTTGAGAGTGTGTTGCTGGAAAAGCACAGCGGATCAGGCAGCATTCGAGGAGCAGGAAAATCGATATTTCGGGCTGGAGCCCTGTGCTTTTCCAACAACACACTTTCAACTCTGATCTCCAGCATCTGTAGACCTCAATGTCTCCTGGAGGAAGAAACTTGCAAAGCACATCTCAACTTTTCTATACAAGCCTATGCTATGGCAATTTCAGAGCCATCATCAGATCATTCACTTACTGCCATAAACCGAAATAGAAAATATTTTTCATTTGTGTGGGAATAGTAATGATTGTTGACCTTTTCCGAATTTGGACAAAGTAAGATTTAAAAATGTTAGATTCTTATAGTGTAGTAAAGGATTATCTTTGAAATTAGCTACCTGCTGCATCAATATTCACATGGTAATGAAGGAATTGTTGATTGAAAACTTAATGTTACACTTTTAGGAGAGGTATCCTGACAATAACAACAATAAAATTAGTCTTGTTCACCTCTCTCTGGTTTTGAAGGTGATTTTCTCTTTGTCCTGATACATATCAGTTTGAAGCAATTTATGAGATAAACAATAGCAGTGGACTTGTCTCAATCTGCCACTCCATCAGTGGATAAGAGGTATTATAGTTTGTACAATCTTGTTACTTTGAGTTGTGAAATACCTCAGTAGGTAGACAATTAGAGAAGAGAGGAGAAGAATGAGCCTCAGCATCAGAACATAACAGACTGACTTTTAATTCAAAGACTTTTGTGAAATGATGTTTTCTCAGTTCATGCGTTTCTCATAAGATTTGATTTTAATAATGAACGAGCCTCATGTTTGATTGAATCCTGCGTTCGAGCCACATGATAACGGTTCATTAATTTGTGTGGAAGGGACATTTTTGATTCTTTCACAGGACAGGCAATACAATAACGCTTACTTACTCAGACTGCCAGAGTTGGGAATAGCACTCTCAGACAAAAAGTAGTCTACTGCCTTATTGTGCAGTTGCTTATGCTTTCCTTTACAGCATCCTCACCCCTTGCATCTTCTTTTAGCTGTTCGAGTTTCTGGCCTGTAGCCAACTGTCCTGTTTAAGAGTCTTTGAGTGAAAATATTGATAAATCCCCACATGCAGTTCTGTGTTTAGTGCACACTCTCCCCTGTTGGGAGAAAGGCCAATTATTAATAGGAACGCAGCAGTTGTTCTCAAGAACTGGACAGGAGGATTTGCTGACTCCAGATCAAATTAATGCTGGAGTTCAACTGGATGAAATGAAATGCAATATACCTGCACAGGATATAAATGATCTGTATTGTCCCCTGCTTTGATCTAACCATCAGTTAATGCCTTGGTTTGGATTGTTGTGGTCAGGTTTCAGTGTACTTGCACATTTTCTGTTGAGAAATAATGCAGGATAATCTGAAATGAGAGGAAAAAAACCCTAATCATGGTTAAAATTATTCCTTTCTGAACACTTAGAATACTAGGAAGGTAACTAACTTTGATTTCATGTTGCCAAGTTAGCCTTTGATGACTAGCTCATAGCCAGTACTCTGTAAATCAGTACTCGAGCAATCAACGCGAGATACTTAGCTTACTTTATTCTCACCTTCTTTAACCTTGAGTCATTCTAAAGCTTCCTGCAATGTTTACACATCAGTTACTGAAATGAAGAAGATAATAACCCATGCAAGGCAGTAACAGGTTCTTGGATGTCCTGCTGAGCAACATAATGATTAGAACTTGACACCATAAAATGACATAACACAAATAAAAATCAACTCAGTGTAATAATGATATTTTATCATCAACCTGCTTAGAGATTTCGTTATACACCATTGGAACAGTGGAACTTGAACCTGGACCTCCTGACTTAGTGATAGGGACACTACCATTGTGCCATAATAGACCCCACATTGTGTCCCTTTTTACCCCTCTAACCAACCTGTTCAGAGATGCTTTTACAAGGCTATGGAGCAGGTGAAATGTGAATCCAGATCTCCTGGCCTGAAGGTAGGGACATTATCACTGCACCACAATACCTCACAGCCCCATTGAATCTATGCTGGCTGTCTGCAAATGCAACTCATTTCATGCTACTTTCATACCTTTTCCCGAGTCCTGCAAAATTTGTCTCATTGGACTGACATCCAATTCTCTTTGGAAGTTTCAATTGACGTACCACAAACTCAAGCAGTGTTTTCCAAATCCTCACCACCTAACACATTAAAAAAAACTTTTTCCTCATGTCACAATTGCTCTTTACCAACTCTTTTAAATTGATATCCTCTGATTCTTGACCCTTACATTAAAAGAAACATTTCTCCTTGTTGCTTCGACAGATACCTCATGATTTTGAACAGCTCTGTCAAATTTCCACTTAGTCTTATTTCTCTAATGAGAACAGCCTCAGTTTTGTTTTAAATGTATTCATGTAACCAAAGTTCATCGCCCCTGATAGGACTCTTTATGAATCCTTTCTGCAGCCTCTCAAATTCCATCATATCCTTCCTATTGTGTAGTGCCCAGAACTGGACACATTATTCCAGTCGAGACAGAATCATTGCTTTATAAACATTCACCATAGGATCTGTGTACTCCAGGCCTCTAGTTATCAAAATGCAGGGTTCCCATTCTTCAATAACCCCTTCTTTTCACACCATACCTTACCACCTTCAATGAGTTGTACATATTTGCACTTTTCTGCTTGTGTACGCCCGTAGAATTTGCTCTTTTATTTTCCATTGTTTCTTTTAAATATGCATATGTTTATGTTCTTTGATCTAATGTGAACGCAAATGACAGCCATTTACTAGTACCTCTATCAGTTGAACGTGTAGGCTTTCAGAGACATCAACTCATCTTCTTTTACTTAAGTTAAGCTCATTGCCAAGCCTTGATTATGATTATGAGAGCATCATTTCAGATGAATCCCATCAGCAAGCTTCTGAGTTGCTCATATGACATCAATTATTCATCTATGCACTTTGGTTTGTGATAGGCCAATAAAGTTTGGCACATGTCCAAGGCCAACATTGATGATCCAGTTTACTTATTGACAAATTCTTTTTCATTAATTCATTCTTGAATGTGGCCTTCACTAACAATTAATGACCATCCTAGATTTCGTTGCAAGGTGATGGTGGGCTCTGTTGAACTGCTTTATCCTATAGATAGTGCGCACTCATTGCATACTCATATCGGATGCAATGGATATTTAGAATAGTGCACAATCAAATGAACTGCTGTATGATGTTAAGTTTCCTAAGTGCCATGATTGATGTTCCCACTCAGTCAAATAGAACCTATGCTATCACATTCCTGGCTTGTATGTTGTAAATGCAAGAGATACTTTGGGTAGTCCCAGGAATGGTCTGAGAAATGGAAAGCTTAACATACGAAGAAAATATGAGGACTCTGCATCTATACTCAATGGAGTTTAGAAGGATGAGGGGGGATCCAGTTGAAACTTACAGAACACTGAATGGCCTAGACAGAGGGGATTTTTGGGAAGATATTTCCATTAGTAGGAGAGACTGGGGCCCAAGGGCACAGCCTTAGACTAAAAGGAAAACCTTCTAGAATGATGATAAGGAGAAACCTCTTCAGCCAGGGAGTGGTGAATTTATGGAATTCATTGCCACAGGTGTCTGTGGAGGCCCGGTCATTGAGTATATTTAAGACTGAGACAGGTTCTTGATTATCAAGGGATTCAAGGGTTATGGGGAGAAAGTGGAAGAATAGGGTTGAGAAACTTACCAGCCATGATTGAATGGTGGAGCAGACTCAATAGGCTGAATAGCCTAATTTCTGCTCCTATGTCTTATGGTCGTATAAGTCAGCAGTTGAGCTATTCATCCCAAAATGCTCAAACTCAGAGCGGCAATCATAGCTATGGAATTCATGTGGTAAATCTATTGTGCAGTGAAAGCTGTACATGCAGAAATTGGAGTCTACAGAATGGAGTCACTTGTAAATACCGTGGTAATTACTTAGTGAACTGAGAAATTTCAGTAGCTATTATGTTATTTCATTTTATCTGTGGTCAAATAATGAGAAAGATATAGAGGAGAACATTTGTAGGAAGATTACAAAAATGTTTGAAGAACCACAGAGCAGTAATATGGGAGATTCCAACTATGATAGTTTAGGTTAGGATATTAACAAGAGTAAAGAGATGGAAGAATTCATGAAATTTGTATCATTCCAGTCCAAAGAGAAAGGAAGCAGTGTTGTGTCTGGTTCTGGTAAAATAATGAGATAAATGAAGTATCTTTCAGTAGGAGAATACTTAGGTCACACCGATTACAATATTATCAGGTTTAGAAAATTTATGAAAAGAAAATGATCCAATTGTGGATAAAGTAAATTAATTGGCGAACGGCTAAGTTCAGTTCTCTGGAAATTAATCTTGCTTACATTTATTCGAATCAAAAATTTGTAATCGAGGCATGGGAGGCTTCCAGAGAAGAAATATGAAGTGCAGAGTGAAATATCAAAGCTACTTAGGGACCAGAAGGAATATTTTCTGTTGTGTAGGCAGAGGTTGTTATTGAAGTTTTAATTAAAATGTTTCACCTTTCTTCTCTAAGAAGAACTAGCTATCATTCTAGTTTAAATATTGATACAGAGAATTTACTTAAAAGGTTAGCAAGGCACTAAGTAGAAATGTCACCCAGTCAGAAAGGAATGCACCCTACGCTATTGATGGAAGTGACGATGGAAATTGCCGAAGTTCTGGCTCAATCCTTGTTGGACACTACATTTGTTGCCAGAAGGTGGTAGATTCCAAATTTTATGAACCTTAATTTCTTTTAAAAGAAAGGCAAAGTGTAAACCTGAAAATTGAAAGACAATCAATCTATTTTTGCTACAGTGTATTTTTTTAGAGAAAATTCAAAGTTTGTGAGAAGATTTGTAGCTCGGGTGCTCGTTGTCGTGGTTCTGTTCGCTGATCTGGGAGGTTTTGTTGCAAACGTTTCATCCCCTTTCTAGATGACATCTTCAATGCTTGGGAGCCTCCTGTGAAGTGCTTCTGTGCTGATTCCCTCCGGCATTTATAGTGGTTTGAATCTGCCGCTTCCGGTTGTCAGTTGCTGTCCGCTGCAGTGGCCAGTATATAGGGTCTAGGTCGATGTGTCTGTTGATAGAATTTGTGGATGAGTGCCATGCCTCTAGGAATTCCCTGGCTGTTCTCTGTTTGGCCTGCCCTATAATAGTGGTGTTGTCCCAATCGAATTCATGTTGTTTGTCATCTGAGTGTATGGCTACTAGGGATAGCTGGTCATGTCGTTTCATGGCTAGTTGGTGTTCATGGATGCGGGATGTTAGCTGTCTTCCTGTTTGTCCTATGTAGTGTTTTGTGCAGTCCTTGCATGGGATTTTGTACACTACGTTGGTTTTGCTCATGCTGGGTATCGGGTCCTTTGTCCTGGTGAGTTGTTGTCTGAAGTGGCTGTTGGTTTGTGTGCTGTTATGAGTCCTAGTGGTCGCAGCAGTCTGGCTGTCAGTTCAGAAATGCTCCTGATGTGTGGGAGTGTGGCCAGTCCTTTGGGTTGTGGCATGTCCTCATTTTGTTGTCTTTCCCTTAGGCACAACCCAAAGGACTGGCCACACTCTCATACATCAGGAGCATTTCTGAACTGACAGCCAGACTGCTGTGACCACTAAGACTCATAACAGCACACAAACCAACAGCCACTCTCAGACAACAACTCACCAGGACAAAGGACCCGATACCCAGTATGAGCAAAACCAACTTAGTGTACAAAATCCCATGCAAGGACTGCACAAAACACTACATAGGACAAACAGGAAGACAGCTAACATCCCGCATCCATGAACACCAACTAGCCACGAAACGACATGACCAGCTATCCCTAGTAGCCATACACTCAGATGACAAACAACATGAATTCGATTGGGACAACACCACTATTATAGGACAGGCCAAACAGAGAACAGCCAGGGAATTCCTAGAGGCATGGCCCTCATCCACAAATTCTACCAACAGACACATCGACCTAGACCCTATATACCGGCCACTGCAGCGGACAGCAACTGACAACCGGAAGTGGCAGATTCAAACCACTATAAATGCCGGAGGAATCAGCACAGAAGCGCTTCACAGGAGGCTCTCAAGCACTGAAGATGTCACCTAGAAAGGGAATGAAACGTTTGCAACAAAAATTTAGAGAAAATTATATGGGAAGCATTTCATTTTATTTAGAAATATAGCAGTTAATACCTGAAAGTCAGAAAGGATTTCTTAAAGTCAACTTGTGTTTGACTAACTTGGTTGAAGTCTTTGATCAATAAAGGTTTCATTAAGGTGCTATTGTAAATGTCGAGAAGTGTGGCGCTGGAAAAACACAGCAGGTCAGGCAGTATCTGAGGAGCAGGAGATTTGATGTTTTGGGCATAAGTCCTTCATCACTTTCTCCTAGCTATTGTAAATGTGTATTTGGACTTCCAAAAGATGTTTGACAAAGTTCCCCTTAAAGGGACTTGCAAGCAAAATCAAAATCCATGTGATCAAAGGGACAGTAGCTCAGAGACAGAAAACAGACATTAGTGGTCTCTTGAAGAGTCATCTCTACTCAAAATATTAGCTTGTTTTCTCTCCATGGATGCTATCTGACCCACTGTGATTTTTAATACTTTTTGTTTTCAGTCCTGATTAATGGCAAACATTTGTTTTTCACACTGCTGGGAGGCATAGAGTACTGTTTACCAGAACTTTCGGAAAGATGTTGAGGCAATGAAATGGAAATCTAACATAGATTCATAAGCATGTTGTCTGCTCAGATGAAATGTTGAGAAACTTACTGATCAATTAGGCAAGAGAAGATTACAAGATGCTTTATTGTTTAAAATTATGAAGAAATGGGAGAAATTTGTTAGAAACACTTTGAGAGTTTTGAACATATGTAGTATGACATTTATCTGTTAATTTAGTGCCTGAGTACATTTCAACTTGTTAAATGTTAAATGAACTTGTACCAATAAAACTGTATGAAACAAAGTCAGACTCCTTAGCAATGCCTTACTGTGATAATGCACTGGAAGTTGAGCCCTGCTATCCCTACAGTCCTCACAATAGTTCTCAAAAGTTTACACAAAATTCCTGAACTTTCTTGCCTGGTAGACTCAGGTTAATAGCAAACATGAACTAGGTTTCTGTACTTAACAAGAATTACTATTTATTACAAGTAAATTGTTTTAGCTAGTGGTAAACAACGATGAACTGTTGACTTAAGACTCCAATCCACTTCCAATCCACACTCTCTCTCTCTCTCACACACACACACACACACACATACACACACACACAGAGAGAAAACTATGTTAATGTTGTGGGTGGAGGGAGGAAGAAAAACTGGGAAGTAGGACAATTATGCTCATCCTCAGAATTCGATGGAGGGAACCTTTGCTTCCCAAATCCTTCAGTTTATTCACTTCTCAGTTTGAAGCACAGAGCAACTGGTTCATGAACTACAAAATGTCTGCTTTATTGGTTAAGAGTTATAATTTACCATATCTGATGAGAGAAAATAAGCTTTCTTCAGACTTAAAGTTTTTTAGTGGAGAAAATAGGGGCTGGGGGATATCATCTATCCTTTCAGTAATTCAGCAATCTGTCAAACATGTTCACGCCCACAAGTTGTTCTGCTATCCAGGAGCCAATCAGATAGCTGTTGCCAGGTTGATGACCTTTGGGATCCACAACTGGTCACAACTCCAAGCAGCCAAGTCTGACCTTGTACACAGCTCTCGGTATGGGCTCATCACTAGCAGCTCCCCCAATTCCTTGAACAAAGCAGGAATGAAAGCACAACTTAAAATCAGTTTCAGCAACTTGCTTTATAATAGTGCTACCATTTTTTTCCATAATATTTGATTTGGAAGCAATCCTTTTTCTTTCCATTTTAGTCCACAAAATAAAGCAATTTGATGATAACACTATCAAGCCTCACTTATCGGGTCTGCCTATAAAAAGACTGCAAATAAAAATGATGCGGTATTGCACCATTTGTGAGTACTCCTGAACTTCCAGCATTGTAAGCGATGACCTTAATGTTAGAAATCAAGCACACTGACATTTGTATTAAACTCTTCGGGTCAGCTACCTCAGTTGGATAGATAGCTGGTTTGCAAAGCAGTTAAATGCCTACAGCATGTGTAATGTTATGTATCAGCAGTGGTTACCATGAATGATTCTCCATCTCAATCTCACTTCTACCTGAGGCATGATGATCCTCAGGTTAAACCCCCACCAGTTCGCTCTCTGTCTCTCTCTCTCTAATGAGATAGCAGCCCAATGATCCCGTTGGACTATGGCAACTTTACCTTTATCTGTGCTACAATTGTGTGAAGATCAACTTGGGAGCAGTGTTAATCAAACCTGGCACTTGCTATGAAAGGTATAGGAAAGGCTCATATAACTGGTAAGCTGCACTCTTTGCCAAGAGCCTGCTATCATACTGAAGAATAACAACACATAGAAACAGATAGCCATTACTACAATGTATGCATATCATAATTTATCCCACAAGTCCTGTTGCTCATGGTGGACACTTCTATTGAACTGCCTGTGAAGATTTAAATTCACAATTTTGGATTACACCCAAAACTACCAATATGGCTAAATTTGAATTTGTGATAATCGAAATTGGGCGAAATTGATTCAATTACCCATTATACATTTCTCCAGATTTTCATTTCTGTTGACTTCAAAAGTACTCATTACATGCCTCTTTTGTCTAAATTACTAATCAAAAGCTGTTCAGAAAGTATTTATGCTGCAAAATAATAAACATTGCTTCAGACATTGTTGTCATAGATTTGATGTCAGACGTAGATGCCTGGAGGCTCATGTCCAGTTCATACTCCTGATATTTCTAGAACAAATAAGAAGGATGATTGAAATTACATGGTTCAAATGTTAATTTCAATGTGAATTATAATTTGTAAAATTAATTGACACCAAAATGTGAAGTAGAATTTATATACTTATTATTGTTTCTTGTTTAATTCTCTGAAAGTATCTGTCCCGGCCATTAATATCTGAAATCCACACACATACTTGCAAGAACTTATTCCAACATGTGAAACTAATGCTAAATTTAGCAGCAATTCAATAATAAATGCTTTCAAGCTAACTTTAAGTCCTGAAAATGGTGTAAAAATGGATACTATTAATAGCAGGCTATCATGTTGAGTTTCCTTTCCAAACCCTTTCTTTCTCTTGTCCTTCTTCTCCTCTTCAGTCCCCACCTCTCCTCTGGCCTCTCTGGCTTTGCTCTTTCCCCCCAGCCCAATAATAAATCTGTTCTTCCAGCAAGCATGTTTCCCAATTGTTTCAATATACCTGTGTACACTATTGAAGATTTTCAGTTTTAAATTGAAATCATGACAAGTGTGGGGATCCATATAACAAGTATTTATCCAACAAAATCCATTATCCAGTGAAATTCATTATCCAAAGGCTGTTAACATTTCAATTAAAAGTGATCAGTTGTCCCTGAGTTGGTTTATGCAGAAATATTTTTTGAAACTCACTACACATAAAGGGATTAGGGATAACCAAAGTTCAGATAATTGAACTTTGCTGCATGATAACAGTTAAGAATTAAAACTTGCATGTTAAATCAGCACATTCACTTAATGCTATTGTGTGTGTGTGTGTATATATAATATGTTTCTTAGATGTTACACATAAAAGAATGATATGGTTTATCTCATTTAGGTTTAAACACAACTTACTAAAGCTATAATTGTGTATCCTGTTGAGCAGTTTTATAAGTTTCCAGAATTTTTTTGACATGTTCTCTATAATATACTAATGGGAATGAACTAAGCATAGACCTTTTGGCATTTGGTGCTGTGATCCTATTATGTTGACATGACTTAACTCCTGCCTTTGCATGAGTGTAATCTGGGTGATAGTGAATCAAAACTTATTTTATATGTCTCCTGATTTTCATCAGTTTTCATCAGAAGAAATGTTTGGTGAGGTGAAAACAGGGAATCAACGCACCACCCTCCCTTTTTCTCCACATGATGAAGTTTAAAAATAATCCCAGGGAGTGAACGTTTTCATCAAAATACAGTCTTCTTTGACAGTGGAAAAGTTGCAGTAGATGTTAATATTCTAGCATGTGTATATTAGTCAATTAATCAGAGCTTACAGTTTTTAAGTATGTGCAGCTTTACAATGGTAAATTTTGAATATATTGACTGTTCAAAGTGGAACTTGAGGTAATTATAACATGAAAAATTTTTAATTCTCTACTAGGAAATAAAAGTAAGCTACCCTGATTTCTGGTATCTTATAGAATTCCTCTGAATTGGGATTTGGAAGCAAAGAACTGTGGTAAGGTAGATTCCATCAGTAAACTTTCAACACAGGATCTTCTGCATCTGGGAAGTGGAAATAAAGGCAGCCATCACCTATCTTGTAGGAATGGTTAGGACAAAAACGTCTTCTGTAACTTAAGCATTGAAATAGAACTAAAAATGCAAATTAAAACTCGCATTCTCCATCTCTGGCACATCATAGCTTCAGTGTTTATGATGCAGCAACAAGGCAAGGCTTCCTCAGTAGCACCTTCTTAATCTGTAATCTCTATCACCAAGAAGGATAATGGGCTGCACTGCTTTTAAAAAAGACTCACAATCACCTTCTCAAGAACAACTTGGGATTGATAATTAATGCTGACAGAATGAGTAAAATTTTAACAAAAGCTCAGCCTCCATTAAAATCCATAAAATTCAATGTAATTTAAGAAAAAAACAACCCTGGATTTTCAACTCTTAAAGTAGGTGTAAATCCATTTGAGAAACAGCAAACTTAGATTTTTTTTCCATTGGAAAAGCAATTTTCCTGTGTCTTTCTGATCCTATACATTTTTTTGTGGTCTTATGGTGGGTTAGAAAAATATTAGGTGCAAAACATAGCCCATCTCTTCTAAGGTCTGGTTCGCCATTGTGGGGACCACTGGAGAATAATAGAGCTGTATAAAATATCAGTCTTAGCAGTTATGTTGCAATGTAAATGTGATTTTAATATAGTTGTTCATCAATAGGATCTGCCCAACAATGGCATTGAGTAGAAATATGCAAATGTTGTCAAGCGTTGCAGCACTTTTCCAATTATCAGAAGCATTATTAGGCACTAAAGTATCAATTTTATAATCCTGGCTGCCTCAGTTTTGTCATATATTCTGCTGTTATTTAAATTTTAAATTGGCTGATAGCATCAGCTGTTTGACAAAAAAAGGCCATTGAAAGTTAAAAATAAATTTTTACACTGCATTCCTCCAATGATAGACAGGCCACATTGCTTTGAAATGTAAATGGTCATCAATCAAGAAATATAATGGAAGATTTCATTAAATCTGTTACAACACTAAGAATACTTAGTGGAGTTTCAAAACAGATGGTCTATATATCAAAGTTTGATTTAAATATTTAGGATACTTCTGGTCTCCCCACTATAGCTTAAAGGTGTTCAGAAAAAATTTTCAAGGATGTTGCCAGGGTTGGAGGATCTGAGCTATAGAGAGAGGCTGAGTAGACTGAAGCTGTTTTCCCTCGAACATTGAAGGCTGCGGGATAATCTTATAGAAGTTTAGAAAATCATGAGGGGCATGGATGGAGTGGTCTTTTTACTGGGGTGGGCGAGTCCAAAACTATAGGACATAGGTTTAAGGTGAGAGGAGAAAGATTGAAAAGAGAACTAATGGGATGGTACTTGTATGGAATGAGCTGCCAGAGGAAATGGGGGAGGCTGGTATAATTACAACATTTATAAGGCATCTGGATAGGTATACAAATAGGAAGGGATATGGACAAATGCTGGCAAATGGGATTAGATCAATTTAGGATATCTGGACGGTTGGACTGAAGGGTCTGTTTCCATGCTGTACATCTCTATGACTCAATAATAAGATGATGCCTTTGATGTGGTTTCTTGTTTCTCTAAAACCAAATTAGCTTCTCAAGAATTAAGCTTGTTTTATCCACAAGAGTCATTATTTTTCTTTTCAGTCTGAATAATAGGGTGTTTTTTTTTAGGTTGAGGTTGGGAAGAGGGGTGGTGGGAACTATCTCAGTTGGCTGGATGGCTAGTTTACAATGCAGAGTGATGCCAACAACATGGATTCATTACCTGAGTTTTAGCCTGGCAGACTCTTGTTCTCAACCTTTCTGGGTTAAATCACCACCAGTCATCTCTCTCTCTAACCCTAGGTTTGGTAAATCTATATTGACTTTACCTTTGAGTTGTGTGTTTGAATTTATGGTGCTTTTTTGTTGTGAGGTGTTCAATCTTTATTCTAATGATTCCCATTGCATTTACATGGATACAATGGGCAGCATTGTGGATGTTCAATGAGTGGCTACCAATGATACAAGAGGGCATAATATTCATAAGAACTACTATTGCAAGCATGGGGTAGCATTGGAAACCTGAGAGGGAATGGGATAGCATGGGCAATCTTGGTGGCATAGGTTAACAATGATAAACTGAGTGGGTTTGAGATGGCATTGGAGTGGGTAGGAGTGAAAGATGGGTTTAGAGGGCCTTTGGGGGGCAGTTCTGTTTATTGAATCACTACAGTGTGGAAACAGGCTGTTCGGCCCAACAAGTCCACTCCAACTCTCTGAAGAGCATTCTACCCAGGCTCCCACCCCCACCCCCACCCCACCCCCCCCACCCACCCCCTTCCCTATCCCTGTTAACCCTGCATCTTCCATGGTTAATCCACTGAGGCCTGAATATCCCTGGACCCTGAGGCAATTTAGCATGGCCAATTTGGGTGTGTTGGAGAACTGATGAAAGCCTTCTAGTCAGTCTTGCTCGTGCACTCTATCGCAAATTGCAAAATGCCCTTATGAAAAGTCAAAAGTCCAAGCCAAAGTCACACTAGGTGCATTTAAGAAGTATGCAAAATTGTATATTTTCTGAACCCAGACATAAATCCAGCTTTAAGAATTCAACAAGAGCAAGCCGACACATGATTAATTATTTTCTTCCCATTTGTACTGATGGACGGAGTGTTAGAGATCAGCCATACAGCATGGAATTTCATGTGAGATCTCATTAAGATAACTCTTAAAGAGGATGTTGCTGGCTGACAGCACTGCCTGCTTTTATCCAACTTCACTTTTACTGCTGCAACTTGCATGTGGAAGCCTTTTGCTCCACCTTGCTTCCTCTGCTGATATGAAGCAACTGCTCAGTTGAAATTAGCAACGAAAAAATTGTGTCTGTGAAAGTAAACATGTCAGATTACAATTCCTTCATTTGATTTGAGTCTTTTCCTACATTTTAATGGAGAGTGAAAGTACCATATTGTTTAACCTGTTGCTTTCTCAATCACTTGCTTTGTATGACCATGTCCAGCTTTGCTCTGAGGCTTTCCTACATAATGATGCTTGACTTCAACTCTAATTTTCCCAGTTTGTAATCCAAAATGGATGACAAAGAAGGGATCATGAGCGGGGTAGGATTAGTGGATGACCTGAGTGAAGGAAATAATAATGGTTTCAAACCTCATCACACCGGCCAATGGGGAGAAGGAGGATTTGTCCATGTTCTGTGAGTCATACGTTTAGACTGTGAAACCTTAGAGTCACAGAATGACACAGATGGGAGTGGAAGCTCCCTGGCTCGAAGATTCAGAAATTCGCCATTCTGCCACAACACAATAAAGAGCATGGCCGAGTATTGGACTTCTGGAGCAATGGAAAACCTGGGCTCTGAGAAAGGTAGTTTCAGAGCCTAATTTTGAGTCCAGCCCATAGCTCCACAATCACAGGAGTAATACAGAGGAACCTCGATTATCCAAAGGACACTGGCAGGGAATATTTTGTTCAGTTAATCAAATTCCAGATAATCAAATGCTGGATAACATTGTTTAGCCAAGGGACCAGGACCTTGTGATCTTGCTGGATAATCTGATATTCAGATAATCGAATGCTGGATAATCAAGGCTCCGCTGTATATAGATTTATTCTTTAAGTAAGAGCTAATGAAAGTTTAGTTTTGATTGTATTAATGAAACATTTTTTCTAATGCTATGTAATCCTTTAATTCCATTAATAACATTGGATGCAATAGGCACCTTTCAATTTTTCAAGAAAGGCATTTTAGGACCAAGGAGTCAAGAAGAACCAAATTACTGATATCCAATTCTTTATAGCAACAAGTGAAGAATGGAATAAGTCAACCAAAAATGCTGAGGACATCAGTCAGTTGCCAAAGCTCAATGGTATGATCGAGATAGGTTTTCTACTTAAAATGGCAAGAGGAATTACCCAGCCAATGGTGGAAGAAGGCCAAATTTAAGTAACTGAGAGAATGGTCTTTTTCACTGACGAAACTAGTTCAAAGAGGAATCTGAAATTCAGTGCACAATGGGTTTAGGAAAACCTAAGGTTTCCTTGTGACACTCAGCAGAGAGCTCTGTTCCTGTTGCCTTGTTCACCATGGCCCAGAAAGAAGTAAAGTAAAACCCATGTAAGATTTACTTTTCCAGGCCTCCTCAGCCCCCAGCCTCTTTATTCCCCTAGTTTTTCCTGTTCAGGAAGCCACCTCATCATCTCTTGGGGGATCATGATGCTGCCTGGCCTGCTGTGCTTTGACCAGCATCACATTTGCAGCTGTGATCTCCAGCATCTGCAGACCTCATCTTTTACTCATGTTTTATTCAGGGCCAGCAACATAATGAGGGCCAACATATGTTTGTAAAATGGATTAATGTTGGACCCCCAAACAGACAGTGGGAGCAGAAAACAGAACACGGATGGGTTACTTTGATGTCCACTCAGTTTCTATTTGGAATCTCCTACATCCCTGCTAGAAGTGGCAGGTTAGTTTTGTTATGCTGACAAAAATAAATCATGGTGATTAAACCTTGTGGTTGTATTTGTAATAATGTAATACAGTTTCTAATAAAGTACCTTCATACACCAAAGTCAGTTCACAGCACTTACTTTAGTTTCTCATTGTTCTATGATATATTAACACTAAATTAAACATGATTTGGCAAAAATGGACTTCAACTTCAAATAATTCAGCAGAGGGTCATAAATAACAAGCAAGAACTCAACAACCCAAAGCTTCCTTTCTGAAGCTTTAAATACGACAGTTTGCTCTTGGCATATTTGCTGCTGCTATCGTGTTGGTAAATTGGCGAACAGAGTTTGTTCAATAAATCTGTGGCTAAAGTAACACATTATATATTTTTTAATTCACTCATGCCAGCATTAATTGCTCAGACCTAACTGCCATTGAGAAGGTGATAGTGAGCTGCCTTCTTGAACCATTACAGTCCATCTGCTGTAGTTTGACCCACAATATCCTTAAGGAGAGAATTCCAGAATTTTGACCCAGATGCAGTGAAGGGACGATGATATATTTCCAAGTTAGGATGGTAAGTGGCTTGGAGAGGAACATACATGGGAACATCACCACCTGCTTCTGCTGCCTTTGTCTCTCTAGATGGAAGTGGTCATGGATTTGGAAGGTGCTATCTATAGGACTTTGGTGAATTTCTGAGATACATCTTGTAGGTAGTACACACTGCTACTACTGAGCATTGTTGGTGGAGGGAGTGCATACTTATGGATGTAGTGCCAAACAAACATACTGCTTCACCCTGGATAGTGTCAAATGGACTGCACCCATTCAGGCAAGTGCAGAAAATTCTCCTGACTACTGGCTCATAGAAGATGGACAAGCTTTGGATAGTTTGGAGGTGAGTTACTAACTACAGTATTCCGAACCTCTGACCTGCTGTTGGAGCCACTATATTTATATGCCAAATCCAGTTGTATTTCTGGTCACTGGTAATCCCCAGAAAGTTGATAGTGGATGATTCAGTGATGGCAACAACTTGCCACTTGTCAGTCCAAACCTGGATATTGTCCAGACCTTGTTGCTTTTGAGCATGGACTGGTTCATTATCTGAGGACTGTGAATGATGCTGTGCATTGTGAACATCCCCATGCCTGACCTTATAATTGATGAAGCCACTGAAGATGGTTGGATTGAGGACATGACCCAGTCCTGGATATATGTTTTTTTTTAATTTCTTATTTTCCCCCACACTACTGCCTGGTGGTAATGTATATATTTTCCCCAGCACCCATGTTGTGTGTGTGCAGGTGTGAGACACAGTGAAAGATAACAGGTTTACCAATCTTTATTCATTTTCCACCACCAAGAAGAAAGGAAACACCCGGGTGGCAAGTGACAAACAGTGCCCTTCACATCAAAGGACAATGTTGCGTGATCAAACAGTGAAAGGGAGGGCAGGGATTAAATCAAAATAGAGGTGGAGGGGAAATAAAACACTCCACTCCCTCCTGTGGAGGATGGGGATATTTGTGGAGCCTCCTCCTCCAGTAAGTTAAATATATGTCCGTTACTGTTCAGATTGGATGTGGCAGGACTGCAGAGCTTAGATCTGATCTGTTTTTTAATGGTTTTGCTTTACTCTGTCTATCACTTGCTGCTTATGCTGTTTGCATGCAAACAGTCCTGTTTGGTAGCTTCACCAGGTTAACACCTAATTTTTAGGTATGTCTGGTGCTGCTCCTGGCGTACCCTCCTGCACTCTCCATTGAACCAGGGTTGATCCCCTGACTTGATGGTAATGGTTGAATACAGAATATACTGGGCCATGAGGTTGCAGAATGTGTCAGAGTATAATTCTGCTGATGCTGATTGCCCACAGCATCTCATGGATGTCCATCCTAGAGTTGCTAGATCTGTTTGAAGTCTGTCCCATTTAGCATTATGATAGTGCCACACAATAAGATGGAGGGTATTCTCAACATGAAGGCAGGACTTTGTCTCCATAAGAACTGTGTGGTGGTTACTCTTATCAATATTGTCATAGAGAGATCTGCAGCCACCAGATCAGTAAGGATGAGATAAAGTATGCTTTTCCCTCATCTCCTTCCACTGACTTAGCCTGGCAGCTATGTCCTTTAAGTTCCAACCAGCTCGATCAGTAGTATTCCAACCAAGCAGTCTTGATGGTAGACATGGAAATCTCCAAGGCATAGTATGTTTTGTACTCTTGCCACTCTCAAAGCTTTCTTAAAGTGTTGTTCAACATGAAGGAGTACTGATTCACCAAAAAGGGGAGGATGGTATGTGGTGATCAGCAAGAGTATTTCTTGCTCTTGTTTCACCTGAAGCCATGAGACTTCTTGCGGTCTGGAGTCAATGTTGAGTACTCCCAGCGCAGCTCAATCCCAATTGTGTACCACTGTGTAGCCACCTGTGCTGGGGCTGTCCTGCCGGTGGAACAGGAGATAGTGATGATAGTATCCGGGACATTGTCTCTAAGGTATGATTCCGTGAATATGACTACATTAGGCTGCTCCTTGACCAGTCTGTGAGAACAGCTCCGTCAATTTTGGCACTCACCCCCAGATGTTGGTAAGGAGAACTTTGCAGGATTGACAGGGCTGGTTCTGTCGTTGTTTTTGCCAGTGCATAGTTTAATGCCACGTGGTCCATCCAGTTTAATTTCTTTGTTGAGACATTGCAGTGATTGATGCAATTGAGTGGCTTACTCAGCAATTTCAGAGGGCAGTTCAGAGTCAACCACATTCTTGTAAGTCTGGAGTCACACGTCAGCCAGACATGATGAGGATGGCAAATTTTATTCCCTGAAGGACATTAGTGAACCAGACATATTTATTGATCTTTATTATTTCTAACTGACGTTGTAAAAATCATCAAATAGTAAACTGTTTTGCCTTACAACAATATATCAGGTCTATTTATTAAAGTTTGATTTCTTCACAGTAGAGAATAGAGGCTTTTATTAATTTCTTCGCCATTCCAACATCATCATTACAGAATTGCAGATCAGACAAGCCACAAGGTGGATTCCATGTTCACTTTCCTTTCCTCAGACTAGCAATTTGCTTTATCTAAATGGTCATTGAAGCAGGTTTACCCCATTCCTATCAGTCGATTCCCAATCAGCTAAATTCCCAGCCATTCCTTTGCCAGGACACACATGCATCCAAGTTCCAAGATGCTGGGACTGATAAACATGTGTATCATTTTACATTTATCAGAACCAATCTGTCACTTATCTGCCCATCTGACCAATGAGTCTATACTCTCCGGTAACCTAACACTATGCTCCTCTTGTTCAACCTCCCAGCCAATCTTTATATCATCTATGATTACTTACCACATTCTCATCTACAGCATTTATGAATATCACAAATAATAAGGGACCCAGCACTGACTCCTGCAGCACACCACTACGTACTGGGCTCCAGGCACACATCCTTTTATCACCATCCTTTGATCTTATCACTCAGTCAATTTTAGATCCATCTTGCCAAGTTATCTTGAATCCATGAACTTTCATTTCCTTCATCAATTTCCCCGTGTGGGGCATTGTCAATGGCTTTGTTGAAAACCCTATAAAATGTATCTACTACTCTATCTTCATTCAAACACTTAGTCACCTCCTTGGAAACCCTCTTCCGGATTTGATATGCATTATCTCCCTCTGACAAAACCATGCAATTGTCCCTGAGCAAACCATGCCTCTGCAAACTGAGATAAACTTTCTCCTTGACTATTTTCTTCAGTAATTTCCCAGCAATATTAGACTCACTAGTCTATGCTTCCCTGGTCTATAATGTGACCTCAGCCATGCTAGCCACAGCCATTTAATGCTCAGAGGGATATTAATTGGTTCAGGGCAGATTTATGCCCCAGGATCTGAGGAGCAAGTATCACCTCCAAGAGGTGCCAACCAATCAAATGGCCAGTAACTTCACTGGGCCCAGTTGGCCATGTTCATGATTGCTCTGAAGATGTGGGTGTACTGTACCTTTAAGAGAGTTAAAAACTAGCAGTGACAGCACCAAGTGTTCTCAATAAGACACAATGTAAGATGTGCTCCAGCTGCTGGGGAGCTAGGGTAGCTGGTTGCCTGAAAACAACAAAACAGATTCAAATTAAGCCAATCAGTTCAAATTATACCCCAGAAAATACTAAACTCCAATCCAGTTTGTATTTAGTATATTGACAATCTCAAAAGCCAATGACATGATCCAATGCCTTGGTAGTATAAGACTGGGGAAAGTTGAACAGTTAAGAGGAGAACTGCCAAGTCACCCGCATGTAAAAACACTTCCCAAAAATAGCTCTCTCAAAAGGTACCTTTATCTCTCAGTGACCTGTGAAGCAGAAATCCCTAAGTAGAAGAAAAGAAGATTTGACATCTGTCTGGTTTTTGAAAAATTGAATTTTGTTAACTCTTAATCAGGGACTTTTAATTGGACTAATATTATAGAAGGGAAGATAAAAGATAGGTGAGCGAAAGGAGTTGTAAATAGATGTTAGTTAACTATTCTCTGTTATACTTTAAGAAATAAAATTGTTACTTTTACTTCAACTAGTTCTTGGCCAATCGAATTTTCTTAGATTATTGCATAGGATACCCAGAGAGATTCAGCAGGTCCAAGAGTCAAATTTTTTTCTGCTAGATTGTTTGAGGTGGCTATGGATAGGTTAGGTATACCGTACTTTAAATCCAATGCGTATCATCCTGAATCCCAAGAAGCTTTGGAAATGTGACATCAGATTATGTTGAGAGCATACTGTCAGGACTATCCAAATGATTGGGATAAAGGTTTCTCATTTGTATTATTTGCCATTAGAGATGCCCCAAATGAATCAACTCAGTTCACTCCCTTTGAGTTAATATTCACTCATGAAGTGAGAGGCCCTTTGAAATTAATTAAAGAAAAAATGACAGGACCAAAGTGGGAGATCTCACACTTAGAATATGTATCGGAGGTGAGGGAGAGACTAAATCGAGTAGGTGAGCTCACTAAACAGCACCTAAAGAGGGCACAGTATAGAATGAAGCAGATGGCAGATAAAAGCTCTGAAACTAGGACGTTTTCCTGAGGGGATTATGTGTTAGTACGGTTACCAGTGATCAGAGATCCGTTCAACGCCAGGATTAATGATCCCTATCAATTGAGAAAAAGTTGAGTCAGGTGAACGATTTAGTAAAGATCCAGATAGAAAACAGGTATCAAGTATGTCATGTGAACATGTTGAAACCGTATTATACTAGAGAGAAAGAACAGGAGAAACAGGTGTTAATTACTGCTTCGCAGACTAAGGAATCAAATCCAGATGATGTGGATTTTGAGAAGCCTCAAAATAGATTAAAAAATGAATAAGTTCTTGAGGAGTGGATAGGTTAGTCAGCTATCTGTCTCAGGAGCATAGAAAACAGTTGAAAGAGTTGTAAATGCAGTATAAGGACATATGTAAGAATCAGATGGGGAGGACTAATGCTACTGTACATGAAATAGAAGTAGGGAATACTGCTTCGATAAAGCAACACCCCTATTGGTTTAATCCTTTCAAAGCCAGATAGGTCCAGAAGGAGGTGGAGGCTATGCTCGATGTGGACATCATCGAACTAAGCCAGAGGGAGTGGAGTTCACCAATCATCTTAGTTCCCAAACCATATGGGACTCACCAATTCTGCATGGATTATTGAAAGGTCAATGCTGTTAAAAAATCAGCCTCATATCTAATTTCCAGATTGGAGGAATGTACCAAGAAAGTCAGACAAGCCAGTTACATCACCAAGTTGGACTTAATGTGTGGTTACTGACAGGCACCTTTATCAGAGACGGCAAAATAAATTTCTGTGTTTGTAACCCCAAATGGGCTCTATCAGTTTAAAGTGATACACTTTGGAATGAAGAACGCAACCCCCACATTTCAAAGACTCATGAACAGAGTTGTGGCTGGATTAACAAACTGTGCCGTCTATTTAGATGATGTCCTATTTAGCAAATCCTGGAAAGATCACATGGTACAGTTGGCAGGGCTCTTTGAATGACTCTGAGAACCAAAACTGGTGATAAATTAAATAAAACAGAATTCGCAAAAGCAGAGGTGATGTTCTTGGGACATAACATCGGTCATGGAAGGTTGACTGCATGGAACGCAAAGGCAAAGGCAAAAGCCATCGAGGAATTTCCACGACCAACCTCAAAGAAAGAGGTGCTTCAATTCTTAGGACTCAGCAGATTCTATTGGAAATTTGTTTCAAACTTCAGCAGTGTAGTGGCACTGTTAACCGATTTGCTGAAGAAGAACACAGTTTCAGTGGACAGAAACATGCTGGGAGGCATTTGACCATTTGAATGCCATATTAACCATCAATTCAGTGTTAGCTACACCAAACATTTCAAAACCTTTCAAACTTGCCATTGATGCTAGTAACATAGGAGTTGGAGCTGTACTGCTACAGGAAGATGAGTATGGGATTAAACTGCTAATTAATTACTTTTCAAAGAAGATCAACATCCATCAGAGGGAATACTCCACAATTGAAAAGGAAGTATTGAGTTTAGTACTGGCCTTACAACATTTTAATGGGTATGTCACGAACAATGTGTCAGAAATGGTGTGTACACGGATCACAACCCACTTACATTCTTAGAATGCTTTAAAGACAAGAATGTGAGACTACTTTGTTGGAGTCTTATGTTACAGTTGTTTAATTTAAAAATGATACATGTTGCGGATGGGAAGAATGTAACTGCAGATGCGTTATCATGAATTTAACTGTTAGAGTTTAGATGAGATTTGTATTTATTTAATGTTTTATATATGTATATAGGTATATAGGAAGAAGTTAAGGTGAACTCATATTAAAGTTATCTTAAGATAATGTTTTTAAAAGGTTGAAAAAAAGAAGCCATCCTTTCATTATGATGGCTCATTTTGTTTCTTAAGGGGGTGGTATTAGGAAGATGTGGGTGTACCGTACCTTTGAGAGAGTTAAGAGCTAGCAGTAACAGCATCAAGTGTTCTCAATAAGACACAATGTGCTCCAGCTACTGGGGTAGCAAGTGTAGTTGGTTGCCTGGAAATGAAATGGCAGATTTGAGTTAGGCCAGTTTAAATTATACCCCTGAACATACCAAACTTTAATCCAATTTAAATTTAGTATATTGACACTCTTAAAAGCCAATGACAATTTCCAAAGCTTTGGGGTATAAGACTGGAGAAAATTGAACAGCTGAGAGGAGAACTGCCAAACCACCAGCATGTAAAAAGACTGCCCAAAAACAGCTCTCTCAAAAGTATCTTTATGGATCAGTAACCCATGAAGCAGAAATCCCTCAGAAGAAGAAAAGATTTGACGTCTGGATGGTTTTTAATAAGTTGAATTTAGATAAATCTTAATCGGGGGTTTTAATTGGACGGGTATTACAGAAGGGAAGGTAAAAGATAGGTGAGAGAAAGGAGTTGTAAATAGTTGTTAGTTAATTACTCTCTGTTTTACTTTAAGAAATAAAGTTGTTACTTTTACTTTAACTAGTTCTCGATTGATTGCATTTTCACAGATTACTGCACGGAATAAATCTTTTCTGTGTTGCTGGATTAAATTAAGCAGGAGGGTTTACCCATTGTAGTAACAGTGATGCCAAATTATGGGCACCATGGAGATTTGATAGGAAGATAGATCAGTGGGATACTTCCACCAGGGCCACGATAGGAGGTCCTGACAATACCGTGTGAGGATTAGGTGTGGTCGGGGGAGCGGTAAAAGGAGAAAACTCTGGAATAACCTCTGATGGTCCCAGGGATCTCTGAAAGAGGTACACCTTTATCCACCATATCCACAAATAGTTCAATGTGGCAGGTCTGCCCAGCTTCATTTGACTCTAGTTTCTGTGAACAGAGAGAAAAATTGTTGTTGGATGAGAAGAGACATGTCAGGCTATCAATTAGCTCACAGTTGGGAGAGCTGTCAGATCCCTCTCAAAATTATGGTGGAATTGTGGGCAGGCAGGTTGCTACTGGTAACAGCACAAAAAGCATGGAATATGATATTATGCCCCCGAGCCAGCCTGCTCCTGGAATAATGTAAAAGTTTGCCTTTGGGGTGGTCTAAGACTGCTTTGCTTGAGCTGGTCATACCTCTTTTTCAATGCTAATGAGCAAGAGAATCTTTAGCTCCAAAGATAATCTAGCAAGCTAACTGATCCTCTGTGGAATCAATTACCTTATCCTTCAAGGGCATTATTCAGTGGTGCATTTAAAAAGCATCAGTTGAGATTTTGCCAGCCCTGAATCTTCCCTGAATGTGCCTATGATAACGGAAAGGCTGTACCTCCCAACGCCCATTTTAGGGGAGGAGTAGGGGGCACAGATTGATAAAACAGATATTTGCATGTCTTTTAGTGAGTCAGAACCATTTGAAAATTATGATGGCCTTGAAAATATGACAGACCTTTTCGATTGAAGGATTAGAATCTCCCATAAGAGCAGCCTAGGCCCTTGGATTACTCATCCAGTGACCTTACCACCATCTGCCCCTAAATACATGATCATGAATTAAATGATCATAACTGGATGTTTCCTGATATGGCATGAAGAAATAGTCAAAGCATTGTGCCAGAGGGACACTTGCCTGAACCTCCAGTAGCATTTATCTCCAGTCTTTTTGATTTTTTGACAATTTTTGATATTTTTCATCTTTCTTCAGTGACAACAAAGATTCAATGCAGGTTTACATTTAGGGCTTTTAGAATATGGATGCCAATACTTCTTCCTGGTGGAATTGGTGGGTGGTGTTCAATGTAGAGAAATGTGAAATAATCGATAAATACATAATATAGGGTAAAGTTCAAGTGGGTGTAGGAGCAGTGCTAAATGTAATTCATTTAAAGTGACAAGACAGATTGATAGCAAGGCTAATAAAGACTAGGACACTGCATGCTTTATTAATAAGAGCATCGAATACAAATGTAAAGACTATCCTGAAACAAAGAACTCAGATGCTAAAGAACAGAAATTGCTGGGGAAACTCAGTAGGCCTGTCAGCAACTATGCAGTGAAAGCAAATTTAACATTTTGAAGAAAGATTGAAACTTTAACTCTATTTTCTCTCTGCAGATGCTGACAGACTAACTGAGTTTTTCCAGCAATTTCTGTTTTTGTTAAAGGTGACATTAGATTTATGTAAGATACAAGAGGTTTGGGTTTGCTCGCTAAGCTGTCGGGTTGATATCCAGACGTTTCATTACCTTGCTAGGTAACATCATCAGTGGTGATCTCCAAGTGAAGCGAAGCTGTTGTCTCCTGCTTTCTATTCATATCTTTCTCCTGGTTGGGGTTCCTGGGCTTTGTGGTGATGTCATTTCCTGTTCGTTTTCTGAGGGGTTGATAGATGGCATCTAGATCTATATGTTTGTTTATGGCATTGTGGTTGGAGTGCCAGGCCTGTAGGAATTCTCTGGCATGTCTTTGCTTAGCCTGTCCCAGGATAGATGTGTTGTCCCAGTCAAAATGGTGGGTTTTTTTCATCTGTGTGTAGGGCTATGAGGGAGAGGGGCTCGTGTCTTTTTGTGGCTAGCTGGTGTTCATGTATCCTGGTGGCTAACTTTCTTCCTGTTTGTCCTACATAGTGTTTGTGGAAGTCGTTGCATGAAATTTTATAGATGACATTGGTTTTGTCCATGGGTTGTACTGTGTCTTTTAAGTTTGTGAATTTTTATTTGAGAGTGTTGGTGGGTTTGTGTGCTACTAGGATTTCGAGGGGTCTCAGTAGTCTGGCTGTCATTTCTGAAACTTCTTTCATGTATGGTAACGTGGTTAGGGTTTCTGGCTGTGTTCTGTCTGCTTGTCATGGTTTGTTCTTGAGGAATCTGCCGACTGTATTTTTTGAGTAAACGTTCTTCTTGAATACGTCGTATAGGTGGTTCTCCTCTGTTTTCCGAAGTTCGGCTGTGCTGCAGTGTGTGGTGGCTCATTGGAATAGTGTTCTGATACAGCTTTGTTTGTGTGTGTTGGGATGGTTGCTGGTGTAGTTGAGTATTTGGTCAGTGTTTGTCGGTTTTCTGTATACACAGGTTTGTAATTCTCCCTTGTCCGTTCTTTCGAGTCTGACGTCCAGAAATGCGAGTTTGTGTCAGTTTCTTCCTCCTTGGTGAACTTTATGCCTGTGAGGGTGTTGTTGATGATGTTAAGTGTCTCTTCTATCTTGTTTTGTTTTGTGATGACAAAAGTGTCATCTACATAACAAATCCAGATTTTTGGTTTGATGATTCGTAGGGCTGTTTGTTCTAGCCTTTGCATTACCGCTTCTGCTAAGAATCCTGATAGCAGAGATCCCATGGGTGTGCCATTGGTTTGTTTGTAGACAATGGAAAACAGAGGAGAACCACCTATACGACGTATTCAAGAAGAACGGATACTCAAAAAAAAAACAAGTGCGCAGTTTCCTCAAGAACAAACAATGACAAGCAGACAGAACACAGCCAGAAACCCTAATCACTCTAATATATCAGAGAAGTTTCAGAAATGACAGCCAGACGACTGAGACCCCTCAGAATCCTAGTAGCACACAAACCCGCCAACACTCTCAAACAAAAACTAACGAACTTAAAAGACCCAGTACAACTCATGGACAAAACCAACATCATCTATAAAATTTCATGCAAGGACTTCCACAAACACTATGTAGGACAAACAGGAAGAAAGTCATCCATATGGATACATGGACACCAGCTAGCCACAAAAAGACACAACCCCCCCCCCTCCCTCATAGCCCTACACACGGATGAAAAAAACCACCATTTCAACTGGGACAACACATCTATCCTGGGACAGGCTAAGCAAAGACATGCCAGAGAATTCCTACAGGCCTGGCACTCCAACCACAATGCCATAAACAAACATATAGATCTAGATGGCATCTATCAACCCCTCAGAAAATGAACAGGAAATGACATCACCACAAACCCCAGGAATCCCATCCAGGAGAAAGATATAAATAGAAAGCAGGAGACAACAGCTTCGCTTCACTTGGAGATCGCCACTGATGATGCTACCTAGCCAGGTAATGAAACGTCTGGATATCAACCCTACAGCTCAGCGAGCAAACTTACACCCTAAACCTCAACCTGAGCTACAAACGTTCACAAACCTTGCATAAGATACAAGTTTGGCCTCAATTGGATTATTGCAATATATTCTAGCTATCTCACGTTTGGATGAATGTAAAGATGTTTGAAACAATGCAGGAAAGATTAATAAGAATGATGGGTAAGGAACTTCATTAATAAGGATAGATTGGAGAAGTTAGGACTGTTTTCCTCAGAAAAGGCGAAAGCTGCAAAGTGATTTAATAGAGGTGCTCAAAATCATAAGAGACTGGGTAAGCATAACTAGGGAGAAGTTGTTCTCACACCTGAAAGGCACAGGTTTAAGGTACAGACAAAAGAGGCAAAAGCAATTTGCGAAATAAAAATTGTTTCATGAAGAAATTAGTTAAGGTCTGGAAAACACTGTGAGTGTGGTGAAAGTAGGACAATTGAAGTATTCAAAAGGTATTGGATTATTTTCTGATAAGAAAGAATAGGTAACATTATAAGGGGAAGGTAGGTGAATGGCACTAAGTGAATTGCTTATTTGTAAAGCCAGTACAAATGCAATTGTCCATGTACAACAGACTTTCTCTGCACAGAAATGAGTCTGTGGTTCAGTGTCATGTACCAGGGTTACCAAATGATCAGTCCAGGTTGTCCTGCAAGGAGTCTTGGCAAAGTGGCCTTCACAGGCATGATTTTCTTTCCAGTTCATTCAAAGAACTGGTTGTTGGAACTGATTTCATCAATTTGTTAAAAATCCATCTCATAGTTCCAATTGGAACTATGTACATGTAGAAAGCGCTGTGTCACATACTTACTTGCGGGTTCTTAACCATCCTTGTTTGTGGTGCATTGAATCTTCGTGGTCACTGAAGAAAGATCAAAACGTCCAAAGCTTTCTTTCATTTTATGTACACAATCACACTTTGCCTTCGGAGTCGAGAGCGGGGTGCTGGAAAAGCACAGCCGGTCAGGCATCATCTGAGGAGCAGGAGAATCAATGTTTCTGGTATAAGCTCTTCATCGGGAATGAGGCTTTTCCAGCACCACACTTGACTCTGATCTCCAGTATCTGCAGTGCTCACTTTCTCCCACTTTATCTTAGCAGGCTATTGATGTCTGTTTCAATCAGCAGTGTCACTCCAACATCAGAGGATCAATATGATATTAGGCCATGTAAAGTCGGAACATCCTACAATGACTCCTTAACCTGCATTACCAGAGTTGAGCTGAGAATGAACAATCCTCCAATTCACCCTGGGATAAAAGGCAAAAAAGTAATTGTGCTAGATGTTCTGATGGCCACAAAGCTGTTAATAGCATCACAGATGAAATTTGTGTGTCAGGAACACATGGAAATTCCGGTGCAGCTGACTGTATGGAAATTGCCTTGGAAAATAAACATTCTGATGGGCAATGGCCCTGTTTCTAGCACCCCTCAACAATAATTCTTGAAGTCAGAGAATTTGAAATTGTTTGACTCACTTAATCTTAATAGTTACTCAGGAAAGTTAGAGGATTAAAAACCTGCTCAAATTCCTGGGTAATTATGAAATTCAGCACCTGACTTACCACTGACCACCTCCTCACACCATCGACTCCAAAACTAAACATTTCAACCACTACCACCCCTACCCCAGACCTGACCGAATCAACCACTTAGCCCTACCTACACCGCAAGATGACTGATCCAACTAAACAAAACACTCATCACTTACCTGGCACCTCCACTTTCCTACACCCACCTGGTACCCTTCTCCTTGCCCTACCCACCCCTATCACTACCTTTCAGCCACCTGCCCTGTATAACCTCGAGCCACCTGCATCTTGCACTTTGAACCCATCTCTCACCTTTCCTTCTCACTTGTATTTCATGCTTATCCTTACACAATAGTTTTCAAAGTGTCTGCTAAACACCTGAACTTCAGAGTATAGCAATAAATGCAGTAAAAGTGGATGTGATTTCACCATGATCTTCTCCATTGCTGGATATGGGGATTCCCAGAAAGCCTTGTAACAACAGGCCCCTGTGCAGGAATCTCCAGCACAGATATCATCAACAGACACATGGCAACTTTATCATCTGATCAGGATTGGAAATTGGGTTTATAACCGGATTGGAATTTCAGGGGGCCAACTTGTGTTCTCACTGTTCATTGTCTTTCCAGGAGTATGGATGGGCATGCATTTCACAAAATAGAGCAGATGCATGGCATAAGCACACTTGATACAATTATTGAATTGTATTCCTATTTGCTTTGACGTTCACAATTACCGCAATACGTGGGTACATACAGGATTAGTTGTGCAGCGCACTTCAGGAATATGCAGTATGACTGAACTCACGAAGAAACCATGTCAAAGCAGATTAGGAAGGGGAAGAGAAGGAAAGCTTTCTGTTTGAAGGCTTGCTTCATCTTATGGTCATCTGCAGTATTTAAATTCTGTTATAACCTGTTAAATTTCATTGACTCACTGAACACCAAGAAGTTTTATTTCTCAAGTCATCAATTCATAGAAGTACAGAGCCAAATAGCTTCAAGCTGACTCAGAAAAGTACTGCAATTTTATTTTTTGCAAATTGATAGTGTGCACTGGAATGACCTTTGTTGGATGTCCTCTGGAGATAACATAAAGTGATATATTTCAGGAGAAATTTTCATCAGGCACAGTCTGCTGTTACACATAAAGGAACTTATTGCAAAAATATATTATGTATAAAAAGCCTTAATGCTCTAAATTGCATCAGTGTTCCTCTGGAATTTCGTTCCATATAATTCAAGCAGTGGACAGCTCATGACAGAAACTCATATCTGATTAATCTGACACATTTCAAACAAGTCCCCTTGAAAGCCCGTTCAGAATAAGTAAAGAAAATTGAATAACAGATCTGATATTACTTGTGTAATCTCTGGTCCTTGGCTTGCCCTCTGTCGAAACTCAATTGAAATAAAGAAGATTATGAAGATAATATGTTTATATGGGCCACTATTTTATACATTACACTGTAAACTTTGTGATTGCTTATTACTGTGCTGTGATTTTATTCTGAAATGGAAAAGTGATTTATCTCAAGTGCGATATTCTTACAATTAAAAGGTAATGGCTTGTACTGAACTGTATGTTATATGCAACTGAGCAGTTAGATGATTTTTGTCACAAGAGGCACTGAAATATTGGTACAAATTGTTGTTGCATTTTTAAAATTTTATGTCCCAGAGGAAAGCATTTTATCTATATTCAAATGAGCTGTGATTCTGACATACATTTCCAATTTCTGTTTTCAATGCTTTCATTAGTTATTGTAATGTGACATGTTGTACAGGTATTATCCTGCCCTAGGGATATACAAACCAAACAACGTTTCTTCACAAAATGTGACAAATTTATACACATAAATTGGGTTTTGGTGGCGTCATTCTGAGTGATTACTATTCTTCAACTAAGGTCTTGCCTCTAACTTGTTCTGAATTGTCAATAGCTTCCAAATAAACAGACAATGTATTTTTCCCCAATCATCAACAATTTATGCGATCATTATACTGGTTTTCTGCCAAGCTCAATATTGCATATATCTGATCAAAATGAAAAGCATTCCTGAACAAATTTATCCTGACAATTGGCTTTGTTCTTCAAGTGTGCACACATATGTCCTCTTCCATTGGTCCCAGAGAAAGTTACTACTCCAGACTCTATCCTTCATTTCACCATCGCCATCCCTCCACTATTGCTGAATTATTAGACTGTTAATCTGGCATCCAGTACTGATTGGATAAGATTTTCTTTTACCTGTACATTAAAAGACCAATGCCAACATTTTTGTCTCCATATCAAATTCCATTCTTAGCTATCATAGGGTCAGAGGCATAGAGATGTTTAGCACGGAAACAGACCCTTCGGTCCAACTCATCCATGCCGACCAGGTATCCTAACCTAATCTAGACACAGTTGCCAGCACTTGGTCTATATCCCTTTAAACCATTCCTATTCATATATCCATCCTGATGCTTTTTAAATGTTGCAATTGTATCAGCCTCCACCACATCCTTTGGCAGCTTATTCCATACATGCACCACTCTCTTTGTGAAAAATTAGCCCCTTAGGTCACTTTTGTATCTTTCCCCTTTCATCCTAAACTGATGCCCTCTAGTTCTGGACTTCCCCACCCCAGGGAAAAGAATTTGTCTCTTTATCTTATCCATGCTCCCCACAATTTCATAAACCTCTATAAGGTCACCCCTCAGCATCCAATGCTCCAGGGAAAATAGCCCCATGCTGTTCGCTGTCTCCCTGTAGCTCACATCAACCTTGGCAACATCCTTGTAAATCGTTTCTGACCCCTTTCAAGTTTCACAACATCCTTCTGATAGAAACTGGCACTCCAAAGTCTCTGTTCAGCAACACTCCCCAGGACATTACCATTAAGTATCAAAGTCCTGCTCTGATTTGCTTTTCCAAAATGCAACACCTCACATTTATCTAAAATGAGCTCCATCTGCCACTCCTCAGCCCATTGGCCAATCTGATCAAGATCCTGTTGTAATCTGAAGATCCTTCTTCGCAATCCACTACACCTCCAATTTTGGTGTCATCCGCAAACGTACTGACTACAACTTCTGTGTTCACATCCAAATCATTAATATAAATGACAATAAACAATGGACCCAGCACCAATCCTTGTGGCACTCCACTGGTCACAGGTCTTCAGTCTGAAAAGCAACCCTCCAACACCACCCTCTGTCTTCTGTCTTTGAGCCAGTTCTGCATCCAAATGGCTAGTTTAGATTAGATTACTTACAGTGGGGAAACAGGCCCTTCGGCCCAAGAAGTCCACACCAACCCGCCGAAGCGCAACCACCCAGATCCATTCCCCTACACCTAACACTACAGGCAATTTAGCATGGCCAATTCACTTAACCTGCACATTTTTGGACTGTGGGAGGAAACCCACACAGATACAGGGAGAATGTACAAACTCCACACAGTCAGTCGCCTGAGCCGGAAATTGAACCTGGGTCTCTGGCACTGTGAGTGCAGCAGTGCTAACTGCTGTGCCACCGTGCCGCCTGCTAGTTCTCTCTGTATTCCATGAGATCTAACCTTACTAACCAATCTCCCATGAAGAACCTTGTTGAATGCCTTACTGAAGTCCAAAGAGATCATGTCTACCACACTATCCTCATCAATCCTCTTTGTTATTTCTTCAAAACACTCAAGTACGTGAGACAGGATTTCCCACAATCAAAGCCATGCTGGCTATCCCGAAACAGTCCTTGCCTTTCCAAATACATGTAAATACTTTCCCTCAGGATTTTTTCCAACAACTTGCCCACCACCAATGTCAGGCTCACTGGTCTATAGTTCCCTGGCTTTTCCTTACCACCTTTCTTAAATAATGGCACCATGTTAGCCAACCTCCAGTCTTCCATCACCTCACCTATGAATTTTGATGATACAGATATCTCAGCAAGGGGCCCAGCAATCACTTCTCTAGCTTTCCACAGAGTTCTCAGGTACACCTGATCAGGTCCTGGGGACTCATCCAATTTTATACATTTCAAGACATCCTGCTCTATAATATGTACATTTTTTCAAGGTGTCACCATCTATTTCCCCAAATTCTATATCTTCCATGTCCTTCTCCACAGTAAATACTGATGTAAAATATTCATTTAGTATCTCCCCCATTTCCTGCGGCTCCACACAAAGGCCGCCTTGCTGATCTTTGAGGGGCATATTCCCTCCCTAGTTACCCTTTTGTCCTTAATGTATTTGTAAAAACCCTTTGGATTTTCCTTAATTCTATTTGCCAAAGCTATCTCATGTCCCCTTTTTGCCCTCCTGATTTCCCTCTTAAGTATACTCCAACTTCCTTTATACTCTTCTAAGGATTCACTCGATCTATCCTGTCTATACCTTACATATGCTTTCTTCTTTTTCTTAACCAAACCCTCAATTTCTCTAGTCATCCAACATTCCCTACCCCTACCAGCCTTTCCTTTTGCCCTAACAGGAATATACAATCTCTGGATGCTCATTATCTCACTTCTGAAGGCTTCCCATTTTCCAGCCATCCCTTTACCTGCTCCCAATCAGCTTTCAAAAGTTCTTGTCTAATACCGTCAAAATTAGCGTTCCTCCCATTTATAACATCAATTGTTAGGTCTGGTCTATCGTTTTCCATCACTATTTTAAAACTAATAGAATTACAGTTGCTGGCCCCAAAGTGCTCCCCCACAGAAACCACAGTCACCTGCCCTGCCTTATTTCTCAAGAGTAGGCCAGGTTTTGCACCTTCTCTAGTAGATACATCCGCATACTGACTCAGAAAATTTTCTTGCACATACTAACAAATTTGTCTCCATCTAAACCCTTAATACTAAGGCAGACCACAGTCTATGTTTGAAAAGTTAAAATCTCCTACCATAACCACCCCATTATTCTTACAAATAACTGAAATTTCCTGATAAATTTTGTTTCGCAACTTCCCGCTAACTATTATGAGGTCTATAGTACAATCCCAGTAAGGCGATCATCCCTTTCTTATTTGGCAGTTCTACCCAAATAACCTCCCTGGATGTATTCCCAAGAATATCCTCGCTAAGTACAACAGGACTGCTATCCCTTATCAAAAACACCACTCACCAACTCTCTTTCCTCTCCCTTTCTATCCTTCCTATTGCATTTGTCTCCTGGCACATTAAGCTGCCAGTCCTGTCCATCCCTGAGCCATGATTCTGTAATTGTTATGATATCCCAGTCCCATGTTCCTAACCATGCCCTGAGTTCATCTGCATTCCCTGTTAGGCCTCTTGCATTGAAATAGATGCAGTTTGATTTATCAGTCCTACCTTGTTCTTTGCTTTGATCCTGCCTTCCCTGACTCGTTCCTTTTCCCAACTGTACCAGTCTCAGATTGATCTCTTTCCTCACTATCCCCACCACCACTCCCCCCCACCCCCCACCTTACTAGTTTAAATCCTCCTGAGCAGATCTAGCAAACCTCCCAGCCAGTATATTAGTCCCCTTGCTATTTAGGTGCAATCCGTCCTTCTTGTACAGGTCATTTTTACCCCAGAAGAGATTCCAATGATCCAAAAATGTGAATCCTTCTCCCCTGCACCAGATCCTCAGTCACACATTCATCTGGTCTATCCCCCTCTTCCCACCTTCACTAACTCGTAGACCTGGGAGCAATCCAGATATTACTACCCTCAAGGACCTCCTTTTAAAATTCCTGCCTAACTTTCTATATTCTCTCTTCAAAATCCCATCTGTATCACTCCCTATGAACACATGGAACTAACAACAATGACTTCATGCTGGTCCCTCTCCCCTTTCAGAGAGTTCTGCACCTCTCTGAGAAGTTTTTTTCCTGGCAACAGTCTGAGATTAAGTGGGTCAGTCTGTAAGCTTGTCACATTTGATCCCAAGATGATTTTCCAATGTTTTAATCCTTCCATGTCTAAAACTGCCTACTTCCACTTATGGAAGATCTTTTGCCTTCACCTTTGTTTTGGCTTTTTGCTATTAAAGCCCTTATTCATGCCATTTCACTCAATGGTTACAATGCACTCCTGGTTGGTCATCTATATTCTAGCCTCATTAAAATTACGGTCATCCAAAACTCTATTCCTGTGCCTGAATTGTCAGCAACACCTATTTTCCTTGCCTCCCCACTGATCTACATTGGCTGCTGGTCAACAAACATATTAATTTTAAAACATTTGTCCTTGTTTCAAATCTCTTCATAGACTCATTATCTTTGTAATTACCCTCAGCCACCTATCTAGGATATCTGTGCTATCTTCCCATTGACATTTTGTGCATTCTCAATTGTAAGACCCCTATTGGGGGCCTCGCCTTCAGTTGCCTCATTTGTAAGCTCTGGAATTCCCTTCCAAATGCTCACTGATTCTCTTCCTCACATTTTTCTCCTTTGAAACACTCCCTAAGGGCTACTTTTTTGACCAAGGCTTTCACAATATGACCTAAAGGGCTTGACTTTCAACCTTGAGGTGAGTGGTGGAACAATTCTCAGGCCCGCATGCCAGTCTTAAATAAAGATCATATCAAGGTGCAACTTTCATTGAGAGTCTGCTATGGATGTGGATTGAAATTAGGTCGGTCAACACTGGAATGAGTTGAAGGAAGCCATAGGGACTGCTCAGAAGCTGAGGTGGGTTACGTAAGTGGCCTACTTTGGCTTCTTATCAACAATGAGGTCCATTATCCCTCACCTTCCATACTTTCCCACTCTTCCCAGAAATTCTAAGTTTATCTGCATGCTGACAAACAAATCCTTGACACCCAGTTATTATGCAACTCATCTTCCATGGAAAGAACTGCTTACTAAAAGAAAGACAATTCCACGTAAAAGTTTTCTGCAGCACACAATACTGTTGATATAACAAGTAATGTATTTTAGGATTTCCATTTTATAAGGAAAGAGGAACCATTTTAACTTATCCTAATATTGGATACAGCACAAAATTGACATTTCACCCAATCCTGAGAGATTCCTACCTGGTGAATTAGGATTAAACTACTCTGTTGTTTCACCTGAGGACACCACACACCATGTAATTGGTAGGTGCGCATTTGACTCGGCCAATATTGTCTATCTCATACGCTATAGACAAGGTTCCCCTGAGGCTGGTACGTTGGTGAGACCAAACACAAGCTATGGCAACAGATGAATGGACACTGCACAACAATCACCAGCCAGGTGTATTCCTTCGCAGTCGGGGAACACTTCAGTGGTCCAGGACATTCTGCCTCGGACCTTCGGACGAGCATCAAAAGCTAGATTTCAGGACAGGCAACAACGCAAAGTGGCCAAGCAGAGGCCAATAGTCAAGTTTCTTACCCATGGAAATGGCCTCAACTGGGGACCTTGGAATCATATCACACTTCAGGTGACCCCATTGCACTACACACTCACACAAGCGCATGCACGTGCACACACACTTCTATAGACCCATTAATAGACCCTCCCTCATACGCTCACACATACATACTACCCACACACGCACCCTCTCACAGACTTATACCCCTTTACACACAGGCATTCAACCCCCCACAAGCATACATGTATAAGTTTGTGGGGTCAATTTGTACTTGCAGAATTACATTATATTTTGCTCAAAAACTTCATGAATCCATGTAAGATTCTGTAACTCCCCTTTTTCGAAATAGAATCAGTCTGAACTCTGGGACACGAACAATCTCACATAGGGCACCTCACACCTTCAATGCATTAACTGAGCTGACCTGGCACCTATTGTTAAAATTCAATTGAGAATGGAACTTTAAAAAGAGTTCGAGGATTTACATATGAAAGAACTGAAACCAACACAGTCATTCTAAAAGATGAGAGACTTAAACAATTCGGGTGTCTTTCAATATATAATTTCAGTTGGATCGTACTATAAACTTTTGCGATAAATTCTGTGTCTTACATTTTTATACTCCACAGCTACCTAATGAAGGAGCAGCACTCTGAAAGTTAGTGCTTCCAAATAAACCCATTGGACTATAATCTGGTGCTGTGTGATTTATAATTTTGTACACCCCAGTCCAACACCGGCACCTCTAAATCCATTATTTCTACGTTCTTAAGGGTTGCATTTTAAAATTACAAAATATTGAAGAATTTGGGAACGATCAATAAGTACCTGTCAGAGATGATAAAATTGGTGGCTTTATCCTCAGTTGCTTATGTCCTTGCATCAATAGTGAAAATTGTCTATTTGGCTGCTATAGTCCTTTGGATAAATGATGCACAGCTAATCATCAGGCAGCCTTTGGGTACCATTAGAAAATTAGAGTGATGAAGTGATTGCTTTAATGCTGGGTGAATGGAATGTGAACTTCAAGATGAGTATGCATTTTGGAAGATGCTTTATATATTGGACAATTTGGATCCATAATTTTTCTATCAGTATTGTCCAGGACCCAACTGAAAGCATCATTGATCACACATATGTGCATTTGCATTTGCCACATTTAACAGTGCTGCATTGTTTTGAGCATCACATTATGCAAAGATCATTGAAGCCAGAAAGCACATGCAACATCAATTTATAATGATATCAGGAATGGGAAACTATCATTATAAGGAAACATTTGAAATTCTGGGTCTGGTGCACTGTAGCAAGGAAAATTCTAAGGAAGCTTGATTCGGCTTTTATAAATTCTGAAGATTTTTGTTAAAATTCTGCAAATCTTTGAAGTACGAACAGGAGAAGACTTCCTTTCATTTGTAAAATCAGTAATTTTTAAAAAAGCGTTCATGTAGTACCTTTCATAACCTCCTTACAGCAAGCGAAGGAATCATTAAACAGTGGTGATGTAGGAAATGCATGCAGCCAATTTCTGGACAGTAACATTGCAGATGATCTGTTTTAGTCATGTTGCCCAAAGGGTGAATGTGAGCCTGGACATTGGAAAATTGTTAGAATATGAAATATTTAATTTGAAGAAAGCATCCAGGCTATGGAGAGAGTACAGGGCATTAGGATTAGTTTTTAGACAACTGTAGCACAGAGATTGTGGACCTGCTGTTTTTGCCTTGTGTTGTTAATACTTGCTGTTTTTTTTGTCATTTCCCTGTGGAGGCAGCTTAGAACATAATGCAGCTCTTCAATATTCTGTTTTGAATGAAATTCACAAGAAAATAAGCATGAAATACAGATATCTATTTTGTACCCATGTTAAATTGTAATTAATTTCAATCAAAGTTCAATCAAAGAAACATAATATGCTCAATATAAGGCTGGTTTCTGTTGTCTTGGCCTCGTAAATATCTACTTGAATCCTGATTTTGTCACCTAGATTTTGAATTTTGTAAGGAAATAAGATTGGCAGCTGTGATTAGCACTGCTGCCTCACAGCGCCGGGGACCTGGGTTCAATTTCCACTTTGAGCGACTGCGTGAAGTTTGCACATTCTCCCTGAGCATAGGTTTCCTCCAGGTGCTCCAGTTTCCTCCCACAATCCAAAGATGTACAGCTCAGGTGGATTGGCTATGCTAAATTGCCCCATAGTGTTCGGTGCATTAGTTAGAGGGAATTGTGTCCGGGTGGGTTACTCTTTGGAGGGTCAGTGTGGACTTGTGGAGGGACAGGGCCTGTATCCACACTGTAGGGAATCTAATCTAATACAAAATGTAAAATTGCTTTATTCAAAATGAGTTGTGAGCAGAAATTCACATACAGTTGCAATGGAGATGATATAGTACAAGTCCATTTATAATAAATTAATTAGTCAGCTTTGGTCCTCCTCCATGTAGTCCCGTTCATTAAGACACGTGGAATTTATTCCAGAAAAAAGGAGGAATGGCACAACAAAATCACTGAGAAAGACTGAAACATTCAGTGTAATTAAGTAAAGAATGAATTGATTCTGTGACATTACCAGCTCCCTGCTAGCTCACCCTTGGACATGTAAGGCTAATCAGCAAGTATCAAATTGATGCATCCTGTCATCACTCAACAGTCACAAGTATGAATTCACAAGAACACCTAACAGAAGACAGACTATAGAATGAATCTGAGACTTGCCAGGGATTAAAAATTTCTTAAACCTACCACTGCAGAAACCATTAAGCCTTGCACCTTTATTTGTTTGTATCATTAAGTTTCTGATTGTTATAAAAGAAATTCCAATGCAGTGAACATGGCTGAGAAAGAGTTATTAAGACTAGAATTTTCTGTTGATGCTCATAATCAAGGAATTGATCTGTATACTATCTTATCTAAGGTTTTCATACATTTTAAATAAGTTGGCTAATACGTGCACTCATATGGTAAGTGGGCAAATGTCTTGTGAATATGATATAATGGCCAACGGGTATTATTGGTAGACTTTAAATGCAGAATATAAGCCCAGTCTGCTCAACATTTTCTCATATGATGACCACTTTACTCCAGGAACCAATATTGAACCTTCTGAATGGCGTCCTATACATATATCCTTCCATAAGGCAGGAGACCAAACTGCACTCAGTACCCTAGATGTGTCTTCACCTGTGCACTAACCTTTAATTATTCAAGGGTGAGGATACAGTGAACACTTTGTGTTACAGAATTCTAACATATTACTATTTAAATGATATTCTGCTTTTCTGTTCTTCTTTCCAAAGAAATACAACTCACATTTTTCAAAATACACTTGATTGGCCAATTTTTGCCCATTCGTTTAACCAAACAACATCCCTTGCAGACTGCAGATGTGGAGCATTGCAGGCATTTATTGGTAACGGTCACTAATATAATCTCATGAAGCAAGCCTTGACCTACTACTTCATCTTGGCAGTCTGCAAATCCCCACAGCAGGATTTAAAATGTGAGTGCATCATTTGTTGGAGCCTTCTCCCAGCATTAAACCAGTTTTAACACATGTCTACTCATTAAACTGTTATGAACAGTGGCAGCATATTAGATTCAAGGTTACAAACCACGTTGTACAGTGATTTTAGGAGGATTGAGATACTACTCAGGATTAACAACAGATTAGTGAAGAGCTAATGTTGGTCAAAATCAGTCAGTACTGCACATTCATTTCATCAAATTGTTTGCAGTGGATCATTTTCCAAGCAAATGTTTTGGCAACCAATCCTTTCTTAAGTCAAGCTACTCAGATGTAGCAGTGTATGATAATATTTATAGATTAATTATCTGTTTTTGCCATGTTGATAGGGAGCTCTGCCCCATCTGGAATGTATGTTTGGAAATTCATGCCCTGGCTGTGCCACAACGTGTAGGGCAGAGGGAGCTCAGTGTTGCTTCACCAGAACAGTGCCAGAAGCTCGGTTTATCATGTAAATGGGGTTCCCGCTGCACTTCAATAGAAGGTTCGTGGTGAAGTGGAAGTTGTTCCAAGGAAATTTGCTGCCTTTTGGCTAGAACAGGGAAAGTCAGAGGATGGCAGTTCAAGCAAATGTGTGATTTTTGTGGACATTGTCGCTTTTAATTGACCTCCAAGTCTACTTTACATGCTTTCATTCAAAGCCTCCCCAACCTATTCTGATTCCTCATCCATCTCCAAGATGAGAAAGATCCCCTTTGGGAAAGGACCCTTTTCATTCCAAAAAGTAATTCTCTCCTGGAATGAACTGTGTAAGTAGCTGGAAAAATTATTCATCGGTGAAGTGGCTGAGCCCAAACAAGCATAAATAATAGCGAGTTTTGAGAAGATTTGTAGCTCGGGTTGAGTTTTGGATGTAGGTTTGCTTGCTGAGTTGGAAGGTTCATTTCCAGACGTTTCATTACCCTACTAGGTAACATCTTCAGTAGGCCTCAGGCACCTGAAGGTTACCTAGTAGGATAACATAACGTCTGGAAATGAACCTTCCAGCTCAGTGAGCAAACCTACATCCAAAAGCATAAAAATTGGTTGAGACATATTCAATCAAATTCTTCAGTGGTTGCTTCCTCAATGCAGAGACCGTCGCAGACTGCACCACTTCTGCTACCATTTTTATGGTGATTTTGCTTCTTGATATAAAGTTAGGACTGTGGATAATTGTGAAACTGCTTAGATCTGCCAGCGTGTGTTTAGCATGAACGGTAACAATGAATGGTAGCTTTCTGGGAGTATAATTCCAATGGCCAATTGATGTGACTGATTTAAGGCAGTTAGACATATTGTCTTGTTGTTCACTGATGAATTCTGTAAACACTGCCATGTGCATACTTGCAGATGTACTGTGAAGCTTCCCAAAGGGTACCACAGCTAATCCCAAACCAATCCACAATTACACAATTCTCTTTGAAACAAAACATAGATTTGCATTTATATAGGCTTTACATAACATTTTTCTTGTCCCCAGGATGTCGCAAAGTGCTTCACAGCCAGTGAATTATTGTTTGAAGTATCCATTGTTTTGTGCATAAAAGCAGCAACCAACTCGGGTGCACCAGAAAGCAAAGAGATAAATGGCCAGTTGATATTTTATGATTGTCTTTTCCTTGGCTAACAGAATAACAAGCAAGAATAATTACATTTGCATTGATGTAGAGCCTTCACTGTAGCAAAAGTTGCCAAAGTGCAGCACAATTCAATGTTGAACCTATTCTTTTCCTCCATAAATCAAAGGCACTGAAAGTAAATGGATTATCTCTACCACTGCTTCAGACTTTCCTGTTCAAAGTGGCTTGATAACTCATCGGAGAAACTAAACACATAGAGCAGTCAGTTAATACTTTAAAACAAAAGTCATTTTTAAATGAAATGCTTGATAAATGCTTCTGCCTATATAGCAACTAAAAGTACCTTTGAATAACTTGAATTTTAAATGAGTGTGATTAAACTGATGAAACCGATAAAGCATGGACTTTGCAGCATTACTCAACTTGGAGAGGGAATTAGTAGGAACATTCAGAGTAGATCCAATGGTGATGTGCAGAGAGGCTTCCAACCTCATTTACATTGCTGCTGCATCTTAGGACTCTGAGGAAGTTCCCATGTAAGCACATCCAACGTACTTATGCAGGAAGATTTACTTTTCAATCACTGTTTCTACCTGTCCAGATTGCTCTATGATTCTAACAACAATGGGATTAAACAGCCAGAACCACACAAACTTAGGACTTTTGTCATATAGGTAACCTGGTTTTTACATTGATTTGGAGTCTTTCAAATAAGTATAAACCTTGCTCAAGTGTATAACTCTAAGTAAATCAAGTGAAGCGTCAAAGACTCCAGAAATGTACAATACAGAAGACAGAGTTAGGATTAATGCATTTTTTTTTCAGTTTGGAAAGATCTAAGTTACTGGAATGGCACAAAGACCAGTCCCCGACTCTTAATTACTTATTATCTATATTAATGATTCTGAGGGGCAAGGCATAATAACAACATCCAAATTTGCTGATGATACAAAATTAAGTGGGATGGCATGTTGTGATGAGGCCATAAAGAACTTATAAGTGACCATAGATAGGTTGAGTGAGTCGTACAAAATTGGCAGATGGAGTTAAATACAGGAAAGGGTGAAGTATGTACTTTGGTAGGAAGAATCAAAAGGCAGAGCATTTTTCAATGAGAGAAAGACTCCAAAAAAGTGCAGGACAGGGAGATCTGGTTGTTCTCATGCGTGAAACATAAGTCAGCATGCAAATGCACCAAGTAATCTGAAAGCAAATGGAGCCTTGGCCGTTATTGCCAGAGGGTTGGGTTTTAAAATAGGGAATTTTTATCAGAACTATACAAGTTGTTGGTGAGACTACACCAATGGATAACAATGTGACATATTATTGCAGTGCAAACTGGTTTAGAGAGACCATAAAATGAAGGCTGCTGCTACAATAATGGTATTGCTGGGTAGTATTCAGTCTTGATGTGACTGATATAGTTTCATTGAAGTTTGAAATGCATTTGAATATTCAGACAAAAATGGATCACAAACCAAATGGGCTTGATATCTGGTTATGTGTTTTAAGGTTTACTTAATCTGTAAAGTATCAATATGGTTCTATTGACTTAGCTATTGGGTTACATAGCACATATTTTGCCTTCACCTAAGGTCCTAAAATGGTGTCAGACAATGTCAAATTGTAATGTTTCACCACCATGTTGATATGAACAGAAACAGCATCCTTTACCCATGCCTGCTAACTGATAAAATTTCTGCGCAATGTCCCTGGTAAACAAATTGATGCAGCAGTATTGTCAAGTAAGCTATCAATCCTCCAATACAAGATAATGTACTTTGGAAAAATTGTGAAATATCTAGACTTTGTGCATTTGTAAAGTCAAACTTGGGGGAAATGAGGCAATAACAAAGGAATATAGTTCGATAGCTCCTGAGTGATTGTGTTATGTACTTAGTACGGATTTCATTCTTGTATTTAAGAAAGGATATATTGGCATGACAGAGAATTCAAATGCCATTGATTAGGCTAATTCCTTCAACTAGCAGGTTGACTTCGCAAGAATGGCTAAATTGATTATGTGGTGGCTGTAAAAGGGTCAGCCAGGTGAACCTCAGAATATGAGTTACCTGAGTGGGCCTGTTAACCTAGTTCAGTCAGGGACCCCTGACTGAATATATCCACTCTGAGGGAGCTGGATCAGTGTGCCAAGGACTCTCCTTGTATAAATAAAGGGTGGCTTGGTGATGGGGCACTGGCCTCTGTCGAGTCACTTCAAGTTTGGTGTTTATTCATTTGGATTGAGAAGAATGAAATGTGATCTTGTTGAAGCATTCAACATTCAGAGGAGGTTTGACAGAGTAGATACTGACATGATATTTCCACTGCTGGGGCAATCTTGAATTAAGGGACATAGTTCCAGAATAAGGGACCACTCAGTTAAAACTGGGATGCATAGACACTCCTACTCCCAGAGCTTAACAACTACCTGAAATTCTTTACTCCATGGTGCTGTGGCAGGTAGATCACTGAAAGTATTTAGAAAGGGGTAGATAGAGTTTTGAAAAGTTGGAGGGCTATAAGAAGCCAGCCTGCAGGAGATATTGAGGCCGGGGGTAGATCAACCATGATGTTGGTGAATGGCATTCACCTACTCCTATTTATTCCATTCTTGCGTTCTCTTAACAACACTCCAAAATCACTCAGGAGCTATCAAACTATATTCCTTTGTTATTGCCCCATTTCCCCAAGTTTGACTTTAAGTGCACAAAGTCTTGATATTTCACAATTTTTCCAAAGTACATTATCTTGCATTGGAGGATTGATAGCTTACTTGACAATACTGCTGCATCAATTTGTTTACCAGGGACATTGCGCAGAAATTTTACCAGTTAGCAGGCATGGGTAAAGGATGCTGTTTTTGTTCATATCAACATGGTGGTGAAACATTACAATTTGACATTGTCTGACACCATTTGAGGACCTTAGGTGAAGGCAAAATATGTGCTATGTAACCCAATAGCTAAGTCAATAGAACCATATTGATACTTTACAGATTAAGTAAACCTTAAAATACATAACCAGATATCAAGCCCATTTGGTTTGTGATCCATGTTTGCCTGAACATCCAAATGTATTTCAAACTTCAATGAAACTATATCAGCCTCGTCAAGACTGAATAGTACCCAGCAATACCATTATTGTAGCAGCAGCCTCCATTTTATGGTCTCTCTAAACCAGTTTGCACTGCAAAAATATTTCACATTGCTATCAATTTATGGAGAAAAAGAATTTGAGGTTTTGAAATTGAATGAAAACTTCTCTCAATGTAATTGCTTTATCGGAGAGTTTAGTATCTGGTCATGAGCTTCTCTGAAGTGGCTTCCAAGATAATTAGATTGTATTTCTTGTTCAACTTCCCACAAAGATAGAGGCAAAACCAAAATTGTAAAATGAAAAAATGATAAAACTCATAATTGTGCAAAACATATCTCCATTGATTTTAAATTTAATTTCTACAAGAAATGCTAGAGAGGTACAGCAACAAATAAATCCCTTTTCTGGAAACATAAGGAGCATTTTAATTGCTTTATTTTTATGATAAGCATTAATGATGAAGATAAAGCTTTGTTTTGAATTTCAACTATCTGAGTGAAAACTCCATTTGTAAATATTTTGCTTCCTTGCCAAATGATTCATTTTTGTCCTTCCCTCAAACGTCACGGTTTTACTAAGCATTCTTAGGCAAATCACTGGTGAATTTCATTCAAATGTTGACTCTGTTACAGTGGCTCAGCATGTAGAATTAAATATGATTTATGGCAGAAAAAAGCCAATTAGGCGATCAGGTTGGTACTGATGTATTTACGCTCAGTGAGACAAGCAGGGAGTGAGATGAGACAGTGAGTTTTTGGGAATTTGATTCAAAGTAGCAGTTTAGCGCGTGAGAAGTTACTGAAGTCACTATTGCAAAAAATTAAGTTTGCCGATTGGGAATCTCAGTAAAGAGGGCAGGAAATGTTCCTTTATGAGCATCTGCTGCTCAGGATTGTCTCAAAGCCTGGAAATTCTAAAAAAAATATATTTTAAAAGGACTAAACATAAATATGTTTGTATTAAACAACATAAAAATATTATTAACATACGGTAGAGTAGCCAAGTGCATCCTGTAACACATAGTGAGATGTACACACCACCTAATTTAGACATACACATGTACAGGAAGTGTCCCTATCTGTGCAAACTCAAACTACAGGTTTTGGACCGAAAGCCGAGGTTGTGGTGCATCTGAGAAGCAGAGAACTTCATGGATATTAGTTCCACCATGAATTGAAGGGAGCCACGCAAGTAGAGTAGGAGTCAAATGTCATACTCATTAATTGATTGTTCATTCTGGTTTCTAATGGCAGTGGTGGTTCCTTGGAAATGTTCAACAGATATCAAGCCCATGATAATTCATCTGTACACCAAAGAAGGAAGTTGAGTGGGAGACCAGAAGAGATATAGGATTCATTAAATAAACAGTTATGGTTGAGAACCTCAGCAAGTCTGGCAGCATCAATTGGGAGAGAAACAGAAAGAACACACTTCTTCAGAACAGCAGTTCTGAATTTGTATCAGATGCAAAATGTTATCTGTTTCTCTCTCCACAGATGATCCCCGACTTGCTGAGTTTCTCCAGCATTCTCTGCTTTTGTTTCAGATTTTTAGCATCTGCATCATTTTGCTTTAATTTTTAGAGGGCTCATTACTTAGGGAAACAGATGTTTCTGTGTCCATAGACATGATTGTCACTGCACTCCCTGGTGTCAGGCTCAAGGATATCACAGAGTAGCTAAAGGACATTCTTCTAATGAAAGTAAAACTACTGCTGTTGCTGGAAATCTGAAATAAACAGAGAATGTTGGAGAAACTCAGCAGGCCCGCCAACATCTGTGAAGAGAGAAAAACAGAGTTAACATTTTGAATTTGGTTTGCCTCAACTTCAAATCTTGGCCATATTTGTTTCTCTCTTCACAGGTGTTGCCAGACCTGTTGAGTTTCTCCAGCATTCTCCATGATTGTTAAAGGACATTCTTCAGTGAGAAGGTGAACAGCCAGTGACTGTGGTTCATGTTGGTATCAATGACTTAGCTCGGAAGGGGAATGTGCGCCTGCAGTCAGAATTTAGGGAGCTTGGTAGAATATTAGCAAGCAGGAGTGTGTGTGTGTGTGTGTGTGTGTGTGTGTGTGTGTGTGGTAATAGTAATTCAAAAGTAGTAATTTATGGATTGCTCCCAGTGCCATGTGCAAGTGAATAGAGAAATCTGAAGATATGACAGATGAATGTGTGATGCAGAAGGGATGGTTTTAGATTCCCAGGACAGTATATGGGAGAAGTCTGTGCCTATATAAATTAGATGGGTTGCGCCTGAACAGAGCTGAGGTTGATTTTTTTGCAGATGTTTTACTTGGGGGATGGGATCCTTAAATTAAGTCGGCAGTGGTGTGGGAAGCAGAGGAGTATATTACAGTGTAATATCAGAGTGCACAGAACACTGTGATGGACAGATAGCATGGCAATAGAGACTAGCAAATTAATAGAGTCTACAGCAAGGTTTAACTACATGCATGTGAATGCACACAGTATAGTCAATAAGCCTGGTGAGTTAGAGGTGTGGAATGATTATGCACCAATAACCAAGACATTGTTCAAGGAAATGCAGGGATGGGACTTAACCGTTCCTGATTACAAGGTGCTTCAAAAAGATAGCAAGTGTGGTGGCAGTATTGATTAAGCAGAGTATTGTACTGCTGCAGAAAGAGGACGTCACACAGGACTCGAGAACAGAGTTGACTTGGCTAGAGCTAAGACACAAAACAGTGCAATTGAGTCTTTGAATTACAGTCATACAGCATGGAAGCAGATCTTTTGCTCCAACTAATCCACATCATGTTCACAAACTATTCTTGTCCCACCTGTCTGAATTTGGCCCATATTCCTCCAACCATGTACTTAACCAAATATCTTTCGGCTATTGTAACTGTACCTGCATCCATCACTTCCTCTGGCAGTTCATTTCACACACTAAACTCAAAAAAATTCACCCTCCTGTCCTATTTAAAATCTTTCTTCTGTCACCTTAAAAATATGCCCCCTAGTTTTGAACTCCCTCACCTGAGGGAAAAGACCTTTGTTATTCAGCTTATCGATGACTGTCATGATTTCTTGAGGTCACCTCCAACTCCAACATTTCAGTAAAAATGTCCCAGAGAAATAATTGCACTCATGCTAATATCCCATCACTAAGACACCCTCTATTTAGTTGAAAATCACACAACACCAGGTTATAGTCCAACAGGTTTAATTGGAAGCATACTAGCTTTCGGAGCGACGCTCCTTCATCAGGTGATTGTGGAGGGCTCGATCCCAATACACAGAATTTATAGCAAAAATTTACAGTGTGATGTAACTGAAATTATACATCGAAAAATTGATTGTCTGTTAAGCCTTTCATCTGTTAGAATACAATGATAGTTTCACTTCTTTCATGTGTAAATCACAAAACCTACTTTTTAAAAAACTTGCATTCTCAGGTTAGCTGTTAACAATGGTGATAGCTAGACAATATGTTGAAGGTGTTGGCCCCCTGTGTTCTCTGTCTGTGCCATGATGTTTAAATTGATTCTAATCTAAAAAGTGAGATAACGGAGTTTTACACAAATTCATGTAGTTTTTGAGCTCAGAGTTCTACATGAATTCATGCAGTATTTGGGCAAAGTACAATGTAACCCTGCAAGTACAAATTCACCCCACAAAATATATGTGTGCATGTGGGTCTTTGTCTGTATGTATGTGCGTGTCTATCTGGGTTGGGGATTGTGAGTGTGAGAAAGTGTATGTGTGTGTGTATAGTGAGTGCAGAGTGTCTTAAGTCTGTGAGGGGGTGCGTGTGTGAGTGTGTGTTGGACCTGTTGGACTATAACCTGGTGTTGTGTGATTTTTAACTTTGTACACCCCAGCCCAACACCGGCATCTCCAAATAATGTCTATTTCGTTGTGCATGGTACACTGGCTGTAGCTAATCAGCTCAGAGCCAGTCTCCCTGAACAGAAGAGATTCTCAATCTCTTGTTTATATTGATCAGGCAGGGCCATGATTGGCCTAGGTTAACAAACTGAATCAAGGATCTCTTAGTAAAGAAGATGCAGCTGGTTCCAATTATTACACTCCTCCCCCTCTAAGTCTGGGGATCTGGGTCTTGCTTTACTCTTGCAGATTTTCCTGCAATGTGAAACGTGAACAACATTTATGGGGGAGTGGGAGAGGGACGATTGAAGGTGGCGTGCTGGGAGAGAAAGGATGTTGATAACTCAGATTAAATGATCAGAATGTGAGAATGACAGAACAATGGTATGTGTAACTGCCAGTCTGGAGAGAACAAATGAGTCACAGCACAAACTGGAGGAACATCTCACTTTCAGACTGGGTACTAATACAGCCTTCTGGATTTAATATTGAGTGCGACAACTTTAAATTGTGAACTCACTCCCATTCCTTCCCTTCCCTTCCCTTCCCTTTCTTTTAACTTTGCTTGTTACATTCTCTGTCACCACATCCTTTCTCCCCTCCCCCACCCCAGTGGGACTATCTGATCTTTCAGATCTGGCAGGTAGACACACCATTGTTCTGGGCTGAATTCCAACATCTGCAGTAATTTGCTCCATCAACTCTAGGAAGGTTTTAGTATCTGGTGCCTCTGAGTAAGTTAAGCCCCTTATAACCGAAAGTGCTGCAGATCCAAAAGCAGTCAGTAGGATTATTCATTGTTTTTCATCTGCCCCGGTGTCATTTGCCCAGAAAAAAAATCACATTCTTTTCACATAGTGGACATCATCTTCAATAGCAGGATCAAATGAGTCACACTTCCCAAATAAAGGCATGATACCAGAAATGCTTACCCCCAACTCCAAGATGACTGTTTGAGCAAATGTTCTTCTGGCACATTTTATTTTCTTCCATAGTCACTGAAATAACTGAACAGTGGCCAACATCCCATCACCAAGTCACCCTTTATTTATTTCTGCACAGTACACTGTCAGTGGCCAGCCAGTTTGGAGTTAGCCCACTGAACTATGGAGATTCTAAATCTCCTGTTTTCTTTTCAGTAATAAACTCACTGACTGTGTGGTCTAGGCACTTCAGAAGTCAGTCCCCCGTCCTTAACACAAAATGGAGAGTCCTTCACATACTGATCCAGCTCCCTGGAGGCAGCTCTCAGAGTGAACAGAGCCTCTGACACTCCTTTTTTTTTCTTTCTGTGTGTGCAAATGTTGGACACGGTGAAGAACAACAAATGTATAAATCTTTGTTTATATTCCACCACCAGGAAGAAAGAAACACCCGAGTGGCCAGTGACAAGCAGTGCCCTTCTCGAGAGAGGGCAGAGCTGCGTGATCAAAAAAGTAAAGGGGAGGGTAGGGGTTAAATCAAAATAGAGTTGAAGGGGGAAATAAAACATTCTAATCCATACAGTGCCCACCTCTCCCCAAAATTCTTGAGGGTGTTGGCGGACACTTCTCCAGGGACATCCGGGCTCTGACATAACCACAGAAGAGGGGCAGGTAATCGGCCATAATGACCCCCTCCATGGCCTGCTGCCTGGGCATGTTTATAGCCAGTTTGACCAGGCCCAGGAGCAGACCCACAAGGAGATTCTCTGACCTACCCTTCCCCCTCCGCACCAGGTTCCTCTTGTTTATAATTTTTTTTCCTGACTCTACCGCCTAACTGCGGTAGTGCTAATTTTTTCCCAGCACCGATATTGTGTGTGCAGGTGTGAGACATAGTGGAAGACAACAGGTATTGTCTTTCTTCATTTTCCACCACCCGGGAAGAAAGGAAACACCAGGGTGACCAGTGACAAGCAGTGCCCTTCTCATCAAAGGATAAATCTCGTCTTTATATTTTTTCTTTTGTTTTCTTTTCAGAGAACTCTCTTCTTCTTAATATACTGGCTATGGGCCAATGATCTCAGTCAGTCCCCTCCTCTGATACAAAAAGGAGAGTACTTCACGCACTGATTCAGCTCCCTCAGAGCTAGCTCTCAATGAACAGAACTTCTGATACTACTATTTTTTCTTTCATTTTCCACACTACCGCCTAACTGCAGTAGTGCTTATTCTCCACTCCCACCGCCACCCAGCGCCCCCCACCCCGCCCCTCACCACATCCATGTTGTGTGTGTGCAGGTGTGAGACACAGAGAAAGACACAAGATGCATGAATCTTTATTCAGTTTCCACCACCAGGAAGAAAGGAAACACCCAAGTGGCCAGTGACAAGCAGTGCCCTTCACATCAAAGGGCAATGCTGTGTGATAATATCTTGTTTTTTTTTAAGTTCCAATATGTTTTTATTATTGTATATTTAAAATATAGTGTGGCATTGAATCATCAATTTGTGCTCAGTTGATTGACCTCAAATGTACATCTCACGAAATGAAATGTAGAACTTAATGAACACCACAGAATCAATTAGCAGAGTCTGAGAATATTCTGTTTCTTTTTTTTCTTCTTTTTTCTTTTTTCTTTCTTATGTTGGAAGGGGAAATAATGCACTCCACTCCCTGTGGTGCACCTCTCCTGGTTATATATTTTTTTCTTTCTTTACCCCCACAACTACCGCCTAACTGCAGTAGTGCTTATTTTTCCCCAGCACCCATGGTGTGTGTGTGCAGGTGACGGACACAAGCTGCATGAATCTTTATTCAATTTCCACCACCAGGAAGGTAGGAAAACACCTGGGTGGCCAGTGACAAACAGTGCCCTTCACATCAAAGGGCAATGCTGTGTGATCAAACAGTGAAGGGGAGGGCAGGGACTAAATCAAAATAGAGTTGGAGGGGGAAATGATGCACTCCACTCCCTGCGGCGCACACCTCTCCCTGAACAACTCCAGGGTGTTGGTGGACACCGCGTGCTCCTTCTCCAAGGACACCCGGACCTTAACGTAACCGCGGAAGAGGGACAGGCTGTCGGCCCTAACGACCCCCTCCACGACCCGCTGCCTGGACCTGTTTATGGCCAGTTTGGCCAGGCTCAGGAGCAGACCCACAAGGAGGTCTTCAGACCTGCCTTCCCTCCTCCGTACTGGGTGTACAAAGATCAGGAGCGTGGGACTGAAGTGCAACCAAAAAGCAGAGGAGGAGATTTTTAAGAAAATCAAAAGGGAGTGCAAACACCCACACCCAATATACACGTGGTCCCCAGACACCACAGAACAAGCAGTTGGGCTGGGAGTTTGTGAAACACTGCAATCTAAGGTTGCAGGGGACTGCTGCGTGCAGCACCCTCCACCCCAGATCCCCGAGAGAAAAGGGGAGGACTCTGCATAGAGAGCCCTCCAGTGGGGATCCCCACCACCCAGTGGCAAAATCCTGTTTAGATTGGTCAGCCAGTACTTCCTGATTAGACCAGGTTAGCAACTCCCTCAAGGATCTTGTAGTCAACAAGATCCACCTGGTTCCAATCATTACAACGAGCACACTTTTTGATGGGAGGGATGGGTGGCTTGTTGTGTTGCTGTTGGGTGGGGGTCTATATTTTATGCACTTTTCTAATGTAATTGGACTGTCTTACATGTATTGGTTACTAGTTTGTGGTGATTGAAACTGGGATTTGAGGTTTTCCCTCAGTTCCTGGAAACTGGTTGAACGGTAGGGTTCGAGGCCTGGCTTTGCCGCTCCTCTCCCTTGTAATATTGCTGTTTCTCTGCATACGGCTGTTAATGTTAACTGTTTTGTAATTGTATATTGTTTAATAAAATTGTTTTAAAAAATAACCAGGAGATTTCGAGTCTCCTCAGTTTAGGGAACTGAAACAAAACAGCCTATTTTTGTACCCTCCATTCCCAGCAACATCCTGGTCAATCTTTTCTGAACCTTCTCCAGTTTAGTAATATCTGTCATATAACAAGGTGACCAGAACTGCATATAATATTCCAGAAGAGGTCTCACCAATATTCTGTACAATATCAACATGACATCCCAACGCCTCTGTTCAGAGGTCTGAGCAATGAAGGCAAGCGTGCTAAATGCCTTCTTAACCACCCTGTCTACCTGTGACACAAATTTCAAAGAATGTTGCACCTGAACCCTTAGGTCTCTCTGTTTTACAATAGTATGCAGGACCCTATCATTATTTGTATACGTTCTGCCCTTGTTGGTTTTACCACAATGTAATAGCTTGAATTTATCCAAATTAATTCCCACCTGCTACTCCTCAGCCCATTGACCCACTTGATTAAGATCTCTATGTAATATTGGTAACCTTCTTCACTGTTGACTATATCACCGATTTTAGTGTCATCCACAACTTACTAACCATACTTCCTTCTTATCCAAATCATATGTATAAATGACAATCAAAAGTAGACCCAATACCGGTCTGTGGAACTGCAGGCCACAGATCTCCAGTCCGAAAAACAACCCTCCTCCACCACCCTCTGTCTCCTCCCCTAAAGCCAATTTTGTATCCAATTGGCAAGCTCACCCTGAATCCCATGTCATTGTGTTTTACTACTTAGTCTCCCATGTGGAACCTTATCAAAGGCTTTACTGAAATCCAAGTAAACAATATCCTGCTCTACTTTCATCTATCTTCTTGATTACTTCCTCAAAAACCTAAATCAAATTTGTGAGGCACCATTTCCCTCACTCAAAACCATGCTGACTATCCTTAATCATTCCTTGCCTCTCCAAATGCATGTAAATCCTATCTTTCAGAATCTCCTCCAACTTACCCAACACCGCTGTCTGATTCACAGGTACAAAGTACCCAGGCTTCTCCTTGCAGTCTTTCTTAATAAAGACACAACATTAGCCACCCTCCAGTCCTTTGGCACCTCACCCATGGTTGTACATGATACACATTGTTCATTGTAGACTTTTGACCACTGTAACAACTCTCTGATTCCACATAACCTCCTCCCCCTTCCTTGCATCTTATCCATATATCCTCTATTTCATTCACTTATATACTCACCTCGTTTCCAATTAAATGTGCAAGATCTTTCTCGGTCACAATACACAATACTATCTAAAATGGTCACAATAAAACTGAAAAGAGCAGAAAAAATGTTAACAAAGGATTTCTGAATGAGAAAGTGCAGAACATAACACGTTTAATAATGCATTGATATTGGTGAGTGAATGGTACATAACTAATTGATGATAATAATTGTATTTGTCTGTAAAAGATAAAGTCAGTCAATAAGACATTAATCTGGTATAATGTTTGCCTTAGACAAGTTTGTGTTTCCTTGACAAACAATGAGTGTATCTGTCCTCACAGAGAGCCTCTGTGGAAATGAACTATTACATCTAATCGTTCCATTTTAAAATAATTACTTGGTTAAGATTCTATATGAGGCGTACTGAGAAAGCAAACAAATATATTCAAAAGTGATAGGAATGCACTCTTAACAATTTATTTACATGTATTTATTGACATTTATTGGCATTCTGGAGAAAGTTAGCAAAAGCCTGGAGTTGACAAGTTATTTATATTGTTTTACTGCAATTCTTTTTTAGTTTGCTACTCTCAGCCTTAGTGTCATGAATGGTGCAATGGCTAAAATTTATTCTTCAACCAGCATAACAAGTAGACATTTACCTTCTTATTCTTTGTCGAGCCTTGCTGAGTAGAACTTGGTTGTGATATGCTTTCCCACATTACCATTACAACACCATCTCAAAAGTACTGTATTGGACCAAAGAGACATGGAAGTTTTCTATTCATATACATATTTGTTTTTTTGCTTTATCATCAGAAATGGGCAACTTCCAAAAATTCAGATAAGACTAGAGGGCATAGGTTTAGGATGAAAGGGGAAAGATATAAAAGAGACCTAAGGGGCAACTTTTTCACGCAGAGGGTGGTATGTGTATGGAATGAGCTGCCAGAGGAAATGGTGGAGGCTGGTACACTTGCAACATTTAAGAGGCATTTGGGTGGGTATATGAATAGGAAGGGTTTGGAGGGATATGGGCCAGGTGCTGGCAGGTGGGACTAGATTGGGTTGGGATATCTGGTAGGCATGGACGGATTGGATCGAAGGGTATGTTTCCATCCTGTACATCTCTATGACTCTATGACTCTATGCAGGTAGAAAATTTGTTTTGGCCAAAGATAGGCTTCTTGTTTGAAGGATGTTGACATGACACAGATAGGAAGGACACTGGTGCATTGACATAACTGAGTGACTTAGAGTTATGAGTCAACCACAATGGTGTTGGACTGGATTATCAATGGGCCAGTCTGGGAAAGGAAGAATGATGGCTGTGAGCCAATTTGATTCTCACAACAACCTGATAGCGTTAAGTATTGTTTATTTTTTAGTACCAGCTACATTTTTATATCCAAGCGATTTAATTTTAAAATTGATATGCTGGTATTTGGAATTGTATTCTGTAGAATCATTAGTCTGCACCTTCGGATATCTAGTCCACCAAAACAAATCTAAAAATAATCATGCCTTCATGGTAGTCATATAAGTTTCTAAATATTAGCATGTGAAAAATAATAGCCCAGTTTTTAATATCAATTTGACGAGTCGAAATGAAAGTGTGTGTGTGTTTGTGTATGTGTTTGTTGACAGTTGTTCAGACAAAACAGTTTTTCTCAAAGGAGTCTTTACTAATTGTCAACACATTCTGTTTAAATATTACAAAGTTGTCCATCATTTGCTGTACCACACCCTTATGAAAGCTGTAACACTGGATTGCATTGACAATGTGGGACTTTGGCTGGCCAGCCTCCCAGATAACAATTGATATCATTAGAGTGGCATGGAGGCTAAGTGGTTAGCACTGCTGCCTCACAGCGCTAGGTTCAATTCCAGCCTCAGGCAACAGTCTGTGTGGAATTTGTGCATTCTCTCTGTGTCTGTATGGGTTTCCCCCAGGTGCTCTGGTTTCTTCCCACAGTCTAAAGATGTGCAGATTAGGTGGATTGGCCATACTGAGTTGCCCATAGTGTGCATGGTTAGTGAATTAGCCATGGGGATTGCAGGATTACAGGAATATGGTTGTGGGGGTGGGGGTGGGGGTGGGGGTTCTGGGTGGGATGCTCTTGAGGGTGGGTGTGGACTCAATGGGCTGACTGACCTTCTTCCACACTGGAGGGATTCTATGAATTGATTCAGCAGCAATAACATAATCACCAAATAAAGACTACAAATTGCAGTATGTAGTTTTAAATCCTATGGATTTTATTCCTGAACAAGTCAGATCGCAGATAGAAATCTGGCTTGATAGATCATATAATGGTTTATTTTTCATTTTAATTCAGCGGCCTGTTGCTGAATCACAAACGCTATGCTAAAGAATTTGCTTTAAGTAAAATAGAACGAATAGAAATAAATAAATTGCACAAAACAAAAGTGTGTGAACAAAAGAAGTAAAGGTAGACAGAATAATCTGAACTACCTACTTATAGTAGAAATTTGAACATTTTTTAAACCTTCAGTAAAAATCTGCAATTAAGATTGGGTTACAGCAGTTAGGCAACAGCAGTGTATCTGACAACAATGTTTTTGATCTTTAGTGGTAGCCACTAATCAAGGAGGTGACTTTCAGTGATGGATCTGAACATTCGGATGAGTCAGAGGTCTCACTGGAACCAAGGTGACAAATCTCAAAGAGAAGGCTTTGCTGGGCATGTTGGACAGGCAGAGGATGAGGGTGAGGGTGGTTTGGGGAGGCAAAACTGTGGAAGGATCCTCTGGAAAGAGGCGCTCAGTCTCTCACTAATCAGTAGGTTTTAGCTTTAAACCGTGTTGAGTAATATATTGGAAGCATTCCTATCCCACTTGCCACTGTTTTCAACTTGCGGTGGGATGAATGTCCTTAATTGGGGATCCGATGCTTCAATTGAGTGAAGCATGGATGACCCACCTGACACTTCCTGGCCACCTGTAAAACTCAGGAGCAGATGGGTGGGAGGGTTATGAAAAGTCAGAGGCTAGGAAGTCAAAATGTTTGAGCGACTATGGCTCGAGGGAAAGTTGTGATTTGTTGAGGCGATTGGATTGCAAGGGTGTGATCCAATCAAAGAAAAGCATGGGAAGGATCTGATAACCCTAGGCAGCAGCAACAGGGTAACCTGGTAACTAGGCGAGACACTGCCACTCCTCCTGGTCCAGAGACACGGCTGGATCCAGGGGTCCTTATCTCCCCTGATCTTCAAGGTATCCCAAGGCATGGAAACTGCCAGCCAGTGCTCAGTTTAAAATGAAGGTAAAATCTACTGCATACAGGATCAGGAGTATATTTAAAAGGGCAATCTTCTGATGGGGGATTGATTTGTCATCAATCCTGCTGGGTCACCTCTATTGAACTCAGAAGCAGGTGGATTCAAGGGGAGCTGAATTTAATTGAATTTTGACAGTCTAACTGATCTCAATTCAACTGCTTTTCGTGGCTAAAACTGGCCCTAGTTGCATTTAGCTATCCAAAACAGAGTGGAAACTTTAACAGAACTGCTAATAAAAGAATGAGGTCTTGGGTATTATAAGTAGGAGAGCAAAGTACAAAAGTAAAGTTGTAACTCTGCATGCATGCGGTGTACTGTGTTTTATGGAGGATGTTATGACCATGGATACTATCTAAGCAGGGATTTTGGAGGGTCAAAACCTTCCAGTAAAAATCCTGAATGACATATTGAGGACCTATTATGTCCCTATTCTTGATCTGACTGAGATTTGCTGTCAGCAGAATAAGTAATTTGGACTTTGTCTCACCAATTTGATGGGCTAAGGGGATGGGCGGGTGGTTGGAGGCTGTAAATGTGAGGTGGTGGGGATGGATGGGAAAGTAGGGACCTGATGAATCACAGCAGGATTCTCCGTCTTGAACGTAATGGCAATTTCATCATTCCCAAGATAGGTTTCCCTTCTTGGATCATGGCCAGGATGTTGTGCCCTTTGAAAAGTATAATAACCTACCTAGGTTTCCCTCTCTCCTTCTATATCACCAGGCTAACAACTTCCACATAGTCAGTACTAATAAGATGATGAGCCGACTCCATTATTAATTGTGGTCAGCACCTGTAAAACCGCTGGTGGATCTTTCTCAAACACAGTATGAAGGTTCTGAGCCTAAAGTTGAATTGGCAGAGTGATTTCTTGCAATAGAGTCATAGCATCCCAGCAGAAGCAATTTGGCCTTAAGTCCATTCTAAATGATGCCCTTCCGCCATTCTATCCCAGTGGCCCTGTAGATTTAAGTCTCTCAGTTACCATCCTTTTACTATCATTCACATCTCTGCTTCTACCTACTTCATAAATAGTGAGCTTCAGACCATTCCCATTTGCTCCATGATAAAGTTTTTCTTACGTTTCCCCTACATTTATTTCCCAAACACTGTGCCCCCTAGTGTCTATAACATCAGCTACTCAAAGAAGTTTTTCTTTGTGTTTTACTCTAAACCTGTCATTATCTTATATATTTCTTGCCTCGATCTTCTTCACGACCAGAGGAACTACAGCAGATTCTCCAATCTAACCTTTATCTACTATCTCCCTCCCTGGAATTACTATAGTAAGCTTGCATGCACCCTCTCAAGGATTCTCTCATTCTACCTGGAGTATGGTTGACAAGTGACTTCTGCTGATAGAAAGCACGCTTTGCAATTGCAATTAGAAATAAGATGAAGATTGCAATAGGCCCCATTTCTTGTTGTGCATTATTTGTCACCTTTAATTCTTAGTGGATGATGCACAATTTTACAAAACACAGGGGGGAAACGTTGTAAATAGCTTGAAAAGCAATATGTGCAAGGGACCTCTGCTGAATAAGTGATGAAATATTTTCAGCACACTCAAAATTTGACTCCTGCCATCAATTACTTTCCAACTATTAAATGGAGAGTGTACAGAGTTGAATATTAATAAGCATTTTATTTTAAACAGCTGGTTATGTTACCCAGTGTGCAGATGAACAATTTCCATTTTCAGTTCAAGCAAGATATTATAGATTTGGAGTGGAGCTAGTCAAACTGATTTGCGACAAGTTATGAAAAGCCTAAAATAATAAAAAATATGGGCGTCATCGATTAGGTTAGTAATTATTACCAATCTCTGTCTGCACTTGAGGAAAATAGAATAGAATAGAAATTCATTGTCATGTATTTTTGCACGAAAAATACAGTGCAAGGTTTTATAAGCTGCCACAAGGTGGCGCCTACATCAATGACAGAACTCATACATAATAAATTAAAAAACTAAAACAAAGTTAATCACAGTTCAGTTAATGGCTCCTGGGCAGAGGGAAAGATGATTGAGGAATGATGGAATATCTTGAAGATGCAGCGGAGACTGACTTCTGGGAAAAGGCCACCATTTCAGGAAAAAAACAGCCATGTTAGGCCGCTGGAACACTGGGCTGGAAGACTCTGCTGAAGAAGACAGCCACACTGGGCTGAGACCACCACTGCTGGACAAGTAGTGGTCTAGGATACAGCAGGCCACTGGAACATAGGTAAGATGAATAACAAAGGTCTTTTCCCTAGGGTAAGTTGAATAGACTCACTTTGACATTGTTAATGGAATACCCAATTGCCTGGATGCTTCTAATCTAGGCATGTTGTGTTAAACTCTTATCCTTTAAATTGCAACATGATTAAGAATAAATTGGTCTGTAATGAGCACCATTACAGCAATTGTGAGTCTTGTTGTTGGCCCTGCAGTGTGCCAGAATGCTGGAATACCTGTAAGCCAAACATGATGAAGATTCTACACAAGGCAGAGACCTCCCCACTGCAACAAGACCAACACACTGGGAGACCTTCACACTAAGACTGCCACCTCTGCTCCTTCAGGCTCCTGTACCCCAGCCATGGACCTGGAGCCTCGGCTTGGCCTGCGGCTCCGGGCCTGGGTATCAACCTGTGATCTGTTCCTTGCTCGCCAGGGCAGCCTGCGCTGGGATCAAGCCACTTCCAGCTCATCCCAGTGTTGCCGCCGCTGCCAGAAGCTTCCTCCTTCACCCACCACTCTCCAGACCCAAAAGAAAAGAAAGTAATTAAAAAGAAAGAAAAATGAAAAGAAACAGAGCCAAAGATGAAAGAACAAAAAAAAAGAAAGAAATCTGACTGGAGCAGATGACCCCCAGGCTTAATTCATCTACTCCGCCGCCATCTTGATATGAGACGGTGATGGATCATCTTCTTGAACCTCTGGAATTCAGATACAGTCATACATTCATACAACCTGGAAACAGACCCTTTTCCCAACTCATCCATGCTAACCATGTTTCTCAAAGTAAACTCCTGTCAATGTTTCAAAATTTTATTTTGCATTATTTCCAGTTATATAGGAGCTGTATAATGACAGTCCATTTGGTCAGCAGCATATCCATCATCTTTTTCAAACATTCTTGCACTATTGGAGCAATGTCTCATGTAACAGGATATCCATTCAATTATATTGAACACATCTTTTAATGTTGCCTTCATTTGGCCCATATTCCTCTAAACCTTTCCTATTCATGTAGCTGTCCAAATGCCTTTAAATGTTGTAACTGTACCTACTTACACCACTTCTTCTGGCAGTTCAATCTAGATACAAACCATCCTCTGTATGAAAAAGTTGCCTTTCGGGTCACTTTTAAATCTTTCTTCTCTCACCGTAACCAATCCCTCTAGTTTGAAGTCCCTTACCCTAGGGAAAAGACCTTTGTTATTCATTTTATCCATGTCTCTCATGATTTTATAAACCTCTGTAAGGTCAGCCCTCAACTTCCTGCACTCCAGTGAAAAAGTCCCAGCCCATCCAGCCTCTCCTTATAATGCAACCCTCCAATCCAGTAACATCCTATAAGGTTTTTTTGAACTCTCTACAATTTAATGGTAAACTTACTGCAACAGGGTGATCAGAGCTGTACACAGTCCTCCAAAAGTGGCCTCACCAAACAAGAACATGACATCCCAACTTCTATACCCAGTGGTCTGAAGAATGCCTTCTTTACCATCTGTCTACCTGGGATGCAATGTGGTGATGGTGTATCTACAGTGAGTTCCAGTATCTTGACCCAGAGACAATGAAGGAACACTGATATAATACTAAGGCAGAAGAGGCTGAAGGTAGTAATGTACCCAAGCACTGGATGACCTTATTTTTCTAGATGGGACCTGTTGTGGGTTTGAGAGAAGATGTGTTTAACATAATTGAATGGATTTCCTTTAAATGATACACTACTCCCATCGTGCACTAATGATGGAAAAAGGTGATGGATATGCTGCTGACCAAATGGACTGTCATTATACAGCTGTTATATAATTGAAAATAATGCAAAATAAAATGTTGAAACATTTGCAGGAGCTTAGTTTGAATGCCTAGGATCTTTCTTAACTTATTTTGGATGATTAATGTACTTGAAAAATTCAGTGTTGACAGGATTTGTGCTCCTTTGAACGTCGTTGGGTAATTTTGAAATGTTGGGTTCTCTAAGCCAGAAATTCTCCTATATCTGCACATCCATCCCAGGACCAAAAATAAAGAGCTATAATTACACTTTGAGAACAATTTCCAGTTAAGAGACCCATTGAGTCTTTGAAGCACCCTTCCAGTATTCACTTTTACCAGAATTCATGAACCTTATAGCCACCTAATAACAATGGGAATTATTGAATGAACCATCCAAGTTAGCAAACATTTATTTGTAAAAGGACTTCAAAGAGATATTTTTCTCAATAACATATAAATATATCAAATACTGAGGAAGCTTTAGCCATCTTTATTGAAATAAACACGAAGGCATAAAAAAAAATCACATCCAGAAAGATAAAACTAACAATCAAAGCTGAAAATGCAATTGATCATTATGTGAACAGCCTCAAGAATTGCTGAATCCATTGGAACATACAGAGATATTGATGATGAGACTCCATAAGACCATAAGACAGAGGAGCAGAAATTAAGCCATTCGGCCCATCAAGACTGCTCTGCCATTTAATCATGGCTAATAGGTTTTTCAACCCCATTTTCACGTAACCTTTGATCCCCTTGGCAATCAAGAACTTACTTATCTCTGTTTTAAATGTACTCAATGACCTGGTCTCCCCAGCCTTCTGTAGCAATGAATTCCACAGATTCACCATTCTCTGGCTAATGAAGTTTCACCTTATCTCTGTTCTAAAAGGTCTTCCCTTTACTCTAAGGCTGCATCCTTGTGTCCTCGTCTGTCCTGCCAATGGAAACATCATCCCAACATCCATTCTGTCCAGGCCTTTTGGCATTCTATAAGTTTCAATCAGATCCCCCCATCCTTCTAAACTCCATTGAGTATAGTCCCAGAAACCTCAATCTTATTCTCAACTCCTCAACTATCTAGTTTTATCTAATCTATCCATTAGTTAATAATTTAATCACTTAAGTTTATTAATCTAAATAATTCTGGGAAGATATCTTCCTTCAAGAGTTTATCAACATCTCCTTTCTTGCAGTTCAGTGACTCCACTCCAATAAGTCTTGCGCCATATAATGATGTGAAAAAGCTACTGTTAGTTATCTAGCTCTTTAACTTATGCTCTATTTTATGAGAGTGATCGATTTTCATAATGCCCTCAAATAATCTATCAAAATTCATTAAAATCAATTTCATGAACAGTTTAAAACTTTGCATTGCTCTTCCCCTGAAATCTCCTTCTGTCTACATCATTAGCCATAAAACACTTCGTGAGATTTTGAATTAATAAACAACACTATATATAAACACAGGTTTTCCTGTTGTACTCTTCATTTCATTTTTCGGTGTTACATTGATTTTAGATCTGAAAATATTCCACATAGTCTTTGTGGGATAAGTAACAGCTTGAATTACATCTTTAACTTAGATAAAAAGATAAGAGTGGTGTACCTTTTTGATTTGATTAATAACATAGTTCACTAAATGCAAAATAACATGTTTGTACATTTGAATTGCTTCAGGGGACTATATACAGAGATGGAAACGCTTCTGAATGCTGAGGTGATAGAGGGCACTTCTGTATCCTGGCAGGATTCTCTCAATGACAGTGTCCTCCCAAAGCTTCGGTAACCAGAGGACACCTGCCAACATTAGCTAGTCAAACAGAAAGAATAACACTGCAGATGCTGGAGATCAGAAACAGAAGCAGAAAATACAGGAAAAATAATCAGCAAGTCTGACAGTATCTAACAAGGGGGTATCACTGTTGATAGTTTGAGTCTTGTGTGACTCATCTTTGGAAGTATTTCATTTTGAAGAAGAGTTAGTTTGGATTTGATACATAAAATTTGTACTTCTCTCTCTCTAACAATGTCGCTAGACTTGCCAAAGTGGAAGAAGTACCTTCTTCTACTGCTCATAATTTTATACGCCTCTGTAAAATCTCTTCTCAAACTTTGCTGACCCCAGGAAAACAATTTCAGCCTATCCACTCTTTCCTCATAGCTAGATTCTCCAGCTAGCAGCACCCTCATACTTCTCTTCTTCACACTATGTAGTGAAATAATATCCTTGTATAATGTGGTAATCAGAATTGTGTGTAATTTCCCAGTTGTGGTCTAAGCATTTTACATAGTTCCAGAATAACCACCCTGCTCCTGTATTCTGTGTCATAGAATCCCTACAGTGGGAAAGCAGGCCATTCAGCCCATCAAGTCCACACAAACCCTCTGAAGAGCATCCCACCTTACCATATCTCTGTAATCTTGCATTTCCCATGGCTAATCCACCCAGCCTGCATATCCCTGGACACTATGGGAAATTTATAATAGTCAATCCACCTAGTGTGCACGTCTTTGAGCTGGGGAATTAAATTAGAGCACCCAGAGGAAACCCACACTGGCATGACTAATAAAGAAATGCATCCAAAATGCTTCCTTAACCACCTTACCTATTTGCCTTGTTACCTTTGGGGATCTGTGGTTATGCACACCAAACTCTTTCTCATCTCCAGTACTTTAAAGGGCCCTACCAATCATAACATAATCATGTGTCTTGTTAGCCCTTCATCTGCAACCGCTCTACCCACTTAACCAATCTGTTAACATCTTCCTGCAGTGTATAGCTATCTTAATTATCTTTATCTTTACCAAACTACTGGTTTTTATGGTGTTATCCATGAACATCTTGATCACGCCTCCTACATTCAAGTCCAAATCATCAGAAACGAGGGCACCAGCACTGGGCCCTGTGGAGCCTCATGAGGAACACATTACGTTACAGTGACTCACTTCATTAAAGGATGGTCATCTTCAAGGTTTGTGTCATCACATCATCCTGTGACCTTCATAAAAGGTAATTTGTGGCAGATTTGTAACAAGCTATTCTTCCAAAGGACGTCAGATGTCAGATAAGAGCTATCACAATGCTATCACTAACTTGCCAGTTGGGTTCACAAGCAATGGCCCTCCCAATAGTCCCTCTGGTTGAAGCAATATATCATTCCTCTAATCCATGTCATGAACCGTTGCTACAATGGATAAACCTGGCACTCTAGTAGCCAACCACCCAGTTGCACTGCTGACACAAAGATTTGTGGGACTTCGGAATACCTGAGGATATAATCGCCATGACTAATCCAAAGGTTCCATGCAATATCTGTAAGAATCTTAGGCAATGTTCACAATAACTCTGCTCATTGAACAAGGAAAATCCCCCTGAGTTGACAAATGTTTCTCGCTGTTCACTAAAATATTGATAGGCACACATGTACACTTGATTGCCTTGCTCACTTGAGGGAATTCCACGATGGCTTCATAACCACATGATGTCTTAACCTGGCTGCTCTCCGTCCCATACATTTCAGTTGTAAAAAGCCTAGTACAATAATGGTTGTCTGAATGCAATACTCCACAGCAATCTTCAGTAAATCCTTGAACCTATGCTGAAACCTGGAAATTGAATTCAGTTGTCATCTTTAGATGTTTGCAACAAACATTAGATGGCTACTCCCACATTATTTGAGTTATGTACAAGTACATTGCAAAGTATTGAGACTGCCTCCCTGGAGAGACAGGACCATCTGTCTAACAAACTGGTATTAGGACATTTGGAGGTACTTTGAGCATTGCCTGTACAACCTTGGAACAAGGAAAGCTCTTCCTCTTAGATGATGGTGTCCATGGATCCCTCTGCCCCTTCAGTGTCACTAAACCACACAAGTCAGTGGTCGGCAGGGTGCTGCCCTAGACAGGCTACCATCTTCTCTCTTCATCTCTTGCTCTCCTCCTTGCTTGAAGATCCACCCCCAGAGAATGCTATCTTACTGGATCCTGCTCACTTTGATTCCTTCTGTTAGTATAAGGGTACACACAGCTGCAACACATCTTCTAACACATTTTATTCTTGCTGAGCTCTTCGGTGTCTCCCCTTCAGAAATGTGCATAAAACAGCATGAGACCAATTCCTTCAATTCTCACGCAGTTCAACTCTTCACTGTGTTATTTAATTAAAGTTTATACCCAGCCTTTGTGCAGGTGAGTCATTTTCACTGTGATTCCCTCTCCATGTGAATTCATTGGAGCTATCATAAAATCACAATAGCAGCAAAAGGGATCAATCATTCAACTGATGACTTAGTTGCTTCATAAAATGGCCTTTATTAGAAAGTGGTGATGGTGGGGTACAGGGTGAGAGGGATAGTTGCTCTGAATGTATACTCTGCTTAATTAGGGGCAATGACGGCCTAGTGGTATTTATTGCTGGTCCTGCTGACTCTGGTATGGTTCCAGGTAACCGGGTTCCAATCCCACCACAGCAGATGGTAGAATTAGAATTCAATAAAAATCTGGAATTGGAAGTCTAATGATGATCATGAGTCCATTGTCAATTATTGGGGAAAAACCTAACTGGTTCACTAACGTCCTTGAGGGAAGGAAACTGCCATCCTTATTTGGTTTGGCATACATGTGACTTCAGACCCAAAGCAAAGTGGTTGACTCTTACCTGCCCTCAGGGCAATAAATGCTGGCCTAGCCAGTAATGCCCTCGTCCCATCAATGAATTCTTAAAAATCATAAATCACGATCCCTGTTTCACTGCTTGGAAATTTTACATTCAAAGAAAGACAATACAGCACATTAAGTCAATCATGACTTTCATCACAAGTTAATGACAAGTGTGTTAGTATTTTACATTATGACAATAATAGTAGCATCTCCAAAATAACTATTTCACTTGTAATTACAGATAAATCAATGATTTGTTTTTATTTTGTCTAAGCTCATATATTATCAATGTTTAAAATCTTATCCATGGAAAATTACTCAAAGTTTCAGCTGGAAGGCTTGGAAAGCTTGAGTTTGATTTTTGCACATGTAATATTTGCTCACAGTTTGTCAAAAAAAAATCCCTGCAGAGTACCCTGCAGAGAATAATAACATTCAATCTGCTCATTTTTGTGTCCAGGTGATTACCATTGACTGCCTAACAGAAAACTGACTGGAAGCATTTTGCATTCATTTATAATGACCAATATTCAGTCAGCGCTTTTCTGAAAGACAATTTTATATTAAAGAATTGAAAGCTGCAGAAATGTGCATTTAAATACAGAGTGTAGGGGATTAAAGAAGCTAAAATATACATGGAAGCTTCATGACTCAAGGACCTTCTAATGATCATATGTTTTATTGGTAAAATGGGGAATAAAATGGCTGCACAGGTTGAAGACAAGGCTCCCTTCTTATTGAAAGAGTCAGTTGACACTGTAAGGCATCAAGAGGAAAAATCAGAATTCTGGAATTGCCGCTCTAACATCAATATTATATTAGTGTATATAAATGAATCCCTTTCAAGTAAAACAGCAATTTGATGCCGGTTGGAATGTTGTTGTACATTCACTTGGGTGGTTGTCAGTACAGTGACTATACACCACCTGACTGACTGATGAAAGCATTTATATTGAAGGATTAACAATTGCAACATTGTTACTCCAGGTTTATATTCTCCGAAGTTGCAGGAAATCCTATGGTCATAAAGTACATTAATGGATACCCAGTTAAGCAACGGGGAAACATTTGTGTCCATTTGCAGCATAACATGGTAAAAATTCAGGCTTGGGTAGATAAGTGACAAGTAACATTATGCCACACAATGACACTGGTCACATGAAGTTGGAGTATAGGTGGTTTTCTGATTTCCTATCATTATTTATTCACCCTAGATGCTAATGGCCATGGACTTGGAAGGTGTTGTCTAACGAGCCTTGTGAAATTTAACTATACAGCAGCAATGGCTATCACCTTACCTGTGAAAGCTCTGGTTCTGGTTATGATTGGGAAAGTAGTAGACAAATGAGCAAAAGTCACTGCTCAAGGATTCCTCATGAGTATTCAAGAATTGGTAAGTATTTACATTACCCAAAGATGAGTTGAAAATAAGTAAACTGCTTTGATGAATCAGTCTCCAGCAAATCAGTAACATCAGTAATCTAGTATTCAATTATTTTTTGTCTTTATGACTGGGAGGTGACTAAACACACCTCCTTAAAATAGTTCTCACTCGTTTTCTTATTACATTCTTATTACATTAGAAATTTATTGCATGGAGTGGGCGTGTTCCAGACCTGCCAATAAGAGTCAGGTCATTATTAAAGTAGAAATAAACAAGTCAGTGCTCAGGTTAAAAATGTCAAGGTAAGGCCAAGAGCAATTCATGAACAGACTCAAATTTGGTATGTTGCCACCATAAGGACTGACAGCACTCCTGCCAAAATCCTGGGTGGGGGGGGGGGGCGGTGATGGGGAGGGGTGGGGTTAGGGGGGGCAGAGTATTTTGAATAGACTAGATGGTGGAAATCAATCAGCAACACAATGCTAACTTCTGTTGGCACCTAGATTAGAAGGGCTTGGAAGGAGTGTGCACATGTGGAAGTCAAGACTTATGTAGGATGAGTGATAAGCTTAATAGACCAATTATCCAGTGATATCCAGCCTTATTCCAAGCGAAATTGTCAGGGACAGGCAAGGGGCAGTGTGGAGTGGGTGTGCGTCCAGTCCAGTATTTTACATACAATTAAATTCCTGAAGCATACAGACTTACTCGAGAAGTGTGCAATTTTGACTACATATGATTCAATCAATATGGTGGATCATTAACTGTTACATGTACAAAAATAAAAATCCAACAAAATCTGACAGAGTCTATTTGAACCTATCAGAACTTCTTACACCATTTCCTCTCTGAGACTGTCGATATCCATTACCATGACAATTTCCTCTGCCAATAGCTAACAGGGTATCCATCTCTTTGATATCACTGGGCATTCTATTCCAATCTTATCATGTTGGTTTTCTACTTTCTGATCAATCTGTTCAATGATATTATGACACACCTCTGGAGCAGGTCCATTTTGAACTTGGGCCTCCTGGCTCCGAGATAGGGACCTTAGTTCACTTTCTATCCTTTAATCTTTGCAAGGACATACTGTTTCACCTCAGCCTCTGTTCTTCCACCTTATCTTTATTTCCATCCCCCTCACATCCCATCCCATCCCATCCCATCATCCCCTTAGCCTTGTACAAAGTGTATGAACTCATCACTTCAATTCATATTTTGCAGCAGTGAAGAATGATCTCTTTTCCCAGTAAGAGGTGGAGGTTGCAAGCTGATGTCTGACCTGCTTTGAACATTGGATCAGCAAGAATACCTGTATTTGTTACAAACTCTGAAAATGGAGTAGAGCTTAAAATACTGGCCTATTTCTCAGTGAGGAGGGGTATATAATCTCACCTCTTTCCAACCTCTCTGGATAGCTGCAAGAAAGACTTAATGATTCTTTTAGCATGCATTTATATGTCACTCCAATTAAAATGTAGTTAACTAGCTCACCAGAAAGATTGAGGAGCCAATTACAATGTTCCAATTTTCAGTTAAACTCCTTTTTTTGAGAGATTCATCGTGGCTTGGAGAGCTTTTTCTCATTCAATCTTCCATTTTACACCTCATTAATTATGCAATGTGTCTCTCCGTTGCCTCTTGTGGAAAGTTAGAGGTCTAGAAAGGCCTTCCAGTATAGCCACTTCTAGTGTCTGGCACCAAATGCAAGCCCCATTAGTGTGGGAATTATGTCAATGACATTACATGCTCTGTGAAGATGAGTACCACAATCCTCTCTCTGCTACCTCATTCACACAGGATCATAGAGTCACAGAGATGTACAGCACGGAAACAGACCCTTCAGTTCCAACTCCTCCATGCTGACCAGATATCCCAAACCAATCAACCCCCCACCTGCCAGCACCTGGCCCATATCCCTCCAAACCCATCCTATTCATATACCCATCCAGATGCCTTTTAAATGTTGTAATTGTACTAGCCTCCACCACTTCCTCTGGCAGCTCATTCCATATACGTATTACCCTCTGCATAAAATAGTTACCCCTTGGGTCTCTTTTATATCTTTCCCCTTTCGCCCTAATCCTATGCCCTTTATTTCTGGATTCCCCCATTCCAGGGAAAAGACCTTATCTATTTATCCCATCGATGTTCCCCATGATTTTATAAACCTCTATAAGGTCACCCCTCAGCCTCTAACACTCCAGGGAAAACAGCCTGAGCCTATTCAACCTGTCCCTCTCACTCAAATCCTCCAACCCTGGTAACATCCTTATAAATCTTTTCTGAACCCTTGCAAGTTTCACAACATCCTTCCCATAGGAAGAAGACCAGAATTGCAAACAATATTCCAAAAATGGCCTAACCAACATCCTGTACAGCTGCAACATGACCTCCCAACTCCTGTACTCATTACACTCCAAAACTGCCATTGCACATGTATCTCACTAAGGTTCATTGACTACAATCCTCACTAAAACATGTGTCATGTCCATTCAATGACTGTCACCCATCTTCTCCACCCAATCTACTTACCCATCCTGCCCTCTGCATTCCCTATTCATTCACTGAAGATACTTTACCATCTCTCTTGTCATGCATGAGCAGTAATTGCTTTTTCCATTCAATTCAATCTCTTCTTTGGTCTAACTGTAGGAAATATACCCAAATTCTGACTGAAATCCAGACAGCAGCTTGACTGATCTACCTCTAATCTGTAGTCTGGTTACATTTGATCTGTAGCACTGACCATAGCCCAATTATTAGGCTGTATGAACAAAGATCCTCAAAGTCTGGTAGGAATAAGTGCCTGACTAACTTTGCCCTACCCCACTGACTAACTTTAATTCCCCTCACTCCATAATGGATCACTTCCCTTTGATTTTCATACGTGGCCATTTGCTTAATGCATATGAAATGTGTTTGCCATATTAACATCTGGCACAAGGTGCTGGTGTGACATTGACATAACATGGAGCATCAGAGCAATGTGTTCATCCCCATAACCAGGATGAGTGACAGTCATTGAGTGGACATGGTGCCTGTAATAATGAGATATGTAGTCTGTGAGCCTTGGTGAGATAAATGTTCAGGGCATACCACGCTTCACCATTACACGCTGCCTGCCTCTCCCTCAATGTAAAAAATATGATGGAAACAGTACAGAAGCTAGCAGACTGTAAGTCAGGGCTGAAGTAACTGTAAAAGTGCTAAGAAACAATTTAAATAGGCAAAGACAGGCAGTCTCCACATAAGCACAATGTTAGTGAGCGTTAAGAAATCATGCAAATAAATATAAGATGCATCCTGTGTTAATGTGTGTCCATGCATGCAAATACAATCTGGAATGCAAGTCATGGGTATCCCTCAGGCCAAGGTAAAGTTTTGAAATGCTGAAGTGGCATTCAAGTTGGTCTGAGGGTAGTTGGTTGATGTGGAGAAACTGTTGACTTGCTGTTACCAACTTGGGTGAGTGAAGATTTCAGGAAGGTTTGGTAGCAATACACCATGCAGGGACATTATTATGAAGAAGCAATTACATGACAAGCCACAGGCACCCATGACTCAGCTAACATACGTAAGGATACATGGTCAAATTTACACCATTTAGTTTGTTGATGAAAGACTTTAAAAATAGCATATAAATGAGGCAAGTTAGGGCTTCAGTGAGATGTAATCACATGTAAATAAGACACACCTCTTAGCGATGAGATTCTGAAGTCACCATTTAAATCCCTGAGTGGAAAATCAGAAATTATTTTTCCTTGACATCAAGAATCTGTGTTTTCATTCTCACTGCATTTTTCCACGTTTTCTTTCTTGTTCACACCTGTTTAGGGAGGGGGAGATTCAGTCCATAGCTAATTTTCTTTTTCATTCATTATTGGGATAAGGGCGCTTGTTAGTTGGGCCACATTTATTGCCCATGCACGTTTCCCTTCAGTGGGTAGTTGTGAACTGTCTTTTTGAACTGCTACAATCCATTTGGTGTTGGTAGACCCACAATGCTGTTAGGGAAGGACTTCAAAGTTTTGATCCAATGACAGTGAAGGAACAACAATATATTTCCAAATCAGGTGGATGAGTGACTTGGTGAGGAACCTACAGATGGTGGTGGTGGTGTTCCCATGCACATGCTGCCTGGAACTTCTTGATGGAAGTGATCATGGGTTTGGAAGATACTGCCTTAGGAGCGTTGGTAAATTTCTGTAGTTTATCTTTGAGATGGTACACATTTGCTGCCCCATGTGTCAGTGATGGAGGAAGAGAAGGTTTGTGAATGTGGGGTTAGACAAACCTTAAATAGACCAGTAGCAGCTATGAATACTGTAAATTTATTTGAATCCTTGGTCTTTGGATCATAGAATCCCTGCAGAGTGGAAACTTGCCATTTGACCAAACAAGTCCACATCGACCCTTCAAATTGTAACCCACCCAGACCTATTCCCCTACTCTATTGCGCTACATTTCCTCTGATTAATGCACATTCCTGAACACTATTGGCAATTTAGCACAGCCAGTTCACCTCACCTGCACATCTATGGACTTATGGGAGGAAACTGGAGCACCTGGAGGAAACCCACAAAAACACGATGAAAACAAGCACACTCCACACAAATAGTCACCTGAGGCTGGAATCAAACCTGTATCCCTGGTGCTGTAAGGTAGCAATGCTATCTACTGATCCACCATGCCATCCATGGATGTTTCTCCAATTTGTACTGTCAGTGTTGCTTCATCCTGTGCATCCAAGTGCACAGTCAGAAAGAGTGTGAAAATGATCGAAAAAATGAGTGAGAGACAAAGAGAAAGGAAGAGAGAGACAGAAAGTGAGAGAAAAATAAAGTGAAGGTGAGAAAGAAGGAGAAAGAAGAGAAACAGAGGGACAGAAAGAAAAAGAGTGAGAGAGACACACAAAGAGTAAAAGAAAGAAAGAAAAGGAAAGTGAGGGAGAGATAAAGTATGAGAGGAAAAGAGGAACAGTTTTAATATTTCAGGCTAATGAACTTTCATCAACACTACTTTCAATCTATCATAAGACTAGTGATCTTATAATCACTATTCAGAGTTCTTATGTTTCTGATTGGTTGGTTGTCCATGAATAGTTTTCATGTGAGTTCATTCAGATTTGAGGCAATTAGTATCTCATGCATTTTGAAGGATAAGACTGCTCTGCACATTTACTCTGGGATAAATGAAGATTCTGCCCCATTGTTTCTGCGATAAGATGTTCATTAATTATGAATGTTATTTTATTAAATTGACTGGTTTGCTCAAAAGTGTCATTTTTATGACAATTGTATTCAAGTCAATTGGTATTTTAAATGTCAGACTTGAAATAAGACACTTACCCATGCCACATATGATCATATTTCAGATGCAAGACTTTTAATTATGCAAATAGAAAGACAGATTGTTAGGTCAATAGATGGTCGAAAATGCCAAACCCATTAAAATAAAATTGATCATTTTTATAAGTGAATGAGAAGTATTCACCTTAAAAGGAAAAATTGATTTCTTTTCTTTTCTTTTATTAAATTATTTTTGATATTGCTGCAGAACATTTGTAGGAATTCTGGGTACCAGCACATGAAGTTCAAAGTACTGCAAGTCTGTTATTTCATTATGTTTAAGTGTACCTAAGATGGAATTTCTTCATTTTTTTATGAAATATCTCTGGAAATGTTGTTGGCAATTAATCCACTGACCCTACCATTACGAAAATTGGCCGTATCTTCCACCAATCAGTTCATTAAGAGCTGATAGGCAGCACTTCAGCAATTTCCTTGGTGAATCACTGGTGATAACAGGGGAAGCTGCTAACCACCCGGAGGCCTAAATCTGGGTCCTAAAGCCCTTTGGTGGAGGCCAATGCTTCAGGGGATCCAGTCATGAAAAGTTTTTTATACCTTTCTCAGGGGGTGGTGAGTCAGAAGCAAGGATGGAGTTGACTTTCAGTGGCTACCACTTGTCCCAGATTTGTGATTTTGACTATGCCTGCTGCCCCTGCTACCCATCCCCCTCTCTACCAACCCAGCAGAAAGGCCACCCTAGTCTCCTATTTAAAAAGCTACACACCTTTCTCAACTACTGGGTGACAACCTGCGGCCCTTAACTAGCCAAAATTGACCACTTCGGGGCCTTAATTGGTGGTGTATTAAGAAAGTCATCTGTCAACCTTCCCGCCTTAAAATAACTAATGAGCTGCACTTCGGCTCAGTGGTTAGCACTACTGCTTCAGGGACCTGAGTTCAATTCCATTGTTGGGCAACTGAGGAGAATTTGCACATTCTCCCTGTGTCTGCATGGGTTTCCATCGGGAGCAATCCACCTTACCTCCTACAGTCCAAAGATGTGCTGTGGTGAGGCGGATTGGTCATGGTAAACATGCCCATAATGTCCAGGGATGTACAGGTTATATGGGAAGTTCATGGTAACCCCCCCACCCCCATGGAGTTGGGATGGACGGGATTGATCTGGGTAAGAGGCTCTTTGAAGGGTCAGTGCAGACCCAATGGACCAAATGGCCTTTTTCTGCACTGTAGGAATTCTATGAATTTGTGAGGTTGCAAGAAAGGGGTGAGTTTTACTCCCAGGGCAAATCACCCCATTATTTCCACATTCCTGCCACCTCTCTCACTATGTATAGACAGGGGAAAATCTTGCCCATGGAATTCACTCAAAAAATGTTACTGTTAAAAGAATACAGATTAGATTCCCTACAGTGTTGAAACAGGCCCTTTGGCCCAACCAGTCCACACTGACCCTCCGAAGAGCAATCCACCCAGACCCGTTTCCCTTCTGACTAATGCACCAAACACAATGTCAATTTAGCATGGCTAATTCACCTGACCTGCACATCTTTTTGGATTGTGGGAGGAAACCGGAGGACACCCACGCAGATGCAGGGAAAATGTACAAACTCCACGCAGACAGGCACCCAAGGCTGGAATCGAACCTGGGACCCTGGTGCTGTGAGGCAGCAGTGCTAACCACAGAGCCACCGTGCTGCCCACAGGAGAAATTTTGAGGGGGAGAAAATGGGATCTCTGTGTTGAGGGCAAAGTAAACAAAACACAACCAAAGCAAGGCTGTGGGGAAGTGGGAGGTAATAATGGAAGGAAAATGGAAAGCAGATGTCATGTGGTAAGAGTCATAAGTTGTGAATTCAATATTCAGCCCAAGAGTTTGTAACATGTTGAAACAGAATATGAGATATTGTTCCTTCAACTTATGTTGTGTTTTATTGGAATATTTAGTGGTGGAGGCAGGTACAATTACAACATTTAAAAGGCATCTGGATGGGTATATGAATAGACAGGATTGAGAGGGATATGGACCAAATGCTGCCCAGGCAAGTTAGACCAAAGTGTCTGTTTCTGTGCTGTATGACTCTATCACTCTATGATCCTATTTTCAGCAGGCCCAGAAATAATAGCATGAGTGCAATGTGAGTTATTGAAATGGGAGATTCATTATTGGTTTGAATGCAGAAAAGAACTTACTCCAACGGAGAAAATATTCAAATGAGTGTGTCCATTTGCATAATTGCAAAAACATGCAGGTAGATAAAGTATGAAAAAGTTATATGAGGTAATTGGCTTTATTAGTCAAGACATTGAATACAAGAACCAAAAAGTTATGTTTGTTTTGTATGGCATGTTAGGCAATGGCTTGAGTACTTTGTGCAATTCTGGTCGTCACATTATAGGAAGGATGTGGCTGCACTATAGAAGGTGGAGAAGACATTCAGCAGGATGTTGCCTGGGCTGATCAGATTAAGATGGGGACAATTTGAAGGTCTAGACACAGGGTAGATAGGGAGAAATCTGTCTCCTTAGTAAAGGGATTAATGTTCGGGATGCATAGAATTAAGACAAGGAGCAAGAAGTCTAGAGGGGATTTGAAGAAATACTTTTTTCACCCAGAGGGTAGTGGGTATCAGGCAATCACTGTCTGAAAGGGTAGTAGAGGCTCAAGAACCCTTGAGAAAGTTAAGTATTTAAATGAGTACTTGAAATGCTATAGTATTGAAGGACAGGCCAAGTGCTGGAAATGGAATTAGAACAAATAGATGATCGACAAGGACACATTTCCATGCTGTAATAACTCTATGACTTTACAGTCCTGGTCAATTTAATTGACAGTCACCTTTAAAGAATGAATCCCACTCTAAAACATTGCATTGAAACAGCCTTCAATGTATCTGCTCCATCTAACTATGACAGGTGAAGGTGGTAGCACATTTACAATCACTAAAGGCTAGGTTTATGATCCTCTGAGGAGGTGTGAACCACGTTTCCTGAAAAAGATCTGTATCCCTCCTGAGTGGGGTGGATGAAATGGTTTTGGAATATGCCAGGGCAGGATCAAAGATTTTGACTTTGGTACCTGCATCCTTATTCTGGGGACCACAAAAATTCTAAAAGACCAAAATAGGGGTGTAAACCCCAGAACCAGGTTGCATATGCCATTGTGAAATCATACCACCTTCATTCTGATATAGGAGAAGGAATGCAAAATTTGGACAATGCCAAAGCAGCACAGATTATATATAGAAGGTGTACTGTGTGGCCAGTGATTCAGAAAGTGTTCAGAGTGGATAAAGAAGGGAAAATCAATTTGTTCGCCTTCAGAGACCAGTTAGATTGGGACTGTGGATAAAACAAGGGCTACAGTATTGCTGAGTGATCATTTTTGGAGTATATAAGCCAAAACACTATTGACTAAGCCAAGCCCTACATGATGAAAACACTGATTTGGGTTTTGATGGGTGAGTTGAAAAGTAGAGGTGGTGTTTTGGAGATGATTGGAAAATCAGCAAACTGATATTGTCAATCCTTTTCAGTTGTAATCATTTTGTTATCCTATTTCACATCCAGTAGAAGTAATGTTAGTTTTGTTATATTCAAAGATTATTTCTGTATTAAATTTTTAAATAATTTTGACACAGACCATTTCAATTTAGTTTTAGTATCAAAAGATTAAACAAAAAGAGGTGTGGTATGTCTGGTGTGACATTTAAATAGTTTTAAAAATCAAACCAAAACACACCGCCTTTAAATCTGCCCAGTTATATTTTAATGGTAGGGAGTGTGGCTGAATTTGCAGGACATCATAGAATCATGCAACTTTGCCAAGTTGGCCTGGATCCCACATGAAATAACTCTACAGAAGTTGGTGTCCCATCACCAATTCACCCTCTATTTACATGTGGAGAGTCCTTGACACTGATTCAGCTCCCACGGAGTCAGCTGTCAGAGTTAACAGGATGCCTGACACTTTTTTTGCCCCTGACACTTCTGTTTATTTATTTTTCTCTTTTTTTCTTTTTTTTGTTTTGTATATATTAAACCCCCACACTACCGTCTAACTACGGTAGTGCTTATTTTTTTCCCCAGCACTGACACTTATTTGTCAGTGCTGTCAGCCAGGGATCCCTGATTGGACTAGTCTAACAACTCCAATTAGGGAGTGTTGTACCTCCTGTGTGACCAGAGAGTATTTAAAAATTTCAGTCAGGCCCCTGTAATTTCCTCCAGTATCTCCCACAGTAGCCTGAGATACAACTGATAAAGACATGGGATATGTCTATTTTTAAATCCACCAAAACCTCCAATATTTTCTCGCTTGTTAAAGCAACCTTCTCAAGACCTTTGTTGTCCATCTGCTCAAATTCTGTGCTTGCATCCTCTGTCTCCCAAGAAAAACAATATGAAGTATTCACTCAACACTGTCATCTGGCTTCTTGTACAGCTTACCTCTTTGATCCCTAGTAAGTCCTGCTCTCTCCCTGGTTATTCTCTTCCCTTCAATGTATGTGTAGATTATGCTGGGACTCTCCCTATTTTGGCACGGTAGTATTTTCTTCTGCCCTCTCTTTGCTTTCCTTATTGCTTTCCTGAGCTGTAATTTCTACAGCCCCCTAGGGTATTTTGCTCACTTTGCAACTATCATATATCATCTTTTTCCTTTTTATTCAATCCTGAATATTCCTAGATATTCATGTTTCTTGGGCTTGTTATTCTTATATTTCACCCTGAAGGGAACATTTTGCTCCTGTACTCCCTTCAAGTATCTTTTTGAATACCTTCCACTGTTCACCTGTAGATTTATCCTCAAGTAGCTGAGTCACTTATTTGAATATTTTAAGAAGGTTCTATGCCTTATGTTTAATCCCTTCCATAATTCTTATGCAGTACTACTCAGTGACCACATGGAGCAACAATACTTCATTATGATTCCCAAGCAAATTCTTTTCTATCACATGATTGGTCTCCCACTGCATAAACTGATCCCCTCCACCTTAACCCAACTCACTATAATCACCCTTGCCATCACCAAATTACTCGAAAACACTGACCAGCTCAATCTCTCTTTTTCTCTCTCTCTCATACATGCATGCACGCACACATAGACTTTGGATCCTGATTTCATTGTGACTCTCCTCAGCCATGGCCCCTCCAAACCATGATTGTCCTCCCTGCTCCCCCACCCCATGAGACATCTGCCCATAAACACCTTACCTTCCTTCTGCATTGCAAACATTCTGGCTTGTATTCACTCCAGAATAAGCCTTGGAACACTATTATATTGAGAGAGCAGATCTTGTAGTCATTAACGTTTGTTTGTTATATTATTTCTGTAGTTATGTGTCAAACAAATGAAGGTGACAGTCAGATAGAGTGAGAATACATGTAAAGGAATCTTTAACCTTCAAAGGATGACAGCTGGTGATTTGTAAAACATCACAGGGAATTACATGATTTGGCTTCATTTTAGAGAGTGTTAAGAACATTCCATGGATATTAACTCTTGCTGAGGATTTCAAAGGCAATACAGATTGACTTCTGAAAGCAACAAAAACAGAAATTGCTGGAGAAACTCAGCAAGTCTTGGAGCATCTGTGAGAAGAAAGCAGAGTTAACATTTCTAGTCTGGTGACTCTTCTTCAGAACTTCAGACTTCTGAAAGGAACTGTGTTCATGTTGTTTATTGCCAGTTAAGAAGAGACAATGTTACATTTGGGGTAACATGGAAAAGGGAAGAAAGATTATAATAATGAGATGACGGAGGTCAGACCAAATTGAGGAAGACCAGTAACAGTCTGGCAAATAAATATATTTAAGAATTGTTGAAACAATGGTTAATCATCTTCTGAAGTTAGCTAAATGCAATTTTACAAGCTAATTTCTTGATTCTATATTTTGAATTCTTTCTATGCAGTTAACTGAGCTAAAGACTGCAGAGCCCAATATTACATTCATATCACATCAGTCAAAATCTTTATTGATTTTGTATCTACTAAGCTTGGGTTAGATCTTTTTTTTTATTTTGCACAAGGCTTCCCAAGCTAACTATATCAGGAAAAAAATGCAAAATCTATAATGCTGGTTCAAGTGAACAGATGCCTACTGCACCCTTATTCAAATGTATTTCTAACGTCCATTTCCATTCAGGATTTAAGGCTGGTGCTGTCTTTGTTCAAAAAGACAAATATTGAAGTTATAAATGATAAGATTAATAATCAGTAGCAGCAAACATGAACTTAACTAGTCATGGGATTTTTAGTTAAAACAAGACCTGAAAATATAGACAATCACTCAAGGTAAATGTGGTGTCGCATTGGGGATTGGAATTCAGTGCAATATAAACAGGGGAAAAAGAAGTAAATGCTATAATCACCAGGAGTAAAGGAGTTAGACTACAATCTGGGAGAATTGCTAAAGTTGCACAATCATATCATAAAATGCATTTTAAAATTCAGAGACTGTTTAAAGTGTCTAAATTAACATTTAAATATCTACACCTAGAAATATTTTTGTACAGTCAAACGTCAAGACTCTGGGCTGAATCTTACAATTTTTGGCAAAGTCTAAGTTGCATTGGGTCTTTTGAAGGGTTTTATTTTTGCCATGAGGCTCATCTTACCTAAGTGCTGCATTAAATGTTTACCCATAGCTTCTGCCATATCCAATTTCTGATCCATCTTATCATGCACTGTTCCAGAACTCTACACCAATTAGAGAAAAATCCCAGAATTCACAGGCATCTCCCCACCTCCTGCCCCATCTATAAGAGCCTGTTGTGCACCCAGCCAAGCCCTATCAGTTCAGAACAAGTCACCCACAAGAGCAAGATCAGCCTTGCACAATTGCAGCATAATAATCTCTATGGGTTATGTCAATAGAGATTCCGCCCTTTTTTTTCCTCATTATTAACTTTTGGGTATAAATCTGTGTGGTTTGTATTTAAATTGGCTTAATTTTGACAGCAAAATGCTTGAAATATACCAAGCAGCTGAACTGACCAAGAATGAGATTACACTTCGACTCAAAATTTTAGTTTGGTTATTGCACTTTGGACAATTAGGCTGTATCTTTGGCATATCAGATATCCCCTGACAGTGATCTCATCTTGGGGTCATTAATATAATTAACACATGACTTTACAAAAACATTAGCCTATTCTGAGCACTCCCTGGAGTGAGCACAGAATGACTACTAGTTTTTATAGGCTCGTTTATTGGATTGTCTTCAAATCCATAAAAGCCATTCTCGCCCTGCCTCAAGTTATTGGGCAGAATCTGTATGAAATCAACAGGAACCGTTATCTTTCTGTAATCTGCTGGCTTGATAATTTTTTAAATGTACTCAGTCCTATTATTTCACTTACAAGCCCTACACACCAACTTCAATGGTCAAACATCAGTTATATAACATGTGATTTTACAAGTTTCTGTGTTACCATTAATGCAATATAGCTCAAAAATATTTTCACAGTAACATCAGGTACAATTACCTATGCTATCTGATGCAAATTACAATTTATTCTTATTTTCCCCTCTCAGCATGCCAAGAGTAAATTAAACCCTTTGAATCTTTCAACTTTGGATCAATTCTTAAAGGCATCTGATGTATTGAAGCTCTTTAAAGGAAATCTCCTTTAATGATAACTATGATAATTCTTACACATATATAGTTCCTTAAAGAGTATTCTAGCATCTTAAGTAAGGAATTACTTCTAAAAGACGATAATAGTTATTCCAAAGGTAAAATATAATTTTGTCAAAGTGCTGTTTTCCACATTACAGAGCCTTAGGTGCCACTAATCCATGTCGAACATGTTCCCAAATGAAACTCATCCGACTTGTCTGCATTTGGTCCAAAACCCTCCAAACCTTTCCTATTCCTGTACTTATCCAAATGTATTTTAAACGTTGTGACCGCATCTGCATCCATCACATCCTCTGGCAGTCCATTCCACATATCAACCACATTGTGTAAAAACGTTGCCCCATTTATCCTTTTTAAATCTTTCTCCTCTCATCTTAAAAAATACACCCACTAGTTCTGAACTGCCCCATCAGAGGGAAGAGACCTTTGCTATTCACTTTATAGAGTCATAGAGTCATAGAGATGTACAGCATGGAAACAGACCCTTCGGTCCAACCCGTCCATGCCGAACAGATATCCCAACCCAATCTAGTCCTACCTGACAGCACTCGGCCCATATCCATCCAAACCCTTCCTATTCATATACCCATCCAAATGCCTCTTAAATGTTGCAATTGTACCAGCCTCCACCACATCCTCTGGCAGCTCATTCCATGCATGTACCACCCTCTGCATGAAAAAGTTGCCCCTCAGGTCTCTTTTAAATCTTTCCCCTCTCACTCTAAACCTATGCCCTCTAGTTCTGGACTCCCCGACCCCAGGGAAAAGACTTTGTCATCCTATTCATGCCCCTCATAATTTTGTAAACCTCTATAAGGTCTCCCTTCAGCCTCTGACGCTCCAGGGAAAACAGCCCAAGCCTGTTCTGCCTCTCCCTGTAGCTCAGATCCTCCAACCCTGGCAACATTCTTGCAAATCTTTTCTGAACCCTTTCAAGTTTCACAACATCTTTCTGATAGGAAGAAGACGCAATATTCCAACAGTGGCCTAATCGATGTCCTGTACAGCCGCAACATGACCTTCCAACGCCTGTACTCAATACTCTGACCAATAAAAGAAAGCATGCCAAATGCTTTCTTCACTATCCTATTTACCCGTGACTCCACTTTCAAGGGCATATGAACCTGCACTCCAAGGTCTCTTTGTTCAGCAACACTCCCTAGGATCTTACCATTAAGTGTATAAGTCCTGCTAAGATTTGCTTTCCCAAAATGCAGCACCTCACATTTATCTGAATTAAACTCCATCTGCCATTTCTCAGCCCATTGGCCCATCTGGCCCAGATCCTGTTATAATCTGAGGTAACCCTCTTCGCTGTCCACTACACCTCCAATTTTGGTGTCATCTGCAAACTTACTAACTGTACCTCTTATGCTCGCATCCAAATCATTTATGTAAATGACAAAAGTAGAGGACCCAGCACCAATTCTTGTGGTACTCCACTGGTCACAGGCCTCCATCTGAAAAACAACCCTCCACCACCACCCTCTGTCTTCTACCTTTGAGACAGTTCTGTATCCAAATGGCTAGTTCTCCCTGTATTCCATGAGATCTAACCTTGCTAATCAGTCTCCCATGGGGAACCTTGTCGAACGCCTTACTGAAGTCCATATAGATCACATCTACACTCTGCCCTCATCAATCTTCTTTGTTACTTCTTCAAAAAAACTCAATTAACCTTGTGAGACATGATTTCCCATGCACAAAGCCATGTTGATTATCCCGAATCAGTCCTTGCCTTTCCAAATACATGTACATCCTGTCCCTCAGGATTCCTTCCAACAACTTGCCCACCACCGAGGTCAGGCTCACCGGTCTGTAGTTCCCTGGCTTGTCTTTAACGCCCTTCTTAAACAGTGGAACCACATTTGCCAACCTCCAGTCTTCCGGCACCACACCTGTGACTATCGATGATACAAATATCTCAGCAAGAGGCCCAGCAATCACTTCTCCAGTTTCCCACAGAGTTCTCGGGTACACCTGATCAGGTCTTGGGGATTTATCCACCTTTAACCATTTCAAGACATCCAGCACTTCCTCCTCTGTAATCTGGACATTTTGTATGTCTGTATCTTCCACATCCTTTTCCACGGTAAATGCTGAAACAAAATATTCATTAATATCTCCCCCATTTTCTGTGGCCCCACACAAAGGCTGCCTTGCTGATTTTTGAGGGGCCATATTCTCTCCCTAGTTACTCTTTTGTCGTTAATATATTTGTAAAAACTCTTCAGATTCTCCTTAATTCTATTTGACAAAGCTATCTCATGTCCCCGTTTTGCCCTCCTGATTTCCCTCATAAGTATATTCCTACTTTCTTTATACTCTTCTAAGGATTCACTCGATCTATCCTGTTTATACCTGACATATGTTTCCTACTTTTTCTGAACCAAACCCTCAATTTCTTTAGTCATCCAGCATTCCCTTTTCCTACCAGCCTTCCCTTTCACCCTAACAGGAATATACTTTCTCTGGATTCTTGTTATCTCATTTCTGAAGACTTCCCATTTTCCAGCCGTCCCTTTACCTGCGAACATTTGCCTCCAATCAGCTTTTGAAAGTTCTTGCCTAATACCATCAAAATTGGCCTTTCTCCAATTTAGAACTTCAACTTTTAGATCTGGTCTATCTTTTTCCATCTCTATATTAAAATGAATAGAATTATGGTCGCTGGCCCCAAAGTGCTCCCCCACTGACACCTCAGTCACCTGCCTTGCCTTATTTCCCAAGAGTAGGTCAAGTTTTGCATCTTCTCCAGTAGGTACTTCCACATACTGACTCAGAAAATTGCCCCTTATGATTTTCTCAAACGTTATGTGGTCATCCCTCAACTTCCTATGCTCCAGTGAAAACAACTTTCTGCCTACTCAGTCTTTATAACTCAAACCTTCTATTCTTGACAGCATCCTGGTAAATCTTGAGTTGAATTGAATTGAATTAAATTTATTGTCACGTGTACCGAGGCACAGTGAAAAGCTTTGTCTTGCAAGCAATACAGGCAGATCATGTAATTAAGTAGGATAGGTAAGCAAATAATAGATAAACAGCAGCAAAAACAAAAACACAGGTGCAGCCAAATGTTAAGAGGTTGAGAATCCATTCAGTATTCTTACAACTATAGGGTAGAAACTGTTTCGAAATTGCTCGTTGTTATGTTCAGGCTTCTGTACTTTTTCCACAATGGTACAGGTTGTACAAAAACATTGCTAGGGTGGGATGGATCTTTGAGAATGTTGGCGGCCTTTCCTGGACAGGGGGCCTGGTAGATGGATTCTATAGATGGGAGGTTGACCTTTGTGATTGTCCAGACTGAGTTCACCACTCTCTGTAACCATCTCCAATCTTGAATGATACAATTGCCATACCAGGTAGTGATACATTCAGACACGATGCTCTCTTTTGGCACACTATAAAAGTTGGCAAGGGTATTTGCCATCATACCAAATTTCCTCAGCTGCCTGAGGAAGAAGAGACATTGTTGGGCCTTTGTAACCAGTGCGTTCACATAAAGAGTCCAAGAAAGCTTGTTGGGAATGACCACTCCCAGGACACTCTCCACACGTTCCACCTCTGTGCTGTGAAATCTTTTTTGAACTATCTCCAATTTAATAATATCTTTCCTTAAGCAGGGCCAACAGCACTGGACACAATATTCCAGAAGAGGCCTCACCAACATTAGAAGATGTTTTGTTTTTGTGGAAGCAAGGTTGTGATGATGCAAGCACAATTTATGACATTTAATAAATATATTATGCTAAAATGGGGACTGTTCTGATTTTATTTTCTCTCTTTGGTTAGTAATACTATGAGGCACAGCCCTTAACAAATACAACTGAAATTTCTGAAGCATTGATAAACATTACAAGTGCAAAACAGGACACTTTCAATTTTAACCTGTCTAACTGACATTTAAATTTTGAACACTGCGGATCAAATAGCTTAACAGGCCTTGGCTTTGGACATTTCACAAGTGCAATCTATAGGAATACATCAAGGAAACTACCTTCACGATGTTAGTCCTGGTCTTTTAGCATGGTTAGCCTGTTCAAAAGGTTGTGGCAAAATTAATTCATGTTACAGGGATGAACGTCACATGGAAGAATGGGAAGGTTGAGGACAGTATGTACTTGAAATGGGAGAGAAATTAAGTGTAGCCACAGCATTAATCCAATGTGCCTGGTTCTAGTTTTAACTGAGGCACATTGGACTGTATGGTATAACAATCATGGGTCAATGGGATTGTTAATATAGGCAGGTTGTGTAATATATAGTACATTAAATGTCATTGCGTTTCTATCATTATAAAAGTGTATCCTGCAACTTACTGTGAATTCAGTAATAGGAACTCCACCAGCGAATGCATGAATTACATTTTCATGTGAATGAAAATATCACATTGTGTTCCAAATGCTTTTCATGGCAATCTATATTTAGGAAGTTTCAAATTTGCTCTTCCAAATCATCAGAAACTTCTTCTTACACTGGAAAAAAAATTGTTTGAGGAACTAAACTATTGGTCAATTGTAGCAGAATAGTAATGCTTTAATTCAAAATGAGATTTAAAACTAGTTATTCTTAAAGATTCAGTCTGTAAATATTTCTTATTTAAGTAATATAATTAGCAAGTGTCATCTCGTGTAACAGTGTGTTCACTGTGATTGCTAGTGTGTGAATGGCCCTGAGTACCACATTCTGATGAGCAGATGAGCAGCTGATTTCACAAGTAGAAAACGGTGAAGAACAGCATTGATATCTTGATGAATTGCTGAATGGAAGATCAACAAATGAAAGACTAAGAATGAATAATGAACAAATAAACTGGATGAACAAATGACTGAAAAACTAAATGCTAACTGTATTAATATTCTTGTGTTATCTAAATGTAACATAAATCTCCATTTGCTTGGAGACTTCTGGTGCATTTAGTTACAGCTTACCAAATGTATATAGTGCAAGATCCAGATGCAGCCCCTTGATTGCTATAATGCAGAGAATCTGTGGTTATATAATAATGTCTGAGTAGTTAACTCATTTCCATGTTGAACTTGTTAAGGGACATCACTCCAAATGTACAAACACAACATTCTCTTATTTTCCAAATGTACTCTGATATGCTACAAGTGAAAACAATTAAACATTGGATAACAGCAAAATTAGTTACATACTGGAGATTAGATTAGACTTACAGTATGGAAACAGGCCCTTCGGCCCAACAAGTCCACACCGACCCGCCGAAGCGCAACCCACCCATACCCCTACATTTACCCCTTACCTAACACTACGGGCAATTTAGCATGGCCAATTCACCTGACCCGCACATCTTTGTGACTGTGGGAGGAAACCGGAGCACCTGGAGGAAACCCACGCAGACACAGGGAGAACGTGCAAACTCCACACAGTCAGTCGCCTGAGTTGGGAATTGAACCCAGGTCTACAGGCGCTGTGAGGCAGCAGTGCTAACCACTGTGTCACCATGCCGCCCACTGATTGGGATTGTAAATTTTACAAGTGGAGAAGTCTACTTGTCCATTTATCAGTTCAGTAGTTCTAGAACTTGACCAGATCTTATAGTATAATCTACTGCAATGTGCATTTCACCTTTGGCTTTTCCTGATGTGATGACATGTTGCCAGTGCACTGATTGCTGTCTTGGTGTTGCATCACATTACCGTTATCAGGGTACATTCTTTCATATTTGCTGTGCACAATTGGAATGCTTTAGATTTAGTTGAATGCTGTTACTCTTCAGTCTTGCTCCATTAGGTGTCATGATTTCATTAGACAAGGGTTCACGATGCATTTTGGAAGCATTTGAGGATGACCAGATTTCCACAGTGGATATGTGATGCTGACCTTTTGTAATTTGTTTAATTCAAGTAGCTCTGCACCTACATGCTAGTTATGTGCAATTTTCATCCTCCCTTTTTCATCAAGTATGTCCTACATATCTGAGAGTGTGGTTAGATGGCATGAGAAGATCACTCACACTTGCCTTCTGATATGGTTTCTGCTGCTGCTGGTAAACCCGTATCCAAAGATGACTCGGACACACTCAAAATTTTCTTTATCTCTTTGACAATTGGAAATTTGGAGAAATATTTGGTGACAAAGATGAAGTAATCTCCTTCCACAGTAAATTGAATATTAATGATTTTGGAACAAGTGACTAAGAATCTTGTGCAGTAATAGCGATTTCCTTTGTTGTTATTGTTTGTGATTTTATCATGCCTTGCTCATCCTTACGAACATTTCAATGTCACCATTAACCTAGGGCCAATAGATGGTTTCATATCAGTCATTACATTTAATCCATGACCATGTATGCTTGGTGTAGTCATTATCTCCTGACAGCAGCCTTCAGGCATTGATGCTTGGTTTTCTTTGAAGATAACCCCCTTGAGATAGCAAGTTTGCTACTGTAAGGCCAAAAGCATCAAAGAACATCTGAATCACCTTTTATTGTGTCAGGCCATCCTTAAGTAATAACTTTCCATTGTGTCTCCAGTTTGGATTATTGTCTGTTTCCAATTGAATCTGGTCAAATTCATGCTGTGCAGAATTCAATAGATCAATTTCAAGCACATCGTCCACCTCGACAACCATGATATTGACTTGTAGATCCAGTAGGACACCTCCATTCTTTGTTCATGTTTAGCAACCTGCTCAGTGCATCTCAGTTCAACATTTGTTTCAGGTTTGGAGCAGACATCAAAATCATAACGTTGCACTTTTACAAGGAGTCACTATGATCAAGATGATGCACTTTGACAAAAGTTTGCAGCAAATTATTTCCATAGTTTGTGACCCATTTCCACATTGAATTGTTCACTGAACAATGATGAATATAATTATGTAATACTGAATGCCAATGTCAGGGTTTCAGGCTTTGTTTAAATAATTGGATTGCACTTGCTACAGACTTTGGATTCTAATGCAATTATTTTGCCGTCTGATGTGACGCATGCTTCTAGTCTTTCTGTGAAGCACCTAGTTCCAGGATTGTCTTCTTCCTTGGGTCGTGATACTGTAGGATACAGCTTTATGCTGACAACACTTGCTTGAGAGACTCTAACATAAGTTGATGGCCCTCCTACCATAGATACAATACTTCTGTCTTTATGACCTCTCTGATGATGATATTTGGTTATGTTGTGTTTTTACTATAATTTCCACACCTCTGGTACAAGGAAACCTTACAGATATTTGTTCACCTGTGTGAAGAAGGTCTCCTAATGATAATTGCCTTCTAAACAATGGTGTAATGTGAAGCTATAGGAATAAAGGTTCAATAATCCGAAAATCATTAAGTGTTACAGGTCAGCAATTTAACTCTGTATATGGTAACATTTAATACAGACTATTAGCTTTATTTTTTCTTAAATGTATATTTGCCTCTTGATTTTTTTTCTAGCCTGCCTCCTGAACCAATCAATTTATCTTATTGTCTTTAATACTATTGATGACCTGTATCAAGATAGCCTTCAATTTTCTTAGCTTGAGTGAAAAGCTTTAGTCTTTTCAAGTATCACTTCAGACTTACCATTCTTGCCCGCGAAAACTCTCATAAATCTATTTTGCACCTTTTCAATTGTTTTTATAGATTTCCTACAATAGCTTCTCAATGTGTGCAATATGCGTAAGCTATATCTATAACATAAGCAAGGTCTTATCCTCTCCTAGGTAAAAAGGTAAGTTCTGGATTAGAGGTGCTGGAAAAGCACAGAAGTTCAGGCAGCATCCGAGGAGCAGTAAAATCAACATTTCGGGCAAAAGCCCTTCATCAGGAAAACTGGCAGAGTGCCTAAAGGGTGGAGAGATAAGTGAGAGGAGGGTGGGGATGGGGGGAAAGTTGCATAGAGTACAATAGGTGAGTGGGGGAGGGGATGAAGGTGATGGGTTGGGGGCGGGGGGTGGATGGAGTGGATAGGTGGAAAAGAAGATAGGCAGATAGGACAAGTCATGGAGACAGTGTGAGCTGGAAGTTTGGAACTGGGGTGACGTGGGGGGAAGGGGAAATGAGGAAACTGTTGAAGTCCACATTGATGCCCTGGGGTTGAAGTGTTCCAAGGCGGATGATGAGGCGTTCTTCCTCCAGGCGTCGGGTGGTGAGGGAGCAATGGTGAAGGATGCCCAGGACCTCCATGTCCTCGGCAGAGTGGGAGGGGGAGTTGAAATGTTGGGCCACAGGGTGGTGTGGTTGATTGGTGCGGGTGTCCCAGAGATGTTCCCTAAAGCGCTCCGCGAGGAGGCGTCCAGTGTCCCCAGTGTAGAGGAGACCGCATCAGGAGCAACGGATACAATAAATGATATTGGTGGATGTGCAGGTAAAACTTTGATGGATGTGGAAGTCTCCTTTAGGGACCTGGATGGAGGTGAGGGAGGAGGTGCGAGGGCAGGTTTTGCAATTCCTGCGGTGGCAGGGGAAAGTGCCAGGCTGGGAGGGTGGGTTGTAGGGGAGCGTGGACCTGACCAGGTAGTCACAGAGGTATCCTCTCCTTCATGTTCCAAGTCTCCAGATCCACCAACTCCCTCTGTTCCTGTTAACCTTAGCCATGTTTTAGAAACATTTTAAATAAGGTACGGTGAAAGTTTTTCATCTACTGTGGAAACAGACTGTTTGTTGTAAATTGGAAGTTACATTGAAATGTTGCACTGCATCCTTAGTCAAGATATTTCTAAAACATGATCATGTTTAATATGTGAGGCTAATGACAAAGATAATATCCTATGGGAATTAATGGGATGCGACCACATTAATAATGTAGTTGTAAGGTAGAGATCAAATAGTCAGAAGTCCCACCTGCCATTTTGTAAGTTGTCTTTTATTTGGATGGTAGCAGCTTGTTTTCACTGATTATCCTTTATTTCGCCTGGTCAGTAACACTGGCATTCAATGAATGTTCCAGCTGAATATCAATTCCTTGATACTTTGAAGCCACTTGCTTCATATTTCACTCGTCATAAACAGTCAAAATTGACTGAAAGCAGGAGAATTTCTTTGATTGCTGACCTCAGCAAGGGTAACTGTAGAACTATTATATGGCCTCAGCACCTCTGTTTTAAGGGAGAAGTATTTTAGCAGTACTGTCCAGTGAACCATTTTAAAGTACTGGATCATGCTTGGTTGAAATTTCTTTTAACTCACAGTTAAAATTGCCTGTAAAAACAAATCAAATCTGAGTGAAGCCAACATCCAAGTATATTGAGATACAGACTTCTCATGTAACTTTCATCCTACAATTTATGCATCCCTAACATTCAGCCAGAAGTGAAGCACAGGTATCGTTATGCAAACTGCAGCAAAGTACTCCAGCTATGCATGATATTTTCCGTCTTACTGATTCACGTGTGCCAACTCAAATACAACAAATAATGGTGGACAGTTTTCCCTTGATGCTCCTTGATGCCACATTTGGTCAAATGTTAAAAATCACACAACACCAGGTTATAGTCCAACAGGTTTATTTGGAAGCACACTAGCTTTCGGAGCGTCGCTCCTTCATCAGGTGATAGTGAAGGGCTCAATCCTAACACACAGAATTTATAGCAAAAGTTTACAGTGTGATGTAATTGAAATTATACATTGAAAAATTGATTGTCTGTTAAGCCTTTCATCTGTTAGAATACAGTGATAGTTTCACTTCTTTCATGTGTAAATCACGAAACCTTTTTTTAAAAAGTTGCATTCTCCGGTTAGCTGTTAACAATGGTGATAGCTAGACAATATGTTGAAGGTGTTAGCCCCCTGTGTTCTCTGTCTATGCCATGATGTTTAGATTGATTTTAATCTAAAAAGTGAGATAACGGAGTTTTACATGAATGTGTGCAGTTTTTGAGCAAAGTACAATGTAACACTACAAGTACAAATTCACTCCACAAGATATATGTGTGCATGTGGGTCTCCGTCTGTCTGTGTGTGTGTTTGTCTGTCTGGGTTGGGGCTGGGAGTGTGAGAAAGTGTTGGACTATAACCTGGTGTTGTGTGATTTTTAACTTTGTACACCCCAGTACAACACTGGCATCTCCAAATCTTGGTCAAGTGTTGCCTTGATGTCAAGGACAGTCACTCTCACCTCACTTCTGGAAATCAGCTCTTTTGCCCATGCTTGAGCGAAGTGTGTAATGATGTCAGGGGCAGTGTGAACCTGACAGAACCCAAATTGGGTGTCAGTACTTTGCTGTGCAAGTGTTGCTGGATACTTTCCATCTCTTTTTATTAATAATCGAGAATAGATTAAAGAAGCATAATCGAGAAGCAGTAATTGGTCAGGTTGGATTTTTCCTGATATTTGTGTACAGTATAAACCTGTGTAATTTTCCACATGATTCTGGAAAGGTACATGAATAGAAAGGGTGTGTAGAGGGATATAGGCCAACTGCTGGCAAACGGGACTAGATTAATTTAGGATATCTGAACGAGTTGAGCTGAAGGGTCTGTTTCTATGCTGTACATCTCTGTGATTCTATGACTGGGTGGATGCCAGTGTTGTAGTCATCTGAAACAGTTAATAATCAGTGTGTGTGTGGTATTTCATCTTGTCCAATCAATTGCTAAGAAAGTAACACCATTACTTATAACAATTATATTAAATTTGCAGTCAAATTTATTTTTTTAGTCCACCGAAACTCATTCAGCAAAGTTAAAATTGTCTTGATTATATCTATGGTGTCTTGCGGTGCAACTCAGTAAAAATATAGAAGCTCTTCCCAGTGTCTCTTTACATGAGCTAATTATGCGATGTGACAGTAATCCATTAGGAAACCTTGATTTGCATTTATAAAGGAAGCTTGTGAAGTGCATGTTAATTAAAAGTACATAATCTTTTTTTGGAAGTAGAATGGGCAAAATTATAGCTTAATCCGGGCCTGTGTTTTAAGTAATAGAAGGTTTTATTATCAGGACTTCAAACCTGTGGCAGAATCCCATCACAGATATCTGTGCCCAATTTTAAGATCTAAATTCACTATCACCAGGAAGTGGCAGATCTCTGCACTGCCCCAAATCCACCAGCCAGTACTAGGTAGATGTTATAACAGGATTGGGGCTCCTCTCCTGGAAATACTTGGATGGAAAGTAAGTCCTTGGCAGCAAAGGCCTTACCCCTCCTATATGGCCCACTGGAACATTTTTGGTCTTCCTGGCCTCTGAGTGAAACTGTATCTATTTGTGGCTCTTTAAATGTCTCTTTTGCTACTGCTTTCTTTGCCTAACAGGAGAGCTGCTGAAGTTTCTTATACAGGCATTTTAGGCCATTACCCTAAATTTGCTGAAATTTGATTCAGCTATCATGAGAAAAGACCAAATGGTGTATTGGAAGAATGATCAGATCAATGATATCTTAAATGTTTTCCGAGTTCTTTGAAGGGATATGTCTGTTTAGAACTTAGCAGGTGATGGAACTGAACTAGTGACACCATATGCCTGGTTGAAGTTCTGATTTTAAACAGACTCAGTACATGAGATGTCCAGTGACCATTTGTCATCAAGAGCACAGGGGTATGCTGCCTAAGCATCATACAGTTGATTGAATGGCACTAAAGCTACAATGAACCAGCTTATGGAACAGCAGCATGAGCAAGTTGGCCTGAGGACAAGTTTAATTAAAACCAAGAGATAAGTGTTTTTCCCAAAAAAGCAGGCAGTTGTCTTAATGAGTGGAAAATTAACCAAACATGGAACAACACACAGGTGGTGTCTGCCAATGGTCAAACTGATCAATTACTAATGACTGGACAGCATCAAGATTTGATTTCACAAGCTGCTTGTTTTGAAAGGAGGATTTAAAAATAGTGTGAAATAGAGGACAATGAAGAAGGTTATCTAAAACTACATAGAGATCTTGATCAATTGGGTCACTGGGTTGAAGAATGGCAGGTGGAGCTTGATTTGACTAAATGTGAGGTATTGCATTTTGGTAAATCAAACAAGGTGAGAACTGATCCAATTAATGGTAAGACCCGGGGTAGTGTTGGAGAACAGAGAGACCTAGGTGCATAATGTTTTGAAATTTGCATCACAGTTAGACAGGAAGCATTTAGCACGCTTGCCTTGATTGTTTAGAGTTTGAGTATAGGAGTTGGGACATCATGTTGATGTTGTACAGGATATTGATGAGGCCTCTTCTGGAGTACTGTGTGCAGTTCTGGTCATCCTGTTATAAGAAGGATATTATCAAACTGGAGAGGGCTCAGAAAATACTTATTAGGATGCTACTGGGAATGGAGGGTTTGAGATGGAAAGCTGGGAGTTTTTTCACTGAAGCATAGGAGGTCGAGGGTTGACCTTATTGAAATTTATAAAATTATGAGGGGCATATATAAGGTGAACAACAATGGTCTTTCCCCTAAGTTGAGGGAGTTCAAAACTAAATCAAAAAGTGTGCTGCTGGAAAAATGCAGCAGGTGTGCTGTGCTTTTTCCAGTGCCACACTTTTTGACTCTGACCTCCAGCATCTGCAGTTCTCAATTTCTCCGAGTTCAAAACTAAGGTGAGAGGAGAAAGCTTTAAAAAAGACATGAGCGGCAACCCTTTTACACATAGACTAGTGCATGTGTGCATTGAACTACCAGAGAAAATGATGTATGCAGGTACAGTTACAATATTTAAAAGACATTTAGGTAAGTTCATGAATAAGAAAGATTTGGAGGGGTATGGACCAAGCACATGCAGTGGGACTGGTTTAATTTGATAACATGTCCGGCATGGACTGGTTGGACCGAAGGGTCTGTTTCCTTGTTGTATGAAGTCTATGAGTCGAGGTTGAAATAGAACTGGCTGATCACCTGTTTTGGTCCAATCCTTGGGCAAGTTCAAGTAAACAAGGTCACTTGCAATTGTAAGTATTGTATGGATAAGCTTCTGATACATTTCTATTTTTGCCATATTTTGTACGTTGTTTCAATAACAAATGATTGGGTAGACCCTGTTGTTTGGACTACCTTTGGTTATTGAGTAAACCTGATGACCAGGGAAAGTGGGAATAAAAGCCTACAGCATTCAACTAAAGTCACTGTAAATCCCACTGGTATCAGGACCTAACATGGCTAGTGAAAGGAGAACCCTATTGACTTTGGCAAGTGTCCTCACACCCGATGCATATTAGACCGCATGATATTGTGAACAATGGGGCCCTGTCAACTTAAAAGTGGTAATAATTTGGCAATTTTAACAAGCCCAACTTTCACACAAAGATAGTGTATTTGAGTAATACATTATATTTTATACAAATGTCTTTAATCCAAACAAGATAATTGCATGAGTGTTTGTATACATAAAAAGAAGAGGTGACAATTCTATTTAATGTATCCAACCTCATTATACTGGATCTGTTAAAATAGCAAACTAGCAGTGATAGGATTTATCAGATTTATAACCTATGCAGGAGAAAGAGAGGACTGCAGATGCAGGAGATCAGAGTCAGAAAGTGTGGCACTGGAAAAGCACAACAGGTCAGGCAGCAACTGAGGAGCAGGAGAATCAATGTTTCAGGCATAAGGCATTCATCAGGAATGTGGGAGGGTGGGTGGGGGGTGGGAAAGCAGGCTGAGAGATAAATAGGTAATGGTATTATGTCGGAGGGGAGGATGGAGCAGATAGGTGGGAAGGAAGATGGACAGTAGGACTGTACAAGAGGGTGGTGCCAAGTTAGAGGATTAGGTCTGGGATGAGGTGGGGGGAGGTGAGATATGGAAACTGGTGAAATCGACTTTGATGCCATATGGTTGGAGGGTCCAAAGTTGGAAGATGAGGCATTCTTCCTCCAGGCATTGGGTGGCTTAAATTTGGTGGTGGAAGAGGCCCAGGATTTGCATATCCTTAGTGGAGTGTGAGGGCAAGTTGAAGTGGTCAGCCCACAGGGTGGTGGGGTTGTTTAGTGCATGTGTCCCAGAGATGTTCCCTGAAACATTCCACAAGTCGGCATCCTGTCTCCCCGATGTAGAGGAGACCACATCGAGAGCAACAGACACAGTATAGAAGGTGCAGGAAAATATCTACTGGAAGTGGAATGATCCCTTGTGGCCTTGGATGGAGGTGAGGGCAGGTGTGCATGCAGGTTCTCTTGCAGTGGGAAAGGAAGGTGCCAGGAGTGGAGGGTGGGTTGGTGGAGGGGTGTGGATCTAACGAGGGATTCACGGAGGGAATGGTCTCTGTGGAATCCTAATAGGGGTGGGAAGGGAAATATATCTTTTGTGGTGGGGTCTGAGTGCGAAATGGCAGGGGATGATGTGCTGTATTTGGAGATTATTGGGTGACGACCGGGCATGGGGGGGGGGGTCAATCTTTGTTGCGGTTGGAGGGGTAAGGTTCAAGGGTGGAGGTGCAGGAAGTGGAGGAGATGCGCTGGAGGACATTGATGACATGTGGGAGGGGAAATTGCGGTATTTGAAGTGGGAGGCCATCTGGGATGTCCTGAAGTGGGATTGATCCTCCTGGGAGCAGATATGGTGGAGGCGGGGAATTTGGGAGTAATGGATTGAATTTTTACAGATGGTGGGGTAGGAGGAGGTGTAGTTCAGGTAGCTGTGCACAATAATGACTGATAACAGCCATACGAAATAAGTAAGAATGCAATCAAACCTGCTGCATCTCTTGCTACCAGTCAGAAAGCACTCCAGAAATATGCCATTATGCACTCAATCCACACTGTGTGTTCACAACTGTTCATGACATCTGTGGTGCAATGGAATATTTCTGTGATTTCATCAGCAGCATTCTGTCAATTGGCTGTTGGAAATTTGGCTTAATTCTTTAATGAGCAAGCTGGTTCCTGGAAAGTCACTGAATGGTTCCACTGCCATGAACACCAGACCCACATTTGGTCCCAATGTCAGGATTCCATAGCCCAGGTAAGTTTCAATCCAATTTCCCCACCCCAGGTAGAAATTCAGGTCATTGAAGGAATATTGTTGCTTAAATGGGGGAAAAATGTATGTCATGTTATCCATTCTACTTATTTTGTAAATATGATTGACTGCAGCCTATGAGGTATTAGTAAAACATTAAAATTGAAAAAAAAGGAGTGCTGACATGAATATGGCATCGCCAACTCCCTGGGAGTCAGTACAGTATTTTCGATGAGTTAATAGACCTACCCTCCTCAGCATTAGCCCCACATTGAGCTGCTAATTTCTCTTTCCAGAAGCACTCTGTCCATGGAGAAGTGTTTAAGTCTCCTGTTTGTGGTGGAGGGTGTGGAAGTGTTTGCTCTGTGTCAGCTGCAGCGACACGGTCAGATTTCATTGCCGTCACTAGCTGTCTGAGAAGGTGACAAACTTTCTCTCACAATGTTGGTGCCCATTGGTACTTTTCCCTCTTGCCAGTTTCCTTAAATTGTATCCTTAAATCTTTCTCTCTTGCAATGAGGGATGGGGATATCATGTGACTTCTGTTTTTAGAACATGTTCTCACTTCATTCTGTCACTGAACTTCATAAGTATTGTTTGCGAACTATTCTGTTTTACATCTATTATGTAAAAATTAATAAAGCCCGCAGGCAATTTGGAAGTTCAAATAATGCAACAGGAAGCCTAATCATTGTTGACCTGTTCATATCAGCAACCTGTTAGCTTTCCTGAATGTATTTTTTGCAGAAAAAAAGGTTAACCTAGCACATAGGCTGAGGAACTGCACTGTTAAATGTGCTGCATTGCATATGGGATTATAACTCCCTTTGGCCAGCATCCTCCCTTTCCAAGGCATAAGTTGCAAGTGAGATCAAAGAGAATGTGTCACTGGTTGCAAATAAGGTATTAAAGTCCGTACACCTTAGGCCCATCCAGTGCAGCTGGTCCTTTGATATCTCTGCCTGACTGGAACTTGAGAAAGGATGAAATAATATATAATCATCCACTGGAGGTGTTCTGTAACTACCAGCAGGTGGAGAAGTAACTTGCTGCAGTAACAGCCTGCACTACATGCAGAGCAGAGCACAGCACAAAATAGGCACACAGCTGTCAGATCGACGATCCAGCTACACCACTGTACCCTCAGGAGTTAATGAACTTGTCGAGTGTTTGGACGACTGTTCTCCCTCATCTTTCTCTCTCTCACTCCTTACTAGCCTGTAGGCAAAACTAACCTCTGTCAACTTAAAGTGCTCTGACGCCATCCTGGTGGCAGCAAGGGACAATCTCATCAATTTTCCTCAGCCTCAAATCGGAGCAAGCTGAACCAGCCTTGCTCTCCTTCTCTTGCAGACACCCTCTCGTTTGCTTTCTACCTTGGATTAAATAACTACGGCCTCTCATTAGCTGGCCAGTTGCATAAATGACTTATAGAGCCAGTCTGTGCTCTCCATGCAAGAGCCTCCAGTTGTATGGGAAATGAATGTTGCAGGGAAGCACCTTCCACCACTGCTTGAGCGCCCCATCAGCCTTCTTGTACCGACTTGGGCAAGTACAATAATTTATCTGTATTTATATACTCAAAAGCCAGTTTTAATAGTACCAAATTATCCACTATTAGTGTCGCAGGGAGGCTGCCTTAAAAGCTGTTTGTTTCTTTGTGCAGTTGCCCGTTGTAATTTTACAGCTACTTTTGCTTCCTTTGATGTTGTGTATCGCTTTCTTTCTGTGATTATTCATAAATGTAAAGTTCAGTGGAAGCACATAAAAGTCACAGCCAAGATAAAAGTGACGATTGTATTCTGGTAGATCTATTCTGAAGGCATTTCCTTGGCTGTTGAACATGTCTCACCCTTTAGTTGCTCTGAAAACATGTTTGTGTTTTTGTTATGGAAGTCTTTTTATTTAAATTGAATTGGAGAGAGGTAACAGCTTCAAACATGCAGCAGCAGGATGCAAGTTGCTTAATGACTCCTCAGTCTAATATCCAAAAGCATTGATAAAAAGCTAAACATATTAACTAAAAGATGGTTAAAATATCATGACATTGTTCTAAATCAAATCTGAAATAAAATGTTGCACATTTAGGACTGTTTATTATCCTTGAGTTCATAACCGTCTCTCCAAAAACACACCGATGTTTTAAGACTTACCAGTGAGTCACAATGTGAAGCCTGAAAACATTATCCAGTTTATATTGAACAATGAGACATGCCTTCGGTATTTGTGCCTGATCGTCCAGAAACAAGACATAGACATTGCTTCACCTTCAGTTGTTAGAGAGAGAGAGAGAGAGAGAGAGAGAGAGAGAGAGAGAAAGAGAGAGAGAGCCCTGAATGGAAAGCATCCAGAACTCAAAAGAGTAAATCCTACACAATCTCTCTCTCAACGAGGAGACATAACTGCATGCATTGTTAGCATTTTTAAACAATACAAATTTCTGCAAAGATTATGTCAATTAGATCTTATCTGGATTCCATACACAATCAAATCAAAATGATGCTATGCTGGATCATTTGGACTTTTGACTGAAGGCTGATGAATTATTGGGAGATGGTAAATTTAGCCGATTTAGGCCAGCTGAACAGGGATTTCTCTCTCTTAATGCTGTCAACCAGGGTATATGCAACTAGAGCAATGTTTTGCATATAGCCATCACTAATCCTCAGCTACTGTATTCTTCAGCTCATCTATTATGTCTTATTGTTAGACTGAGTATTTTAATAGATTTTGTTTTATTCAGCTGCTAAGTATCTGCATGTGATGAATTGCGCCAGAAAATTGTTGATTCAGTGTACGGAAAGAACTTACTGAGAGTCTCAATTAATGAATCACTAATGCGTTTTTTCTGGATGGATCGTTTTTTATATATAAACAGTCATTACCTTTATAAGGTAGTTATTGCAAATTGTAACTTCAGCTCTAACCAAGAACAAAACTATTTGACACAGTCAAATATCAGGCTTGATTTGTGGCAGTTTGCTCCTGTGATTTGTTATCAAAGCATTGGACAAACAGTAGATTAGTTACTTATATATTTCGGACATGTTATGAAGCAAGAAAGGAGAACTAGTGAATTTGGAAGGATAGGATTGATTCTGCATAGGTATCGTCACGGAAAGATTAATTTTGCCCGGGAGGATGACGGACTGATAAAAGTATTTCAAGGATGCTATTGTGTAGCATTTCAATATGCAAGTACTTCAAAGGAAGAACAGTGGGTGGTTTCTCCAGAGAAAGCCAGGCACTGTGCTGAGAACCCAATGCCAGTCATTATTTGTGTATATCAGCAGGGAAATTTTCCCAAGAGCTTTCTAATTCTCCAAAGGATAACCTTGAAATCTTAGAGCTCTTTGGCAAAATTCAATCAATAGTGCCTCATTCATCATTTCAGTTGTGAGGTACGTATGTAGTGTAACCACCAAACAAGAAAAAAAAATTCCTAACTCTGTTTCAAACCCAGCACTGAGCAGCTGTCTTCCCATTTAACTCATTATTATTATTACTATATAGCATATTTCTTGGATATATAGTCAAGCAAATATTTTGTCCATAGCTCTGATGGTCATTATTGGTCGAGGTAGTGGTATTTTCACAAGACTGGTATTCACAGAACTTTTATCTTGTATAATTTCACACAGGTTTATTTCACAGATATAGCAATAATAACTGTAATTTAATGTTTTTCAAGATCATAATACATCCCAAGCCTATTTATTAGTAAAGTTATTAAACAACATTTGATACCAGAATGCAAAAGGTTATATAGGAACATCTAGCTAACTTGTTATGTTTGAAATATTAAAAAGTGCTGGAGAAACTCAGCAGGTTTAGAGGCATCAGTGGAGAGAGAATCAAAGTTAAGATTTTGAGTCCAATATGACTCTTGTTAAATTTGAAGTAGTTTCTGAAAGGAGTAAAATGAGGAGAGATGGTGGTGAGTTTTATGAATAGAATTCTAAAACATGAGGCTTTAAAGGTAAAAGGCATGGTGCTAATGGTGAGGTGAAGGAAATTAGGCATGCACCAGTGTTCAAGATTGAAGAAACAGGGTTATCAGAGTAAATAGTAGGGCTGGGGAGGTCACAGATAGCGAGTGCCCGAGCCATGAAAGAATATTATCATCGAGGGATTTGAACACCAAGATAAAAGTTTCAAATTTGGCATGCTCCTGACCCTGAAGCCAATGGAGGTGAGCAAGTGGAGAGATGATGGAGGTTCGGAAATGAGCAGCAGAACTTTGTTTATAGAGGATTCAGGGAAAGCCAGCCAGGAAATTATTGGAATTGATGGTTCTGCCATCTGACAAGATTTTAAGAGAAATTACCACATACTGACAATCTATAGCGCACAATATGCAGTCTTTCCAGTCAACATAGCTCCATTTTAAGTTGGTTGATATTGTCTGTATTCACCTCTGCAGTTACACTGTTTACTTCCTGATGTCAAAAAAGCTTCAATTGGGAGAGTGGGCATTATGAATCATCAAATACCACCTAAAAGTTGCCATTAAAAGTTGCAGAGAAGCTGGATGGATGACCTGAAAGTGGAAGCCTCACTCTGGTAGAGCATGTGCCTTACACTGGGCATGAACCTCCTCACAACTGGCACAAATGTATTGTGCAGAATATTGATTTCCTATCCCACTGCATCATTATAACAGATTCAGTGAAAATTAACAATCTTTTTTTCAATGAATTGTGTCCCAAAGCACTTGACAGGAACATTATCAGACAAATGTTTACACTGAGCCGACTAAGGAGCTATTAGGGTGGGTGATCAAAAGCTTTGTCAGAGAGATAGCTTCTAAGCAGAATTTTTAATGGAGGAGAGAGAGGCAGAGATGTAAAGAAATTTAGGAGGGGAATTGCAGCTCTTCGATCTTCTCTAACAAGAGACTCTCAAACTGTTCCCACTCAATTTTCAGCTGCATCACCATCACAGAATCTCATTGCCAGATTTCTCATGGCTAGCATTAACCAGACATTTAACTGGATAAGCTACATCAATATTGTAGCTGCACGAGCAGAGTAAAGTTTGTTTGTATTGTGACAAATGGCTCAAGCTTTGACTCCTCAAAGCCATCTACATACAAGGCACAAGTTGGAAGTTTAAGGAAATTCATATCACTTGCCTGGATGAGTGCAGTTCCACCAATATTCAAAAAGCTCAACATCATTCAAGAAAAGCAGCCTTCTTGATTAGTACCCCATCTAATACCTTAAAAATTAACTTCCTCCTTCACAAATGCACCATGACAGCAGTTTGTGCCATCTACAAAATGTCTTATTGCATTGCACTGTGATTTATTCAACAAAAACTTTCAAACCTGTGACTTTTACCTTCTAGAGGAAGAGCAGTAGGAACATGAGAATATGACTGACACATGTTCTCCTCTAAGTCATGCAGCATCCTGTCTTTGTACAATATCGCTGTTTCCTCACTGCTGCAGTATTAAAGTCAAAGAACTTCCTTGATTACAGAATATAGGTGTACCTACACCACACAATGCACGCGCGCGCACACACACACACATACACACACGCACACACACTGCAGCGGTTCACTACGATTTTCTCATGGATAATTAAGGACAGGAACATAAAAGCAGGAATAGGCCAATCAGCTCATTGGGCCTACTCCACCATTTAACATGATCATTTTTGATCACCTCCTTTGTTGCCTTTTTCCCACACAATGCCCTTATCCCTTTACATCATTGGCATTTAGAAATTTGTCAATCTCTATACATTGACAATGACTGAGCTTCCATTGCACTCATGTGGAGAATGCCAAAGATTCACAGCCCTTTCAGCAAAAATATTCCTCCTAATCTAGGTCCTAATTGGCTTTCTTGTAATCATGAAATTCTATTGCTGGTTTTAAACTTCCCAAGGAGAGGCGCAATGAATGCTGGTCATGCATATGAACGTACATGCAGAGAAGTTTATTAGAAAGCTCTGTCAGCCCTTTTAGCTTGCTGTGCTACTTGACACAAACCCAGTTTCAACTCAGGTTTTTTTTGTTGACCCTGATACTCTTTGACTGCCTCACAATCATGAATTTATCTGACTCAGCCTTAAAATATTCAATGACACGAACACCATTGTTATCTAGGAAGATAGCAATTCCAGACAGCAATGGCCTTGTCAGAAAAAATAATCTCCTCAGCTCCAACTTAAATGGAAGCCCCATCCCCCCAGTTTATTATTAAACTGTGTACCTTAGACAAGTCTATCCCACGTTTCATGAACAAATTTAAATAAAGACAGCTGAATGCACCCACCAATGGCAGGACAAAGAAAATCAGAGACACAGCATATTCATCTTCTCTGGTTGTCCTCATTAGGGTTGTTATGTTTTTATTTACTCAGGAGAGAAACAATTTGGGTTGAATAAATGATAGCATGTGTCTAATTAATTTGTGGAAGAATTGGAATAATGAAATGGCCATTCTTACAGTTTCTTTATGTTTAACGAGGTTCTCTATGTCATGCATGTATTATTCTAGTCTTGAGGTGATAAAAGTCTTTGTTTAACATTGCCACTGCCACAGTTTTTCCTCACTGGGGAGTCTGTACCACAACCGCATGAAAAATAACAGAAACATTTGGTTGGTAACTAGAGTCAAGATACCTATATTTTGGGTTAAGCTGAGCTGGTGAACTATTCCTACTTGCAAATCCTAGTGTAGAGGCTTCATCCATCCATGGTCGATGTTTCCAAGTTTATCAGAAATCCTGAGAGCTGGCTTAAGATAAGGGTAGGATGGTACAGATGAGAGTCGAGCTAATTCTCATATTTTCATTGGGAACCTGGTCTTCCGGTGAGGGAGTCAGGACGGAGACAGCAGAGGTGGGTGAGATCCACCGTAGAGGTAGCCACTGATCTTATGGCTCATGGCAGTGACAAGCTCATTTATGGACAGAGGACCCCAGGAAAGGAAAAAAAGGTTAAAATAGGCAATTAAAAAGCATGGAATGGGGCAAACATGAAGCATAATTAAGACAATTCAGGGAAGACCAGGAAAAAGTACTGACATAGTTACTAATTTTAATGAAACAGAGGTTAGGGAGGGAACATGAATACAAATGAAGCAAATAATATACAAGATACCAATTAAAGATATGGATAGGGTAAGACCCTTATGTGTTATGAAGGAGAAAATTTGTTTATTTGATCAAATGATGAATTCCTTGTTTTTGCATGCATTTTACTGCGAGAGCAGCCAGCACTCAGGAAACAGGCATTTCCGAGGCATGTTCTAAAAATTTATTTCCATCCAATATAGGTAAAGAACAAAGACTCTGTTACAAGGATTTTCAATAGGTCTCTCAGAATAGTTCTGGGGTCAGTTAGTTTGAAATGAAGACAGACAAAGATAGAGGTTGCACTCCATGCAGAAGAGAACTGTTAGGCCACTGAAAAGGCAAATAAATGGTGTGTTTAGTCAGGGATTCAGTGAGAAAACATGAACAGTTAAATAACTCTGTACGATCAGAACTCAGAAAGAATTACAAAGTGTTTGTAGGCAGTTAAGGGATGGACTTAAGATTTATGATAAGTCTTGCCAACTATGGAGCTCAGAAGAAATCGTTGGCTATTAATAATTCCATGCAACTGAGAATGAGGGTGAAAGCAGCCTTAATGCTATAATTATCTGCTGCTATTGAGTCAGCTTGGGATCAGGAACCAAATCCAGAGGCAGTGCTAGATTGTGAAGCTAGTTGTCTATGGGAAACAATAAAACTGGAGTTATACTTTTGTTTGTGTGGCAAAATATCATTTCCTAAGTATAGGTGAACATAAACCCATGAAAGGAAGCTGAATCTCGAGTGTGAACAGTCAATGACAGAATGGTCTTTGAGAGAGTTTCAGAGCCAAGTTGTCAATAGTGAACAATTGGAATCCCTTTCACAAATAAGTTCTGGTGACCTACAATTTCACTAACATCCACTGGAACTTGCTGAGAAATTAATGAAATATGTTTCAATTGCACTTAGTTTTAATGTGTTCAGTGGAGTGTTGAATCACAGATAATCTATTATCCATATTTGCCTCAAGTTAATTTTGGCATCTTAGAATATAAGCTCTATCCATCTCAGAACTGCACAGGGCAAATCTTTTCAGTCAATAATCTTTGCAATGTTTTCTTTGTAATGCATGCGTTATTCTTTGTTGACCAAAGCAACCTGATTCACTTATTTTTAACGCAAAAGTGGATACAGTCTAACTTGGCAATTTCATTGGCCTGGACAAGTTTAATATTTGCTCTCAAAAGCAAAGGATTTGACTAAGAATAGAATCTAATTCATCCCTCCAATATTGGTCATAACAGCTAGTTGTACATCATAAGAACAACTTCAATCAGATATTGAACAGAGGAAGCATTGGGCTATTGTTAATTGTTCAGCAGAAGTAAATGAATTAGATTAGATTACTTACAGTGTGGAAACAGGCCCTTCGGCCCAACAAGTCCATACCGACCCTCCAAAGTGCAACCCACACAGACTCATTCCCCTACATTTACCCCTTCACCTAACACTATGGGCAATTTAGCATGACCTATTCACCTAACCTGTATATCTTTGGACTGTGGGAGGAAATCAGAGCACCCGGAGGAAACCCACACAGACACAGGGAGAATGTGCAAATTCCATACAGACAGTCACCCGAGGCAGGAATTGAACCCAGGTGTACTGGTGCTGTGAGGCAGCAGCGCTAACCACTGTGCCACCGTGTAAGCAAATACATGACCAAAGATAATAAAGGGAAGTGGCAACAACAAGAAATAATGACTTAAAATGGATTAATAGATTTTTGACAAGAATAAAACTTCTTCATGATAGACACATCTAGAAAAAAGATCATAGTTATTTAATTGTTGTGGTTCTGCTCGCCGAGCTGGAAGTTTTTGCTGCAAACGTTTCGTTAGCTGGTCGTGTCGTTCTGTGGCTAGCTGATGTTCATGGATGCGGATTGTTAGCTGTCTTCCTGTTTGTCCTATATAGTGTTTTGTGCAGTCCTTGCATGGTATTTTGTAAACTACGTTAGTTTGGCTCATGCTGGGTATTGGGTCCTTTGTTCTAGTGAGTTGTTGTCTGAGCGTGGATGTTGGCTTGTGTGCTGTTATGAGTCCTAAGGGTCGCAGTAGTCTGGCTGTCAGTTCTGAGACGCTCCTGACGTATGGTAGAGTGGCTAGTCCTTTTGGTTGTGGCATGTCCTCGTTCCTCGGTCTATCTCTTAGGCATCTGGTGATAAAGTTGCGTGGGTATCCGTTTTTGGCGAATACCTTGTATAGATGTTCCTCTTCCTCTTTTCACAGTTCTGGTGTACTGCAGTGTGTTGTGGCCCTTTTGAATAGTGTCCTGATGCAGCTTCGTTTGTGTGTGTTGGGGTGGTTACTTTCATAGTTTAAGACTTGGTCTGTGTGTGTTGGTTTCCTGTGTACCCTTGTGGTGAATTCTCCGTTGGGTGTTCTCTCTACTAACACGTCTAGGAATGGGAGTTGGCTATCCTTTTCCTCTTCTCGTGTGAATCGGATTCCTGTGAGTGTGGCGTTGATGATTCGGTGTGTTTTCTCTATATCTGTGTTTTTGATGATTACAAACAAATCAACGGAACACCCATGCGATCACCAATCTTGGGACTCATAGAAGAGGCAGTTATGCAAAGGTTAGACCATACAGCCATACCACAAATCCAACCCAAACTCTGGATCAGATATGTTGATGACACCTTTGTAATCAGTGGTGATTGGTGATCCCATGGGTGTTCTATCTCTAGTAGCCATACACTCAGACAACCGGCAACATGAATTTGACTGGGAAAACACCACTATCATAGGACAAGCCAGACAGAGAACAGCCAGAGAATTCCTAGAAGCATGGCATTCATCCCCACACTCCATCAACAGACACATTGACCTGGACCCCATATACAAACCACTACAGCTGAAACTGACACCCGGAAACGGCAAGAACATCCATCAAAAGACACATCGACCTGGACCCCACATACAAATCACTGCAGCTGAAACTGACACCCAGAAGCGGCAAGAACAAACCAATATAATATAAATACCGGAAGAAACATCAAAGCAGCGCTTCACACGAGGATCCAACAGCACTGATGATGTTCCCTAGCCAGGGAACGAAACGTTTGCAGCAAAAACTTCCAGCTCGGCGAGCAGAACCACAACAACGGATACCCGAGCTACAAATCTTCAATCAGATTTTATAGTTATTTAAATAATAATAACAAAATTTCTTCTAAACTGAAGGCCTCGGTACTACTCTGTTATGTTTTTATGTATTATGTTGCCTTGCTACCTGCAGCCTGCCTATGACACCTGCCAATTTTGAGTGACAGCTTTTGTTTGTATGTCTGTACAGTTTCCTTCGCAGGCACAATGATTATTGATTTTGTTCCCCATTGCAAGACAACAAAAAATAACAAGTGCCTTTTTTTAATTAAAAAAGAAATTCCAAACTCCTTAACAGGTAGAATCGACAGTAAATAGAAGTTAAGCTAAAAACGTTGAATATTTTGGAAGAAAACCAGAAGTGCAGTCAAAGAGAGAGGTTGTAATCTGTTGGTTTATGTAAGAAGGGTTTAAGCAGAGATCCAGAGCTTGGAATTAAAGCAGTTTAAAGCATAACCTGAAATGGTGGCACTAAGGGATGGCAATGTGTGAAAAGTTAGACAAGAGATGAGAGAACAGAAGCAATGTAGTCAGAGACTGGGAGGAGCTGTTGTGATGAGTGATCACCCCAATGTCTTTCGTAGAAAATACTCAACCTAATGTTTGAAGCCAGAGAGCAATCCAAATTAACAGGACAAATCTGACAGCTGAGTGGTATTTTAGGTCCAATAGGAGACGGCCAAAATAAATTTTAAGTTTGCAGGGAAAGGCTGGCTCAATCAAAATTGGAATTGTTGAGTTTATAAAAGTATTAGAGTCATTGAGTAATAGAGTTGTACAGTATGCAAGCACACCCTTCTGTCCAACTCGTTCATACCAACCCGATATCCTAAATTAATCTAGTCCCACTGGGCCTATATCCCTCTAAACCTTTCCTATTTATACACTCATCCAGATGCCTTTTAAATGTTGTAGCTTTACCAGCCTCCACTAATTCCTCTGGTAGCTAATTCCATTCATGCATCACCCTCTGTGTGAAAATGTTGCCCCATAGGTCCCTTTTAAATCTTTCTCCTTTCATCTTAAACCAATGCCCTCTTGTTTTGGACTCCCCTAACCTGGGAAATAAAAACCTCAGCTATTCACACTATCCATGCCCCTCATAATTTTATAAACCCTTATAAGGTCACCTCTCAACCTCTGATGTTCCAGGGTAAACAGCCTCAGCATGCTGCCTGAACTGCTGTACTCTTCTAGCACCACTAATCCAAAATCTGGTTTCCAGCATCTGCAGTCATTGTTTTTACCTTATTTAGCCTCTCCCTATAGCTCAAACCCAACCTCAGTAACCTCACTGTAAATCTCTTCTAAACCCATTCAAGTTTAACAATATTTTTCCTCCAGCATGGAGACTAGAATTGAACACAGTACTCCAAAAATGTACTAACCATTGTCCTGTACAGCTGCAACATGACACCCCAACTCCTACGCTCAAAGCACTGATCCATGAAGACAAAAGTACCAAATGCCTCCTTTACCATTCTGTCTACTTGTGACGACTTTCAAAGAACTATGAACCTGCACGCCAAGTCTCTTTGTTGGGCAACCCCTCCCCTCCCCCTGCCCTGCCCTGCCCTGCCCCACCCTGCCCCACCCCACCCTAGAACCCTCCCAGTAAGTGTATAAGTCCTGCCATGATTTGCCTTTCCAAACTGCAACACCTCACATTTATCTAACTTCAACTCCATCTGCCATTACTCAGCCCATCAGCCCATCTGACCAAGGTCCCATTGTATTCTGAGATTTCCTTCTTCACTGCCCAAGTCTAAGTAAAAACTGATCTCAAACAATATGATAGTATGTGATATTGTGGAGATAAATTACAGATGCAGGTGACATGGGTTCTGAAAGATCAAATCGAGATTGATTTGGAATGCAAACAAATTGGAGCGATAGAGCATCATGGCTACAATCACAGAGAATGTTGTCCGGAACATAAGAACTTGGAACAGGAATAGGTCATCTGACCCTTCAAGCCTGCAATGCCATTCAATTTGATCATGGCTGATTTTTTCATGGACTCAGGTCCACTTAACTGCACCCTCACTGTAACCGTGTACTGTTCAAAAAATATCTATCTTAGCTTTAAAAACGTTTACTGAAGTAGCAACAACTACTTCACTAGTCAAGGAATTCCAAAGATTTACAAACCTCTGGGTGAAGAAGTTCCTTCTCAATTCAATCCTAAATCTCTAATCTTGAGACTATGCCGTCTTGTCCTAGTTTCGCCTGTCAGTGGAAACACCCTGACACACAACCTCTTTCCTTTAAATTCAATCCCTTTAGTAATGAAGGACAAAATTCAATTTACCTTCCCAATTCCATGTTGTACCTGCAGACCAACCTTCAGTGATGCATGCACAAGCACACCCAGGTCCCTCTGCACAGCAGCATGCAGAAACATTTTACCATTCAAGTAATAATCCATTCTACTGTTACTCCCACCAAAATGGATGACTGCACATTTATTAACATTGTTTTTAAGCTTTTGATTAATGTTGCCTGAGTGTTGTGACAAGAAACGTGATAGGAAATAGTCAAATCCAAATTTATTTATAAGTCAGCACAGATTTAGTTGATAATACCCCACTTTGGAGAGAAATGATTGGCTGAAGGTAGGATGATAGTTTGCAAAGTTATTATATTGAGGGGAGGGTTTTGTGGAGTGAAGGTGATGATGCCAAAATGGAGGGGCAGAGTAAATTAACAGTGGAAACTATAAAAATGTTAATTCATATAGCAGCCACTTTTGGAGTTTGTGGAGTGAGCAATTCAGAAGGGGTTGGCATTAAGGAAATACGAACGTTACATAACATGACATAAGAATCAGGAGCAGGAGTAGGCCATCTGGCCCTTTCCATGGCCTCAGCTTCACTTACCCACCCTCTCACCATAACCCTTAATTCCTCTACTGTTCAAAAAAATCATCTATCCTAGCTGTAAAAATATTCAATAAGGATGTCTCAACTACTTCACTGGGCAAGGAATTCCATAGATTCTTAACCCTCTGGGTGAAGAAATTCCTTCTCAATTCAGCCCTAAAGCTATTCCCCCTTATTTTAAGGCATTGCCCTTCTGTCCTAGTTTCACGTGCCAGTGGAAATATCCTCTCTAATTCTATTTTATTTATTCCCTTCATTATATTATATGTCGAGAGTGTGGTGCTGGAAAAGCACAGCAGATCAGGCAGCATCTGAGGAGCAGGAGAATTGACATTTCGGGCAAAAGCCCTTCTGCGGTCCTCTTTTCTCCTATAATATTATATGTGTCTCTTAGATCCCCCCTCATTCTTCTAAATTCCAATGAATGTAATCCCAGTCTACTGAGTCCCTCCTCATCAGCAACCCCTTCAAGTTCAGTGAACCTATTGAACCTCCTCTGCACCCCCTCTATTTCAGTATTTCATTTCACAAGTAAGGAGACAAAAACTGCACGCGGTACTCCAGGTGTGGCCTCACCAGCACCCCGTACAGCTGCTTTTAAACTCAATCCTTTTAGCAATGAAGGACAAATTAAATTAACCTTCCTAATTACCTGTTGCAACTACAGACGAACCTTCTGTGATTCATGCACAAGGACACCCAGGTCCCTCTGCACAGCAGCATGTTGCCATTTCTTACCATTCAAGTAATAATCCTTTTTACTGTTATTCCTATCGAAATGGATGACTTCACATTTATTAAGATGGTGCTCCTTCTGCCAGACCTTTGCCCACTCACTTGAACTATCTATGTCCCTCTGCAAATTTTCACAGTCCTCTGCACACTTTGCTGTACCACTCATCTTAATGTCATCCGCTAACTTTGACACACTACTTGTGATTCCCAACTCCAAATCATCGATGTAAATTGTGAATATTTGTGATTCCCAACACTGATTACTGCGGCACACCACTAGTCACTGATCGCCAACCAGAAAAACATTCATTTATTCCTACTCTTTTTCTTACTATTTGTTAACCAACTTTCTATCCATGCTAATACATTACTCATAACGCCATGTAGCTTTATCTTGTGCAGTAGCCTTTTGTGTGGCACCTTGTCGAATGCCTTTTGGAAATCTAGGTACACCACATCTACTGGGTCAAGAGTTTGGTACTGTAAAAGAACAGTAAGTCAGGCAGCATCCAAGGAGCAGGAAAATCGATGTTTTTGGCAAAAGCCCTTCATCCTGATGCACACGTTCTTGACTCTAATTGCCAGCATCTGCAGTACTCACTCTCGCCACATCTACTGGGTCCCCGTTGTCCACAGTGCTTGTAATGTCTTCATAGAATTCGAGTAAATTATTTAAGGATGACTTGCCTTTCATGAATCAATGCTGTGCCTATCCAATTTCTATCGAGATGTTTTGTTATTTCTTCCTTGACAATAGATTCAAGTATTTTCCTCACAACAATAGTTAAGCTTGCCAGCCTAAAACTCTCCATTTTTCATCTACCTGCTTTTTTTTAAACTGTGGTGTCACATTTGCTGTTTTCCAATCTGCTGGAACTGTCCCAGAGACCAGCGATTTTTGGAGAATTACCACAAGTGCCTGAACTATTTCTCCTCCCATCTCTTTGAGTCTCTAGGATACATTCCTTCAGGGCCAGGAGACATGTCTACCCTTAGTTCCATTAGCTTACCCGAGACTACCTCTTTCGTGATAATGATTGTTTGTTGGTCCTCACCGACCTTTGTCTCCTCGCCAATTACTGGCATGTTATTCATGTCTTCCAATGCGAAGACTGGCACAAAATACCTATTCAATGCCTCTGTCATTTCCTCATTTCCCATTACTAAATCCCCCTTCACATCCTCTAAAGGACAATGCTTTACTTTAGCCACTCTTTTCCCTTTTTTATATTCATAAAACCTTTTTCATTTTATATATTAATAAAACCTTTTGCTAGCTGCCTTTATATTCTGAACTAGTTTACTCTCATAATCTATCTTGCTTTTCTTTATATCTTTTCTTGTGGCTTTCTGTTGACATTGAAAGTTTTCCCAATCTTCTAGTTTCCCGCTAATCTTTGCCACTTTTTATTCCTTCTCTTTCGGTTTGATAGCCTCCCTTACTTCCTTGGATACCCATGGCAGATTACCATTTTTCCTATAGTCCTTCCTTTTCTCTGGTATATTTTTTTGCTGAGTACTTTGAAAAATTGCTTTCAAAATCCTCCACTGTTCCTCCATTATCCCATCATAAAGTCATTGCTTCCAGTCTACTTTAGCTAAATCCTCCCTCATCCAATTATAGTCTCCTTGTTTAAAAAGAAATGTTTGGTTTTGTGGATAAGATGATCTCAAATAGGGCATATGGGAAGATTGGAGCTAAACTGGAGTTAGATTTAGTTTAAGCAACAGGGTATGGAGAACCTAAGGAATGGCTTGGTTTAATGGGAAATGGAAGGCATAAAAGTGCTGCAGGCAGTTGAATGATGATTACAATCTTAGCAGCAAAGGGTGCAAGAGGACAATTAGCAATGGAAAATAAAAGGCATGTTCTTCTGTCCTGCAGAAAATGATCTTGTAAAGTGAAAGATTTTGTAGGAGAGAGTGAAGTCCAATAAAATATCTAGCCATATCTGGTGACAGATGGCTAAATCAGTTATATGTCATAATATGCTCAAGTTTCTGCCATTTCAACCTGAGGGATTGAGATTGTGTTCCATTTTGGGAGGAATGAACAGAATTGGAAAGAATAATTGCTTCATCTGGATAAAGAGCTTTCATTCTGTTCCATAGAAATAATAACAATAAGTTTTAAAACAACATTTTTTCACAGTTGTATACAGCTGCTGAACCCATCTGCCATTTTTATTCAAGTTTCTGCCTCTCTTGACATTTGTGTTGCATGCAGTTCATCATTCTCTGCACGATAATGTTACTTCTATGAAATATATTTTATATTTCATTGATAAAGGCATTTCATTATATTTTGCTCCCGAACTTGGGTCTCCTTTGAACATTGTATTTAAATAGACAACATAACATTCAAACATTTTAAATTTGCATCAAAGAACTGCAGCTGAATTTTCATTTGCACAGCCGACTGTAGAAGCAAATCCTGATGTGACGCAAGGCTATTCATCTCAGTACCAAATTAGTTTCAAACTCAATCTTTGCCAAATGAATTATTGATGATTGGTATAAATGTTCTGAAGATTCATGAATAACTGGCTCTTGGACAACCACTGACTGTGGGCAAATATCACAGCAAATATACCTTATTTTCAGGAGAAGAGGGGATAGGAAGAATTTCATTTTAAAAACTCTTGGGTTTGAGGTTTGTTTAAAATGGCATTGAAAAATATTTTTAATAGCAATTTCTACATGCAAGGTAAGGTTCCATTTTCAAATGTATTAAAAATGCATATTCTTAAGTCGTTCAACTGCAGCGATAAATGTACTTAAGCAGTATTTTGTTGGCTTGTAGCATATATGTAACTTTAAAATTTGCATATTGACATTGCAATTGACATATTTTCTACATTATTTATATATTCACATATCTTTGTATCAGTTCAGTTTTAATTTCACTGTAGGTTTCTGAAGGTTAGCATTCCAGAGTTGTGGAAAATGTTTGGATAGGAAAACAATCATTTGTAAACACTTAACAAATGAATTTTTTTTTCGAAACACAAGGGAAAAGACCCTTGTCGAGATGTGCATTGAGAGGTATGAAATGGAAGAGTTAAACACAATTCATCTGCATTTCTATTCAATGTAAGTGCACAATTCATTGCTTAAAGTAAACATTTAACAAATTAATATTCATAACTGCAGTTAAGATTATGTAATATGCAGAATGGTTACAGCAGTCCTTTTTTCCTTGCAAAATACATTGAAATGATTTATTCACATTTTCCAGTCCTGGAAATTGACCAAAGTATGATCTAAGGTCATTTTATTAGCTTGTTTGCAAAAACAACTACATTCCTAATGTTTGCCAGTGTGGGTGCAAGAGTGAACAATATTAATCTCTCCTCATGCATTGGTTGATGAACATTTCAACCTACTCCTTAAACTCCTCAGCCATTCTAACACATGTTGACAATCTGCAATGCACACTTGGTGCTAATATCTATCAGCTGTTTGCAACCTGTTTCTCTGTGATCATCCATGATCGTAATCAGTGAGGATGTATGAACAATTCTGGAATATAACTTGAGAAGACATGCACCAGAAAGTCAATATATTTCAGTGTTGTACTACATGACTTGAGATTCTCCACTGAACAGACTGTTAAACTTTCAAAGCTTGTCACCATCAATATAATTTTGGTTTGTGATCATGAATAAGGATTGATTAACAGGGCATCTTCTAATGTTAACATCTTTTCACAATGCAATGCTTACAAGCAGCATGCATGTTCTTCTTTGATAGAAGAAAACGACTACTGACTGTGCATCTCAGTATCATCTCAACAAACTAACAGAACATAAAATAGAACATAGAACACAGAACTTAGAACAATACAGCACAGTAAAGGTCCTTCAGCCTTCGATGTTGTGCTGACCTTTTATTCTACTCTAAGATCAAACTAACCAAAATACCCTTCATTTTCTATCATCCATGTGCCTATCCAAGAGTTGCTTAAATGTCCCTAGTATCTGACTCTACTACCACTGTTGGCAGTGCATTCCACGTACCCACCACCCTCTGTGTAAAGAACCTACCTCTGACATCTCCCTTAAACCTTCTTTCAATTATCTTAAAATTATGCCTTGTGATAGCCATTTCTGCCCTGGGAAATAGTCTCTGACTGTTCACTCTATCTATGTCTATCATCATCTTGTACACCTCTATCAAATTGCTTCTCACCCTTCTTCACTCCACTGTGAAAATCTTTACCTTCCTCAACCCTTCTTCATAAGACATTCCCTCCAGTCCAGGCAGCATCCTGGTAAATCTTCTCTGCACTCTCTCTAAAGCTTCCACATCCTTCCTATAATGAGGCGACCAGAACTGAACACAATATTCCAAATGTGGTCTAACCAGGGCTCTGTAGAGCTACAGCATAACCTCATGGCTCTTAAACTCAATCCCCCTGCTAATGAAAGCCAAAACAAAATACATCCTCTCAACAACCCTACCAACTTGTGTGGCAACTTTAAGGGATCTATGGAAATAGACCCCAAGATCTCACTGTTCCTCCTCACTGCTAAGAATCCTGCCTTTAACCCTGTATTCTACATTCAAATCAACCTTGAAAATGAATCACTTCATACTTTTCCAAGTTGAACTCCTTCTGCCACTTATCAGCTCAGTTCTGCATCCTGTCAGTCCCACCCTTCCATTTCCTCATCCAAGTCATTTATAAAAATCACAAAGGGCAGAGGTACCAAAACAGATCCTGGTGGAATATCGTTGGTCGCCTAATTCCAGGCTGAATACTTTCCATCTCCTACCACCCTCTTCTTCTATGGGCCAGCCAATTCTGTATCCAGACAGCCAAATTTCTCTGAATCCCATGCCTCCTTACTTTTTGAATGAGCCTACCATTGGGAATCTTACCAAACACCTTGCGAAAATCTATATCCAACATATCTACTACTCCACCTTCATCCATGTGTTTTGTCACATCCTCAAAGAATTCAGTAAGGTTTGTGAGGCATGACCTGCCTCTCACAAAGCCATGCTGGCTGTCTCTAATCAAACTATAGTTTTCTAAGTAATCATAAATCCTGTCTCACAGTATCCTCTCCAATAATCTTTAACTGATGACTACTTGACAAGTTGACCAACAGAGGTTCGTTCATAGATCAGTTTGGTTTTGGACTGATTGTTCCCGAGGAGTTTGTCAGTCTCCTGAAGCTGTTCTGATGATATTATGTTTGAGATACACATGCAGGTTCAAAGTAGAGTGGTAATTATGTACAATTTTTAATTCATACATATTTTCAACTCTGAATATATCTTCACATCTTCTGGAAGTGCCCTGCAGTTTTGCAAATGAGATATTTTTCAATGAACGCTGGATGTTGTTGTTGTTGTTGTGTGTGTGTGTGTGCGCGCGTGCGTGTACGTGTACGTGTGTGTGTATGTGTGCGTGCACGTGTGTGTGTGCGCATGCTCGTGTGTGTATACATGTGGCCTTGCTGTCTTGTGCTGGCACTGTTTTTTTTAATGTCAGGTGTTTTCCATGGTCATTGTGCAAACATGTTGCATATCTCTTGTGAGTGCCCATATTTTAGAAAGTGAATAGACTCTGATGACCTCTTGAACTAATTTTGTTATTCTCTTTGGATCTGTCCATGAGGTTTTCTGATCTCTGCTTCCATTACAATCTGGATATATTTCTTTAAAGTAAAATTTCTGTTGGACTGGAAGAAAGCTGACAAAGTTCATCAAAGATTCTAACTACAATTCTGGTCTTTTCAAATTCTGATTTCAAAGCTGAGAACTCACGGTTTCTTAGTAATCTGTAGTGGTCATCATAAAATTGTCAACAGATTCTCTGCAAAGCTGAACACTTCTGTTTAATCTTGCTCAATCAATAATTTGTTCTTAAATTTAAGTAATTGCCAAAAGTAATTAGATTCAAGCCATTTTCAAAAGGTATTGTCACTCTCTTCATGCTTTGTTGTTTGATATCATCACCCTCAATTCATCCCATTGAATATTACAGTGCACTCAATTGGATGGGTTCAGTCTTAATTCGGATGCAAAGTACTATTTTAAGAATTATTGTTTTCCCGAATGCCAATCATGTTCTGTGTGAACCTTCTCTAACTGTGCATCTGTGACAAAGTATTTTTTTTCTCTCTAATTTCTTGATGTGCTGATTAATCTTATTGCTGTAAAGGTAATGAAATCTATGGTTTCAATGTTGCTAGAAGATGCTGTTCTCTAAACTTGCATTCAACAATGGTGTTTTAAATTACATTTCTGTAGAAGTTGCTAGATTCTGTGTACCATTCTCAGCATTTTATTAATCGGTTTTACTGTATGACATTTTGTTAAAAAAAAAATCACAGCTAGGGTGTGGGCACCACTAGCTGGGCCAGCGTTTATTGCCCTTGAGAGAATAGTGGTGAGTTGCCTTCTTGAACTGCACAGTCCATTTGCTGTAGGTAGACACACAATGTTAGGGAGGGAAATTCAGAATGTTGAGCCACTGTCAGTGAAGGAATGGTGATGTAGTTCCAAGTCCGGATGGTGAGTGGCTTGGTGGGGAACTTGCAGATGGTGGTGTTCCCATGTATCTGCAGTCTTGTTCCCCTAATGGAAATAGTCATGGATTTGGAAGCAGCTATCTGAAGACCTTTGTCAAATTTCTGCATTTCTTGTAGTTCGTACACTGTTGCTGCAAAGTGAAGGGAATGGATTCCTGTGAATATAGTGCTAATCAAGCATGCTGCTTTGTCCTGGATGGTGTCAAGCTTCTTGAGTGTTGTTGGAACTGTACTCATTCCAGGCAAATGGGTAGAATTCCATCACATTCCTGAACTGTGTCTTGTAGATGGTGGGCAGGCTATGGAGAGTCAGGAGGTGATTTACCTGCTGCAGTAATCCTAGCGTCTAAGCCCCTCTTGTAACAATTGGATTTATATGATGAATTCAGTTGCGTTTCTGGTCAATGGTAACCCGCACAATGTTGATAATGGAGGAATCAGTGATAGTAACACTACTGAATGTCAAGAAGCCATGGTTAGATTGTCCCTTATTAGAGATGGTAATTTTGTGTCATGTAAATGTTACTTGCCACTTGAAAGCCCAAGACTGAATATTCTCCAGATCTTGTTGCATTTGAACATCGAGTCATGAATGGTGCTAAAGATTGTGCAATAACCACCAACAAACCCACTTCCGAACTTCTGATGGAGGAAAGGTTATTGATGAAGCAGCTGAAGTCTGGCTTCAAGGTCCATCCTTTCCAGATGTGCAACATAACATGCATAAAAAAGCTAATTAAAAAAGTCTGTAATTTGTTTCATGAGGGCTTTTTGACACAATGGTAGTCTCTCTATCTCTAGGTTAGGAGATCCAGATTCAAATTTTACCTTTTCCAGAGGCATGTAATAACACCGCTAAACAGATTGATTAGAAAATATGTAACTCTGAGGAACTCTTGCAGAGATGTCCTGAAGCTGAGATGACCAACCTCACAACAAGCATTCGATCTGCCAGGTGTACCTCTGACCAATGGTGAGTTTTCCCTTGATTCCCATTGATTCCAGTTTTGCTAAGGTTCCTTAATGCCACTCTTGGCAAAATACGGTCTTGACATCAAGGACTGTCAATCTTACCTTACCTCTGGAATTCAGCTCTTCTGTCCACGTTTCAACCCACAGCTGTAGTGAGGTCAGGAGCTGAGTAGCCTTGGCCGTAACCTTATTAACGTCTTCACTATTGCTCTAAGTAAAATGACTGGTTATTCTGTATGGACATTCTGCTTTGAAGCTTTTCCTTTTAAATCTGTCCCTTTGTAGTACTCTATTGGCACAGTGCTTACTGGGTTTCTATCCTTTCCTAAGTTTTTCACACATTTTCAATGATCAACTTATTTACTTCATCCAGTGTGTCCTCACAATTTACATGCAAGGTGGAGTTTTCCAGCTTCTTTCCAGGAAAATGAATATTTATCTACCTTCTACAAGCTACAAATTCTAAGCAATCTTTTCACTGTCTAATTCTTGAAATGAAGTTATATGTTTGAAACCTTTTTAAATCTTCCTGTTGAAAGCACAGCTTAATAACTGAGTCCTTTTGAATCATTAACATTTCCTCTCTTTTCTTCTTCTGGTATACCATTTTCATTGGATTTCTTTAGCCGTGTTTACTTTCAGAGAAAAATAAATTGATGCCTTTCAGATTGTAGCTCTGGTTTAAATTTCATGTCTGGCTCTTTCACTGTTACTTGCAGCTGTACATTGTGGAGTTTAATGTCAGTGGCAGCATTACTTGTTTTCGTTTATTGTCCCTTGATTTCACATTCCTGTCATTGTGTTTCTTTTTATATAAAGTGTTTTGTTGCAGAGATCTGTAACTTTATTTCTTTGAGGTTTTCGATCCTCCTAATAGAGCCTCTTTCATGAAGGTTTCTGTCTTTCTTCCATGTTACTGACTTTGGTCTCTTTTCCAAGCCTTTTGATTTGGTGCTTCTTACCAGCTTCTGAATTAAGTTTTGTTTTGGAGTGCTGAGCATACCCTTTCACTGCTTCCACGGCTGCTTTAAACCACACTGCAGCTACTGACTGACTTACTTAGATTAGATTAGATTCCCAACAGTGTTGAAACAGGCCCTTCAGCCCAATAAGTCCACACCAACCCTCCAAAGAGAAATCCACTCCCCTATATTTACCCCTGATTAATCCACCTAGCACTACGGGCAATTTAGCATGGCCAATTCACCTAACCTGCTCATCTTTGGACTGTGGGAGGAAACCGGAGCACCCGGAGGAAACCCACGCAGACATGGGGAGAATGTGCAAATTCCAGACAGTTGCCCGAGGTGGGAATTGAACCCATGTCTCTAGTGCTGTGAGGCAGTAGTGCAAACCACTGAGCCACCGTGCTGTCCAATTATTTATTAATTTACTGTTTTGGAGGAAACAAAAATAGTACTTTTATCTCTAATTTTGCCTTCCAATTTCTTCTTGAGACAGGAATGTTCTTAAAGCTGTGAACTCACTTGATTTTTAAAAAATTTCTTCTGGGTCTTTTGTGGATTTCTTCTCTTTGGGCAACTCAGACCCTCAATGTTGTAATCATATAGTATTAACCTGAATGCCACCACAGGTACCTTGTGGTTATTTTGTGTGGTACAAGTAGGTTTTGCTCCAGGTCGTTCACTGATCACTGCAGATTCTGCTTTGTCTGGAGCCTGGTGATTAATGACAGTGGATATAATATCTACATAAGAGGCAATGTTGTTGAGTAATAGGAAGTTTTATTGCAAGACAACAACAAGTGCAATAATATTTGATCAAACAGAATTACTAAGATCTTAGGTATCGAACTGCTGCCTCCGAAAGTTTGAGTAGAACTCCTTGTCTCCAGCTACAAACGCTGTGTGTCCTCAGACGAATGGGTGGAGTCAATGTAACATACGCTCTTTTAGAACAGTCGCTTCATGCAATAACACCGAGATGGTTGCTAAATCATGGAAGCATAGAGCCAGTTGGACCACCCTGGCAGCAACTACTGTCTGATTAGTCCCAGTCCCCTAATTTCCCCATATAATTTTATATACATATATATTCATATACATTTCTTCCTTTTGGTTCTTTATCCAATTCCCTTCCCTCCATCATAGGTCAGAAGGAGGGATGTTTCAGGATGTGGTTTCCAGATTCTAATGAGTCTGTGGACAATCACTTTAAATCTCTGTCCTCTGAACATATACCATACTTTCATGGCAAGATTTTCACCCACACCTACGCTTTCACATTCCTTCATAATTTTTTAACACTTCTGTTGAGTTCCTCTGCTCTCTGGAGAAAATCCCCATCTCTCAATTCTCTGAACATAAGGAAACTATGAATTTTTTTTTCGTAGAACTGAGGAATCCATATTTGATAGATAATACTACAATGTCTGGAATACAAAAGACTGAAACTAAGGAGTGAGATGGACGTTCAGCAACAAATTCATTGTAACAAATTTCAGTGTGGACTTTTTTTAAGAAAACACTGAATTGCATCAGTGATTTTTGTTCTATTTTATTTTTTTCCCCAAACGAATCACTGGTTAACATAATCATTTCTATTTTGAGTTTATAGTGGACCAGAGACTGTTAAGCAAATTGTATTTATTTTCCCTGTAAAATTATCATCATTTTTCAGATTGCAATACAGTGAAACTACTGCTGTTGTAATTTCAACTTCTGAAGAAACCTTCAGAAAACGTCTTCCAAAGATTGATTGTGATCCACAATTTAAAATAAAGCTCTCTGTTGCCAGTAGTTTTATAATAACTCCTTGGCTGCAACTACCAGCATATGGAGATTGGCAAAACAAGTTTGCCACATCACTGCTTTACGCTAGTCATCTAGGTTACTTGAAAGGTTGCCAATAATGGAGGATTTTTGTATTGGTTAATAAGAGAATAGACTGAAAACTATATTGGCAACATTTTACTTCATAGCATTGGTCTGTAACAGTAGTTAAAGCAATGTATACCTACATTAACAAACTGGTGCAGTGTCTGTCAAATATGCATCTAAAATCAATATGCTAGCCTTTGCATGTGTATCATAGGGTGGTATATCTATCAATTATGCTTAGAGAGATGAATTTCCCAAACTGTAAGGCAGTAACATTGGATACAGATCTTAAATATCATAGTTAAAGCCTGTATATTTACCTCTCATCCTGGGGAAATCAAAGGCATAAATATATTTAATGTTGATAGATTTGTGTCTAACATTGGTGTATATTCCTGATTTTCTTCATTTTTATATTGATTTGGAAGAGGAGAGTAAAATTCCTTTCATATAAACCTTGTGTAATCGGGGTTTGAGTTCTTAATCTGAATAAACTGGTGATGAAGTAATGTTTAATGACTGAACAAAGAATGACACTAACAATCAATCTGGAATGATCACTCTGGCTCACAATGTGTCTCATTTTAGGTGGCAAGAAGCTCCCAAATATATCTGAACCCTGTAGCAAAAATAACCTGTCCAGTCCTTTCACTTTTCTTAAAATAGAACCAATGCATAGAGAACAATAGTTCTCTGGTGCATTCTCCATGGCAACACCTTGACTGTCAAAGTCAAATTGACAAACAATCAGCACCCAATGTTGCGTGCTTTAGAAATGTTACTTCCTCTGAGATTGGCATTCTTGTATCTGGCCTGGTGAGTGCAGGACGATAAAACACTTAGGCAGCATGCCTTTTCGTTTAGCAATAACTAAGTTCTGCCATTTTTGGTCTGGTAATTTTGAAACGAATAAACTCACTCACATTTAAAGCCAACATTATTGAAAATATCAGTGACACAGATATTTCTTTGTTCATAGTAATGAGATGGTGCCTATAACAATCATTCTTCATGTGCTTATCCTTTATTTGGCCATGCCATCAGAGAGGAAGGAGACAGATGGGAAAGGGAAATTGAGTTAACTTTAGTTACAAATTCCTACTTAGGATCCAGAAGTATAAAAGAACACTAATGTATCAACAGTCTCTTAGTCCTGTTTCCTCACAGACTCAAAAAAGGCAAACACAGATCCTGGAAAGCCAGTTGTTTGAACGCCTATATTGCGGTGAAAAATACATTTAGTATGATGATGCTAAATGGAGAGACATCTCCAAAGAGCCTGGATTTTGAGATCAACGGCAAAGTGATGGCACTTGCTGCTGTTCTCATTGACTCTGACCATAAACTTGCAGCCACTCTCTGGCAGGTTCTTTATATTTCCCAGAATTCATTTATTCCTGGACCCAATAAAAGGTACCTGTGTGCATTGAAGAACTCTTTCAGGTAGAAAACCAGAAAGTAAAAAGCATCTATGATGTTTCATTTTGTAAAAAAAAACATGGAGAGTAAAATGACGATGGGGAAATATTCATGATATTATGGTATAAGCCAAAATATCATAAACAGACTTTAATCACATGTGAACATTAAAAGCTTGATTTTTTGTGGATAGAAAGGTTTAACTTTCACAAATAGAAATTTAGTTGTCAGAGCCTAAGATGCTGGTCAGCAGTAGTTGCGACATAATATGCAGTTACAAACCTAATTAGACCTCATTTACAGAATTGGCAGTATAAGGATTCAAGTTTGTTTCAAATGATTTGCCACTGCAAGACCTTCAAAAATGGACAATGGATGGTAACAAGTCATTGCAGCATCTGGCCGCATTTATTTGCCCACGTATGGGCAGTAGATGTTTCTGGAAGTCCCACAATTGAAATGGTTGTGAACTCTTAATTTTCACTGTCATTGCAACTTCCAAATCCAGGTCAATTATTTATTATGAACTAACATAAACTGCATTCCTGTTTTTAACCCCAACACAAACTTACATTCATAGAGTGCTGTGAATGTAGCAAAATAATCAAAAGCAGTTAACAAGATCAATAGCAATAAAAATAAATGCTCACTCATCATAGAACAGTATACCAAGACCAATAAGCAACATTTTGTTCAAAAGTATTAAGCTTAAAGAAGTAACATCATGGCAAAAGGAAAAGTAGACAAGTGAAAAGTTCTGGGGAGAAAATTCTTGAGTATAGGGCCAAGGCAGGTGGCAACTACAATGCTAATACTGCAGTAATTAAAAATGGAGATATGAAAGAATAAAAAGACATGTCAGTAGTGATTTTCCATGTGACCAAATGCAACTGTTCATTTTCCAGTCCACCAGAGGGTGCTGACATCAATTAACTTTGAACAAAGGTTATATCATGCAAGAAAAATATGGGCACACATTAACATGCCTTTTAACTCTGCCACTGATACTGTTTTATGGTTATACAGACCAAGTTAGATTCTAAATTTGATTTTCTTCTGTATTGCATCAAAATCCTAATGATAAGTACTTTCCCTTTCAACATCTGTAAATGTTAATTTATTAAGGATAATAAGGAGAGGATTGCTTGAATTAAGTCTGTTTAGTAACTCTGCTAAAGTCATGGGTGTAATGCAGTGAACAGATTCATGTGTTGGATATATATGAAAGTGTTTTTAAGGATTATCATGGTATTTTATTTCAATGCTTTTGAATTTTCAAAACGTAGAAACTTACTTTGAATTTGCATTTCTGTATGATATAAAAATAAGACCATTGTAAAGTCTGTCATTTTAACTCTGCACCTTGTTAAACATTTGTATATGCATGTATCTCTCTGTATATAATAAATGTGCATGTATATGGAGGCCAGTTACCTCACTTGAACCCAGTTGTGGTCCTAATTCAATTCTTGAATGCGTTGCGGCAATTTGTAGGACCTATTTGCTCAAGCTAGCTCACACTTGCAGAGTATTTGCCCCCAGGCTTTAATGTCACCAATTCTCTTTTTTCTACTGGAGGAGGACATTCCTGATCCTTTGCAGACTTTGCTTCCTTACATACATATAATACTATTTAGCCCTTTAATGAAAGTAAAATACTGTTGATGCTAAAAATCTGAAATAAAACTAAAGTGTTAGAGACACTCAATGAATCTGATAGCATCACTTGAAGCGTGAACACTAGTTCCTTCCTAAGTCCAATATAGATATGAAACATTTACTTTTTTTTCTCTCCACCAATGCTGCCAGACCTGCTGAGTTTCTCTTGTACTTTCTGTTAATATAAATCCTCCTGCAGTCAAGTTTAATTCAATAATTTACTTTGATTGAATTGATTAAAGAACTTAAGACAAATTGTTTAGAATTAGATGATAATTTTTAAAATCAAATATTTACTGATTTGAGCTTTTTTTTTCATTTTTTTCACTTGTTTGGCTGAGTTAACTGAGTTGAAATTTTACTGATTCATTCTGTGAATTTTAGCATTATAAGGACTTTCCTTGTTCAAATACTTTCTTGTGTTCGGTTGGAGCAGCAGATGATAGAGAGATTACAATGCTGCAAATAATTCAGATTGAGGAAAACTGAGGAAGTCATTAAAGCAGCTTCATTATTAAACTACTTGCAATTCTTCATGAGCAGTGATGATTTAAAATTGACAATTTACTCAGCTTTCATAGAGTTGAATAATTCATAATTATTCTGACTAGGGATAACCGATTGAATATAACAGGCCAAGATGTATTAATTTTGATACTGGAAAATATAAAAACAAATCTTCCTATAATAATTATTTATCATGCAGATTTAGGAAAATAAGTTGTGCAAACATTAACAATACAGTAGATTAGAAAAACAGTGAGATGCTTCTTAAGGGGACTTCTTGTACAAATAAAACTCAAATTCCTTGGGACTTTGAAACAGCTAGGATCAGTTCGACTGTCAGTTGTATTCTCATTCTGGTTGGCCTTCAATTAAAGTCAATCGACAGGAAGTTCAGCTGTAGTGCCCACCAAAGTTAAATTTTATTCCCTACTCAACTAATGCTAAGACAACATTTTCCACAGATTGTTGTCAATTGAAAGGATTGTTCATGAGTTAAAGACAGTTCAGGATCAAAAATACTGCTTGATTACGCAGAGCAATTTTAAATTGAACTTAATTCTTGCCTGTCAAAATTGTGTGGTGACAAGATCAGGACTTTAAAGTGCTTGTGGAAGTATATAACATAAATGCAAGCATGCTTAACAGTGGTGATGAAATCATAGTGGCATAATAATTGAATTTGTAAGGCAAAATTAGAGATAAAAGTACTACGTTTGTTTCCTCCAAAACAATAAATTAATAAATCATTGGGCAGCACGGTGGGTCAGTGGTTAGCACTGCTACGTCACAGTGCCAGGGATGTGGGTTCAATTCCAGCTTGGGTGACTGTCTATGTGGAGTTTGCACATTCTCCCCATGTCTTGCATGGATTTCCTCCAGGTGCTCCAGTTTCCTCCCGCAGTCCAAAGAGGAGAAGGTTAGGTAATTTGGCTATGCTAAATTGTCCATATGTTCAGGGATTTGTAGGTTAGGTATATTAGTTAGGAGAAATGTAATAGGGGTAGGGGAATGGGTCTAGATGGGTTACTCTTTGGATAGTTGGTGCTGGTTTGTTGGGCCAAATGGCCTGTTTCCACACTGTAGGGATTCTATGAAATAATCAACAAACACAGTTAGGTCACTTCCTTCAGTCTAAACTGACTGAATGAACTTGAATTTACAATGCATCTTATTTCAAGCACTTCCAGTGAATTTGTTCAAACCACAGTATTTAGTAAATAATATAAGCAGGTACTTACTTTTCTCATTTTGATTTATTAGCTTAATCTGACAATGGTTTCGCTATGTTATAGTTTAATTCAGAAGTATTCCACATGGTCCATTTGAAGTAAAGTCATGACAAAATGGACTAATTATATTTCATATTTTAGCTACTGCTGCATCAAAATAGTGGAGATAAGAATGCCAACTCTGTTGTGACAGAAAAATCATCCCATAACAGGTACAGTGTATTAATGAAAATCCTATATAAAAGTAATGACAATAGATGGGCATTAGCAACAAAACAGAAAATTATTAGCATGCAAAAGCAATGCTGTAAAGTTTTACTATTTCTTTATATAGTCAATTACTAAGGCAGAAACTTACTTAAAACAAGTTTCCTTTCTTTGGAGATTGAAGATTTTATTGCAGTCAGAATTGAGTTAGTAAGTGTTTTGTCTTTTGACAACATTGACATCTTCTTCTCTTCATTCTTGCTCAATAATCATAAAGAGACCTTGCTCAAGGAGTATTGGAGCGAACAGTCTGTTTTTTTTTGTATGATTCATTACGGAAATCAGTATTCAAGCTTAGCTACAGAGCAAATTCACACAGAAATTCGGCTTCTGTGGTCTGAAATGGCTGATCTCTCCAAGGGACATACACCCCAATTAAATCTAGAGTGCTTATTTCAGTTTAGTCATTCTTCAGAGATTATGAATGCAGTGCAAAGAATAATTTAATTCAGTGGATATATATGAAACAATGCTTGTAGTGTGCATATGACAGATTATGTTGTTCATTGATTTATATAAAACAGACTGTTGAGTAAGGTGGTTTAAATAGTTTCCTTTCCAAATTATCACATGTAGAAAGCTATTTTATTTGTATTTGTATTCGTATTTTGTATTTGTATTTGCAAATCATCAAGTTGATGGTTTTAATTCTTCTATTTCTACTGAATAATCTATGTAGACTCTCTGTTGAATAATCTACTTCAATCAGATTGACTCAGACCCTTAAAAGATTAGTTGGTTTGGTTTTGTGGACTATGATCCTTAATTCCCAAACCTTTATTGAATGGAACTGGAAATTGATTTGTCACTTTATACTTAATGATATAAATCAAGCACGTCAACTCAATAAACCACTTGAAGTTTTGACTATTAGAATTCTGATTTTAGAAATACAGTGGCAATGCTTGCTTGGGTATTTCAGTTTATCTGTAGCAATTGTTGTCAAAGAATGATTACAACAGTAACTGGCTATTTATATTGAAGGAAGATCTACAGTGATATTAAAACCCTCCCATTATTAGACAATTGTGGATTAGATTAGATTACTTACAGTGTGGAAACAGGCCCTTCAGCCCAACAAGTCCACACCGACTCTCTGAAGCGCAACCCATCCAGACCCATTCCTCTACATTTACCTCTTCACCTAACACTATGGACAATATAGTGGCCAATTCACCTAACCTGCACATTTTTGGACTGTGGGAGGAAACTGGAGCACCCAGAGGAAACCCACGCAGACACAGGGAGAATGTGCAAACTCCACACAAACAGTCGCCTGAGGCGGGAATTGAACCCCGGTCTCTGACGCTGTGAGGCAGCAGTGTTAACCACTGTGCCACCGATCTGTTTGTAACAATTAGTGAGCATCACTGATTTGAGATTTACAGTTGATACATCTTTCAAAAATGTTTTAAAATAATTCTTAATTATTCAGAAATTTTTCAAGATTTTTACAAATGTATGTTTATTATTTTCTCTGTTTCAAATTTTATATGTAAATTTTCCATTGTGTGGTTTCGTGTTTATTGTACAGAAGTTGTAAATAAGGGTAATGGGTGCCTGAATGTCTGAGGCCAGATTTCATTAGATATATTGCAATTGATTACCTGAAGATAGTTTAGAATTAAATCTGACTATTTATGCCGAAAGATTCAAATTTGAACTTTTCAGTAGAAGGTCTGAGTGACAAAGTATGTCAGGTCTTTGCAATGCTCACAGAACTAACTCGTGAGTACAAGTGTGCTAACAGAGAACAGTAACAGTGAGGCTATAGTCCAAAACATTTATTCTCTCCAGATTAGAGGAATGGATTAAATTACCAGTAAAAGGAATGAACCGATTCTTTTCAAAAGTGCCTGAATAAACTTGCATTTACATGGCATATTATTGGATCTCGACATTATTGCAATTAATTCACTTTGAACTGCAATATCTTGCAAATAATGTGAAAGACTCTTACAGTTTTTACTTACAATCCAAATCTAATGATAATTCCAATATGTTAACATGCACTTTACCTCAGAAATTTTCTCTTACATTTGCAATGAAATCATTTTAATAAACAAGCACATGTTTTATTCTACTGTCTGCTGCAGCAGAATGGTGATAAGAGTAATACCAATCTTCGATGTGACAGGAAAGTCAGAGCAAATAGATGCAATTTATGAGTAAACCTGTGCATGAAAATAATGACAACAGATGGAGGTCATTAGTAAAAGGTGAAATAATCAGGGCAGACATCAGTATGGCATTTTCAATATTCTTCTCCATGTATAAGCAATACCTAGAATTCCCAAAATATTATTATTTTCAGTTTTTATAAAATATATGGAGTTATTTTGTATTTAGAATCAAATTAAGTGATTTACATTCTTGTGCCATTGAGATCATCTTCCTTTCTTGAAGTTTGGTTAGTATGGATGAAAAAAGGTAGATGAACAAAAGATTAGGAATTTCAGAAACAAAACCTCATTTTGTTATACATACAGAAAACCATTGCCATGTTAAAATATTCAGACTGAATTTTCCATTTTTGCAATGTAAAATTCTCTCTTGATTGGACAAAGTTCACTTTCTTAACTCCAAGCTCCAGAAATGATGGGCAAAGACCAGGTTTGGTAACATTCAAATCAACTGCAGTAAAACCAACTAAAACAACCTAATTTGTCAGTGTAGAATACTGTTAGTTTTTTTTTGTTGCTTTACTTATAATCAGTTGAGAAACATCCAAGTAATTTGGCTGATGTAACTTACCTTATCGGTTGGTTGTGAAGAAGGGTCCATAGACTCAAAACGCTAACTCTGCTTTCTCTCAGAGATCTGCCAGACTTGCTGGGTTTCTTCATCAACAGTTCATTGATTTATTTGACATTTATTTTGATCAGTTATGAAATTATCCAAATGTGCTACAAAAAATTTGATTTGATTCGAAATTTTCAATACGAGATGTAATTTCTGAACCACTTCGACCTCAATGTGTCAAAAAAAACTCTCCGGTGCAGGCTTATTCGCTCCTCATACGCACCAGAGATCAGAGCAGTTCGTCAGACGATGGATAAATACATTCCACCAATTGTCACAGCATGACACAGGCACATACCATTTCCCATCCTCCAGTGTTCTGCCATATGAAAGTGTAGGGTTTATACAAGTTGGCTCTTTGCAGCAGCTGTAAATAATAGTTGGAAATATGACTGAACATTTCTAAGCTATCTCCAGTTATCATCTCCTTCTGATGACATGTTAGAGTGTTGTCATTAATTATATAATAGTCTTGCATTGGGTGGAATACTAATTACCTTGATGCTCTAGTCATCTGAGAACAGTAAGCTTAAACATGAACAATGACTTCAACTGGGCAAAACGTTACAGTTTCTCTGATGTTGATGTCCATGTTGACACATGCCAAGTATCTCACTTGCTGATCGTGCAACAAAACCACCTCACAGCGTTGTCCTGAAACTTGTACACAAAGTGAAGGAAACACTTTGATTGCATACCTGGGAAGCTGATACTCTGAAAGAGAATTATTTGAAGGCACATCTGTTGTGCCAATCTGCATTGAACCTTCACTACCAGTAAATAAAGATGAGTATCATATTTCTTTGTCATTAACCACCAGTTCCTTGAGGCCGTGTGTCCAATATTCCTTTCTAAGCTGAGTTTAAAGGAGTGTTACTTAATCAGTGATAGAAGACAAACCAGTATAGAGAAATAACAGGGAAAGATTCCTTTTATAATAGTGTGTCATTTATTACACAAAAACAGTAGGTATAATTAACATCAATTAGTAAGACATAATTATAACTAACAGTACCAGGTATGTCACATCTGTCCCCAGTGGGACCTTATGAAAGACCCTATGACCATGTGACAGCATCAGGTTAGGCAGGGCTAAATGCATATCAACATTAAATCTTTCAAAAATATGTTATGACACAATATTGAGAAGGATGTAAATAACTGCATAGAGGCTAGTATCTTGTCACCAAGCCACCTTTATTTACATATGCACAATACATGGATTCTGACCAGCCAGCTCAGAGCCAGTCCCTAGACTGAGGAGACCTTCTGAATATCCTGTTTATATCTGTGAGTCAGAGCTCCCCGATGGCCCAGATTAACAACCTGAATCAAGGATCTCATAGTCAATAAGTTCCACCCAGCCCTGGTTCCAATCACTATACAAACCAAAGTGTCCTCTTACCATGCCTTTCAAGCCTGTTTCCAGGGCTATACTGACATATACCAAGAATACAATTATGGAAATTAATGTGGATTTAGAATGAAAAATATAGATAACAACCTGGGGTTTTCAAGTGGCTTCAAGCCTTAATGCAATACACGCCCTTCTCTTCACTAGGTTATAGATGGAGATGCATCCATAGTGGAATACAGCATGTTACAAACTGCCAGGACAAGAATGTGGCTTCTACCATGTCTTTATTGAACTGTCTGCAAGATGGCTGCCTGTCTACAATACCTCATTGTAGATGTCACATGACATGGCAATTTAGGTAGCAAATTATTACACAGAATTACATTTATATAGCACACGTTCCTTTCATACAAAACAAACAAAAATATATGCATTACTATTTCCATAATGCGTTCCCCAAATGACCCATTGTAGACACAACTGTTTTTAAAATTGCAGTGGTCTCATATGGTACGTGTTTATACTCTCATTGGTTGTTTATCTGTGTGGTGCACCTTCTATAGGAGTGCCACCCATGTCACCCATTGCCACAGTAACTTCTGTTGTTCCATTTCTATTGTCGAATTGCTGTGGATCTCTGGGCCCAGTGGTGATCTGTGGTCTGTACAGATGATGAGTTCAAATCTTCCTAATCTGCTAACTGCTTTAAAGGAACAGCTTTTCTACTTGTGCATCTCTGCCTGTGGCTGCACCATTTTATTTGACTGTTTGTTTCTATCCTTTTGATTAAAATGACAACCACTCTACGCAAGTCTCAATTGCCACCAGGATTAAGAACATTGAAAAATTGCATTCTAATTGGCTTTTCAATGTTCAAATCTGGCAATGATTTGGTAGTGTTTGTCAAAATGAAATATGACTGTCTGCTGGTTTACCTTAATTTTGTCACTCACATCTATTAGAATATAAACATTCAGTTGATAGTTTGCTTTTGTAAGACTTGTTTGGGTACAACAAGATATTAATCTTTGTATTGGAGTACTGTCCATGCCTTCAGTATGTGTGCTTCTCCCCTTGAGGATTACCTCATCTAAATCAAGGCAGGTCTGGCTCAATATCTTATGATTCCTCTTGCAATTTTCATTGCTGCCTCGACCTTTTCATTTGACTGGGGTTCAATGGTGTTGAATTTCTCAATATTTTATGACACAAGTGAAGAGTGCACTCATGAACAGTGAAGGAATCTGTAATGCCACAATGACTGAAGGGTGGTTTCATGCATTCAACATCTCTCCAGTAGTTACTGAATTCAGATGTTCGAACTCTCAATGTTCAAAATCATAGTTATTGGAGACAACATAAGACTGAATAGGTCTACTCCCAGCTCATCCATGGTCTCTCTGGGGTATCATGTGAATTCAATATCTGTCTAGCTTGCTTAGTTTGGTATACATTGTAAGTATTGAACTGGAGAATGGAGATCCATGATTTAATTGGTCAAATTTAGTCAGTAAAACTCCTCTCATGCCTTCCTCAGCTTTGACCAATTCCTTGTGACTGCCTGGTGCTCTTTAACATTTCTCCTCTTAAATCCTTTATGTTGATGGCTCTATTTCCTTTGTACAATATGCTTTCTTGAGCCAACAATTCATTTGTCTATGCTCAATATGTCCTTGTAACCACAGGAATACTCTTGCTGTTTTCTCTCTCATTTCCTTATTATTTCTTGCAACACACGGAGAGTTGCATCTTAGGAGCAAATTACTGTAGATGCTAGAATCTGTACTGAAAACAAAAAATCACAATGGGTTAGGCAGTATCCATGGAGAGAAAGAGTTGCATCTTATTCGGTAGTTTTACTAATTTGAACAAAGCTCTTGTATGTTAGATTCTATGTCTCTGAGACTGCTAGTGTGTGTCAAACTGCTAAATCATGTGGAAAAAAAAGATTTCACAATCTGTGGTAGTACACTCTACTTTGTTCAGAGGAAGTGTTGCTTCTGACAGAGCTGTAAACTGTGAGCTAAGAGCTGAAGGTGACCTTTGAGCTGTGAGCAACAGCCTGATTTTTTTTAATAAGAAAAAACAAACTGATTTTTGTTCATAAGGCCGGGCCTAGAAGTTAACTACAGGTTGATCCATCTTCAAAGAATGCTGTAGATCTGCTCAAACTGATGGCAGATGTTTCAATATTAACTGAAGCTTCACAGGAAGTTATGCTAGCAATTAGCCTAACAAAGAAAATATTCAAAGATAAAAGAGAAGCCAATCCTTGCACTGGTTTTGAACTGTGATTTTTTTTGACAGAAGGTTTGTTGCTGCCATAGCTACAAAATGGAGGTTTGATTGCTCCCTGGTTATACTCCCTTTATCAACTTAGTGAAAGTTTGGAGAACAGAATAACTGTTATAAGAATCAGTGAATATTCCCCAGAGCCTACTGAAAGCTATATGCATTGATCAGCGTTGTCAGAAACTAAGCAAGATACAATTCCACGAGCTTGTAATTCTACAGATTATGGAAACAGCTTAAGTAAACTGGCCAGTTGTATCTCATTTGCTTTTCCTTTTTATTTTATCCCGGAACTGAGTCTGCTTGTCTGTCTTTGTGTGAATGAGAACGAGAATCAAAGAAGGTTGAGTTTAAATCAGAGATGTAAATTAGCTTACCTTTTTGTTTAACTTTGCTCTGCTAAAACTACAGTTTTGGTAATATGTTAATTCTTTATGTAAGTTATAAACTTGATATTTTGTATCATTTATTCACAAAGTCTGTTGTTGGTTATTTAACAAGTCTCTTTAGAAATCATTGGGGTCAACATTGAGGGACATTGAATATTTTAGTTAATTGTGTTGTGAATAGGGAGGCTGATTTGATTTGACTGTTTCCATGTCAATAACATTGTCTATGTTGCTCGAAGTCCCATCTCACAGTAGTCACATTGCAGGGTGACTTTATCATTTTCAGAATAGCGTTTCAGCAAAGGCATTGACATTATTAGTTGCTTAATTTTAGTGAGTATTGCTCTTGTTCTGAGCCCAAATATCACTGCATGTCCTTGGCAGTGAATTGATGTAATCCTTTACACTTCGCAAACATATTTGCCAAAAGTTTGCTGAAAAGTTGATGAATCCAACAAATTGTTGTACTGTTCTTTCCTCAGTTGGTTTTCTGCATTCATACTATTGGACTTAGCTTTTAGAAATTCAGGCAAATATTGTTTGTAGTCAGTGCATATTTAATTGCAATATTTTCTTCTTCCACTTCAGGTTCACCTGACAATCTTTGCCTCACTGTTCTATTAAATTGTGATCATTGTTATCAATGGGCCTCTCCACTTATAGACTGATGGATCATCTGTAGCTTTCATTCCAAATAAGTCACTCACTATCCTATGCTATCTGCGCTGATGCTCCCCAAGAGCTGTGAAATGCTAAGCAATATGCACAACCATCTGCATCTCCCAAACAGTATCCAGAATGTTGTTGGAAAGCTGTTAACTTTCATTCAATTTCACTTGCCAATAACCAGCCTTTGCATCTTGTGTAATGAAGGCATTTGCCTTTGAAAATTGTGGCATAATGCCTTTGATCGTTAACATGGGACAGTGAGATCTCTTCAGAGCTTTATTTAGAAAGTTTGGGTTGATGCATATTCTTAGCTTTCCAGATTAATTCACTGCTACCATGCTGCTAATCAGTTCCACAGGAGTTGTCACTTTCTTGTTTGTCTAGCTCTTCTACGTTGTTTTTCAGGCTGGTTTTGAGGGTAACTGGAACACTCCTTGGCAGATGTTGAATTGATCTTACATTTTCTTCTTTGAGATTATATTTTCTAGAAGACATCCCAAAGCTGTAAACATACGTGAATCTGTTCTGCAGTCAGTGGTTTAATGTGATGTGAAGGTCACATATCTCTTGGGTCATTGAGAGTTACCAGTTGAAGCTTTAGCCTTGCTCTGTCTGAACCACATGGCTTTTCTTTGTTGTCTATGATCTGAAGTTCCAGATCTTCATTCTTGCTATTGGACTGTTATCAAGCATGGTATATCAAATAGCATCAACTTTATTTTAAAGAGCTTCATTTTTGGATTGGCCTGTTGAGCCACTTTGTAAGATCTGTGAATGTTATGGTGTGTGCATGACACACTGGTGTCTATTTGACACTCTATATTGATTGGGCATTAGCATCTGCAATCATCTTTCCAAGAATCAAAATGATTCATTGACCTAATTAAGTCACGCTACTGTGAGACAGAGTGATTCATTAGCTGATATCCCTCTTGCAGCCATTTATATTTGCTTATTGTGTTTCGTTCTAGCCAAAACTGTGTGCAAAATATTTCAGTTCATAGTCAGAACACTACCTTCCCCATGCTGCACATGTTTCCCTCTCCTTTATGATATCCTCTATAGTATTTTCATCCTGCCCTTAGTCTGTAATCTTCCTGGCCTTTTCACCTGGAATGTAACATGTCATACTGCAAGGCATGGTCTGTTTAGCCGTGAATGTGCTCTAGCTGCTGATTTGCAATGCTGGTGTTTTTACATCTGTCAACTTTTTTCTAAAAGTAAGTTTCTCATCTCTCATTAGATATATTTTCACTGCAAGATCTTTTTATGATTTATGCACTCCTGTTTTTAAATAAATAAATTTTTGGTTGCGCAAATTTTCAGAATTCTGCAGACTATGTTAGGCAGCCATATGTTGATCAGTGGACTATTTTTCACTTGGGTTCTAATACTGAATGGAACTCTTCTTAAATTCCTATCTCTTGGGGTTCAAAACATACCGTTAAGGCTTTCGAACTTTCTGATGTTAAAAATCACACAACATCAGGTTATAGTCCAGCAGGTTTATTTGGAAGCACTAGCTTTCGGAACACAGCTCCTTCATTAGGTGGCAGTGGAGTGTAAGATTGACACAGAATTTATCGCAAAAGTTTACAGTGTGATGTAACTCAAATTACATATTGAAAAGACCTGGAATGTTTGTTAATTCTCTCATCTTTTAGAATGAACATGATGGTTTCAGTTCTTATATCTGTAAATCTCAGAACTTTTTTTAAAGTTACATTCTCAAATGAACTTGAACAATAGATGCCATGTCAGCTCAGATAATGCATTGAAAGCGTGAGGTTAAAGTTTGTATCCAAATCAAAATTTTCTGATGTCCTTTTCTTTGTTCTTCAGAGACATTTAGGGGAGAATATACTTTGAAACAATTTCTTCCCAGGCGTGTTAGAAGTGTAGCTGACCTACTTTGCTAATTAAATCTTTGTAACTTTTTATTTTTGACTTTGCAAGTGGAAAACCTTCCATTTTTGCTTCACATCAATCATTTTGAGCATAACAGGAGAGGAAAATTGTTTTCCCCAGTGTTTTCAGTTGTGTTCTGTTTCTTTATTCCCCCCTTTTCTCTGATTTCCTGTCACTCTTAGATTTCAGCAACTCTGAACATTCCCATGTTCCTCTTTTAGTAGCTGTGCTTCTATGTGGCTCTATAATATTTAATTCTACTGCATTCTTACAACCTATTACAAATCCACAGGAAATCAATCTGGCTTGTCTTGTTATTTTGAACCGGCCATAAATTGAATACCTGCAGTGAGAGCCTTATGGCATAAGTCACATGACTACAAGCAAGGAGACACCTTAGTATAACTGTGAATTTTTACTCCAAACAGAACACTTACTAAAATAGGGAAGATTCTGTGACACTGCAGAGTCTAATGAATCGAGGATAGCACTCCAGTCAGCAAACAGTAGCAATTATGCAGAGATCTAAGGATTTTGTTGACATTATAGAATGGAGATCATGTAGCAAAATAAATCTGATAATCCTATCCTAGCTTTCCTGGTTTGCATGCCCCTTCCCAACCTGATGTTGGCGTTAACAAAAAAAAGTGCCCGTCTTTGAAAAGAAGAACTTTGATGACGTTAGCTAAATTGCCCACTCTGAAAGACAACTTCTGATTTTAAACAATATACATGGCACATGAGCACCATGGCAATGATCATCTCAAATGAGAGAATCTAACAATTGTTCCTTTATATGGTAATTATGATCTTTGAATCCCCAATATAATGGTAGGTACGATTTGACAATGAGCTAAACTGGCCCAGTCATAAAAATACTATGGGTTGAGGAGCACATCAAAGGTAAGGAATTTCTGCAGTGAGTAACTCACCTCTTCTCACAACCTACAAGGTATAAATAAGGAGTATGATAAAATATTCTCCATTTGCCTAGATGAGTGCAATTCCAACACACAAGTAGCACAACAACTTGCAGGAAAAAGCAATTGTTTGATTGGCACTCCATCCTCCACGATAAACATTCAAACCCTCCACAATTAACATGAATGAAAACAATGCATCTAACTATCTATAAAGTACAGTACAGCAACTCAGCAAGGTTCCATAACCACCTGATGAAGGAGCAGCACTCTGAAAGCTCGTGCTTCCAAATAACCCTGTTGGACAATAACCTGGTGTTGTGTGATTTATAACTTTGTACACCCCAGTTTCAACACTGGCACCTCCAAATCAGGTTCCTTCAACAGCAATTTTAAATCTTGTAACCTTTATGATCTAGAATAAGGGCAATGAATGCATGGGAATATCTGACTGCCAGTTCAACTCCAAGACACACACCATACTGATGTGGAACTATGTCACTAATCATGCACTATTGCTGAGTCAAAATTGTGGAGCTCCCTCACTGACAGGACTGTGTGTGAAGAGCACTACAGAGGCTGCTGCAATGTTGGAAGGCAGCTCACAGAATTAACACATTTCCAAACATTTATAAGTGGAGTGAAAATATATTAGGAAATAACAGGCATACTTCAAAATGCCTCATGAATAAGTTTTTAAATTGTTTAAATTTTTTTTGTTATTTACTCTTCTGTAGCTTTCCATCCTTCTCCCATTCTAATTCTTTCAGTCTCATTCCCTGAAAAGCAAACTGGGCAGGGAGAAAGCATACTCTTTGGGCATGATTGGGAGGTACCGGTGTTGAACTGGGGTGTACAAAGTTAAAAATCACACAAGGACAAAGTGAGGACTGCAGATGCTGGAGATCAGAGCTGAAAAATGTGTTGCTGGAAAAGCGCAGCAGGTCAGGCAGCATCCAAAGAGCAGAAGAATCGACGTTTCGGGCATGAGCCCTTCTTCAGGAATGAGGAAAATGTGTCCAGCAGGCTAAGATAAAAGGTAGGGAGGAGGGACTTGGGGGAGAGGCATTGAAAATGTGATAAGTGGAAGGAGGTCAGGGTGATGGTGATAGGCCAGAGTGGGGGTGGGGGCAGAGAGGTCAAGAAGAAGATTGCAGGTTAGGAAGGCGGTGCTGAGTTCGAGGGATTTGACTGAGACAAGGTGGGGGGAGGGGAAATGAGGAAACTGGAGAAATCTAGGTTCATCTTTTGTGGTTGGAGGGTTCCTAGGCAGAAGATGAGGCGCTCTTCCTCCAGCTGTCATGTTGCTATGGTCTAGCGGTGGAGGAGTCCAAGGAGAAACATTGATTCTCCTGCTCTTTGGATGCTTCCTGACCTGCTGCGCTTTTCCAGCAACATATTTTTCAGTAAAAATCACACAACACTGGATTATAGCCCATTAGGTTTATTTGGAAGCACTAGTTTTCGGCACGTTCCTCCTTCATCAGATGGTTGTCTTTGGGGTCTCTGTCACTCCAATATATTACCGGATGAAGTGTGTTTATTCCACTCATGAGTAATGCACTGCCTCTGTTCCTCCATTCTTGTGAAAATTCAGATCATGGGATGCACAAAAGCCGGCACATATCATGTTGCTCTGTAGCATATTGTGCCCTTAATATTCACCACTGCTGTGTGAGCCATATGAAAAATTGTTCTCCCTGTCTTGACAAACCTTCTGTCTTTGGCAGAAGTAGGGAGAATGTATCCTATTGAAGCAATAATTTTACAATCTGATTATTCCATCACAGTTTCCTACAGCAAATGGTCAAGAATCAAAAATAAATTTGACTACTTTTCTAAATTAGCTCCCAAAGGTGAATGATTGGCTCACTTAATGTCTTGCAAACCTCAGTTTGAGTTTCCATGAATATGTAATAGGTGTAAATCTTATGCACAAGATAGAAGTGAATCTGAATTCTAAATGCTAAAATAAAACATAGTTCCCTAAGACACAATAATTAGCTGCTGTGCACAGATCACAAACCATATCATTATTGTCTCTTGTGTGTCAATTTTTTTTAATGGATTATCCCTTAGTAACACCTGAACTTAAGTACTCCATTTAAACAATTTTGTCAAAGATGTTCTTGAGTTATATTGTCAAAGCAGGAGGCACCATATTGCATACATATAAAATTAGTTATGAAAAATACCACAAATAATTTAAACAGTAAAGGCCATAGGTATGTGTAACTTTAGTTTTCCATTTGGTGTGTCACAAAGCTGGCCTTTTTTTTCCTGAAAGCTGTTCTTTTTCTCAAGGATACTGTGTCCTTGCTTTTATTTCCGAGGGGTCATAAAAAAGTCCGGCTATGAAACGACTGGTTTGGTACAGAGATGTAAACGGTATTGGGAGGCTTTTTTGTTTATACATAAACAAATGAGACTTTAGGCCAAAGTTTTCCTGTTTTAGAAGTAACCCTTATAATGAAAGGGGAGTGGTCAGTCCTGGAAGCTGAATTCTTGTTGTCAGTCAGTTCAGTCCAGCAATGGTTTGTGTGGAAACAGGCTGCTAAATTCTCTCTCCTTCTGCCCTTCTAACTTCGACCTGTAAGCCTCTGTTTCATTTTCACTCTGTGTTTAAGGGAGTTTGTTTACTGGACTGTTGTGTATTTTCAGAACAGCATAATTAAGTCTAGTTTGGATAGACTGAGTTCTGTGGGTATTCTATATTCTGTCCTTTGTGTTTCATTCGGTAATTTTGTGAATTTTTTAAATCTATTTTAAAACCCCTAATCAACCAAGCTAACTTACTCCAGGTAGTTGTCACTGTATACTTATTGAAACAAATAGCAAAGTTATGGTCTGGGCTGCCTGCTTAAGAATGCTTTGAGTGGTCTGGCCTAGTCCAGTGGATTTAAACAGATTTAGCCTTATTACCTGAGAGTAGATTTTTACCATTCATTTCTGTCACTCATGTCTCAAAAGAGCAAATTTCTTCTCCTTAGGAAAAAAAACCATCACATCAGTTTTTAAAAACATTTCTAAATCTTTTGTTCGGGAGCTGGTACACCAGTCATTATCTACAAACGAATGACTAACAAATACAAGAGCTTTAGAATGCAACTGTTCCATTTATTCAAAACATCAGGACTGTACAATATATGCAATATATTTCCTCGTAAAATTCCAACTATCTTAACCTCATTGCATCCTATGAGAGCAATATTGTATTTCCAAGTACTTTCTGTACTGATTATACTATTATCAGGCACAATTCTCTTTAGTGCTTTTTTCCTATTCGGCACTGAATCATAAAATAGTGTCCTACTTTTTTGATAAGCTACAAGCATTCCCAGTATCTGATGCTCTGATACACTGGCAAAGAAAAAGTTATTTTAAAAATTAAAAAAAACACTTAACTAACACATGAAGCAATCTTTACAAACATATTTTGAACTGATAGAAATGGGAATAGGCTCATGCAGGGAACGGGTTAGATGTCTCTGAATATAAAATTGTAAACATATAAAATGTGAAATTGTGTCCAGGAGTACAGGAATAAGGATTTAGTTCTTCCAACTTAACAAAGATGTTAATTTAATAGATACATGAACATCTGATTTTAAATGTTGTTGAAATTTCAGAAATTGTGTTTTATATTTGGCAGCATCATTGAACTTTCTCTTGATGGCACTCATTGGGGATAAAAATAACTTTGATCAATTTGTTTTCCAAGTAAATAAAAACTTAATTCAGCTTGTTCATTTGACAGCATTTTTGCCTCTTAGTTAAATGCTTATCGATCTATTGTCACGTCAGTGGACAACTGAAGCATTGTCTGAATTGATGCTTTTAAGAAGAGAGAATAAATTGAAGTAGATTTAAAAGACTTTATTCTGCAATTTGTCGAAGTTCATCCACTCTGGCTGAATATATCTCTTCAAAACCTAAGCATGTTATCAGCTTGTTCTTTCCTTTGCTGTTTGTGGGATGCATCTGTGCACATTTTGATTGTTATAGTTTCCGATGGACCAACTGCAAATGACCTTCAAAAAGTTTAATTGGAAGAAATGTTCTTTGGAAAGCGTGAGGATATGATGTGTAATGTACAAGCAATTTTTTCTCTCCCTTGACTCAAAGTATCAAAAATATATATCACCTATTTTTGGCTTGCATTAAATCTATGTAGTGTTTGAAATTATAGAGTATGAGCAATTGATGTTATTTGTAACTGTTGAAAGTTTTAAGAGAGATGGTCTATCTCTGACCTTTTTGCCTTTGTGCATGTTCCCCTGCACAGCAGAAAATGTGATGTTTGAAAACATAAAGGGTGAACTTTAACATTCTGCAGGCATCTGGTGGGAAAAAAAATGGTTTAATTTAGATTCCCAAAGTCTGCGAAGGAGAGCTTGGAGATTTTAATTTATCCTGTTCCTTAGGTTTAAGGTAAAAATCCTATGTTAAATGTCTCTTTTGTACCCAATTCTGTTTTCAGTCAACCAGTCTGCCACTCTGCCCCAATTTGGGCCTGACTATTTCCCAAGCACATTAATCCTGAAATCCTTGACCCCAATTTCTCTCTCAGTCAATTGTCCCACCTCAACTTGAATATCCCACAACTGCTCAATCACCCAAGTCACGCAACACCCCTTCACCAACCCATCCACTACCATCAGACAGACCGAGCACAATGGTTCAGGGATCATCTCTGGCTCATACACACTAACAAATCCCATCTTCCTGTTACCATCCACCTAAACCCCCCTTTCACTCAACTAGGGATGTATCCATTCTGGGCCTCCTCCACTGCCTACACAATGGCACCCGCAAACTGGAGGAGAAACTCCTCATCTTCTGGCTTGGGAGCCTACAATCACATGGAATGAACATTGAATTCATCAGTTTCCAAATCTCGCCTCCCCCAACCCCATCCCAGATCCAACCCTCCAACTCAGATCTGCCATTTTGACCAGTCCTACCTGTCCATCTTCCTTCCCAGCTATCTGCTCCACCCTTGTCTCTGATCTATCCGTATCATCTCCTACCTTCACCCACCTCATTGCCTGCCTTTCCCCTAGCCCCAACATCTTTCCCCCTATTTATCCCTCAACTCCCTTCCCCTCACCAGTCCAGAAAACAGGTCCTGCCTGAAATGTCAATCTCTTGCTCTTCTGATGCTGCCTGACCTGCTGTGCCTTTTCCAGCACCACAGTTTATCAGTTCTAACTCTCCAGTATCTGCAGTCCTCACTGTCTCCTAATTGCTCATCACCATCAGCCTGTGCTCCTACCTACTTACCATTTACCCACTCACACACACCTACCTCTCTCACCTTGTTGCCTAATCAAATATTCATCCATACTCATTCACTGATTCACCCAATCATCCACTGATGAACTCATTCATTCATTTTTTTTTTAAAAATGGGCTTTTAAATAGAGTAACTTACCAGAATGCAGCAGATAGTGCCTTAAAAGGGGGAACAAAGTCAGAAATTACTGGAAAAATTCAGCAGGTCTGGCAGCATTTGTGGAGATAAAGTAGAATTAATGTTTCAGGTCCAGAGACCTGTCTTCAGACCCTTCTTTTAGTTGGTTTGGTTTTTGTGTTTATGCCTTAAAAAGGGGTCTGTTGTAAGCCCCTTTGTGAACTTGAGCTTCTGGATGCCGGATCTAGTATTTGGCTTTTCTTCGATATAATTTGTAAGTGTAGAGCTGTTTTGCCTGATCAGCATCGGAACCATTGGATGCTACACTGATTGGAAGATTCGGATCCCGGAGTCCAGAGTGGCCAAAACAGCATGGAACTGCTATAAATTTCAACATTCTACAGATTCACCTCTCAAACATGATTAAGAAATTGCTTTGAAAAGAAGAGATAAATTTGCAACGTCTTGTGTATATCTGAATACTTTTGCCAAGAGCAATCCATTATATCTTTAACTCCAGCTAAGATAAAGATATAGAAAGAGAAATAAAGTAAAGAGGCTTGCCATCTCCTGAAATTTATGACTGGAAAAGATAATTCTTTCAGCTAACCAAACATAGCAATTAGCTTCCATACATCATAGACCAGATCATTATCTCTTACGTTTCTGTCTGCACAGAGCAGCATTTGGAGTGATTCAAAGTAACTCTTTAGAATTTTAAATCAAAAAGGCAGTCTTATGCTGAACTGTAGAAGTCAATCAGGTTTGAAAATAAACACCATTAAATGTAAGGGGTGTCTGATAGCACAGATCATTCAAAATCACTGATCTTGTTCAATGTTATTCCTGCAATGCTTCTTGTGTTCTGATGATAAGATTTTTAGGAAAATGGCAGATCCAGTTCTAAGATTTACACTGCCTTTGCACTCATTGTATTTAACTTTTACTTAACCTACTTTTTTAATAAACTTGCTCAGCGATGCAAGCAGGTGGGACTTGAATCAGGGCCTCCCAATCCAGGAATAGAGATGACACCACTGTACCACAAGAGAGTCCCTTCCTTGTACATTTTATTGAGCAAATTGTTTTGTATAATTTATAGAGGACCACTAAACTGCACTTTCTTTGCCCAGAATTGCAAAGAGTCATGTAACAGTCGTCCAAATTTTCCAGTGGGAACATAGCCATTGCAATAATGTAGACAGGAGTTACCCTTTGGTGTATTACAGAGTAGCTGAATCCCTGAGATTTGTCCTGGAAGTTGGAACTTCTGATGGCCAAAGACTGAGTGCCTGGAAGCCTTCAAAAACAAATCCCCAACCTGACTTGGAGTCAGAGACTTTGGAGGGTTCCGACTGACTTAGACACCTAGGAAAAGTGAAGGGAACTAAAACCTGCTCTAACCCTTGGGTAACTATTAAACAGGCAGCCCCTACCAATTCATTATTAACCCACTCTTTAACCCTGCGTAGATACCAGACCATTTCAAAGCCAAATTTGAAATCCTACCCCATGACTCCTGCTGTCTGACACTCACCTTCATCAGCTGGGCCAAACACTCAAGGCCTCCTCTGTCTCCCACCACCCCGTCACACACAACTGGATCAGATAACTACTCTCCCCATTGATACCTTGTTTGATACATTGCCTCATAACCCCTTGTATCCAACACCCTACATCAAATGTGACATGGTCTGGACCCCAATTTCCCCTTACACCCAACTGAAACAGACCCAAATCCCGACTCAAAACCTTCCCTGTATTTACAAACCCCCATCGCCTGAGAGTGTCCAACACTTCAGTCGCCAAAATCACCTCCTTCCCCACCCACCTGAGTAGAACATGGCCCAATGGCAACCAACTCTTCTGCCTCACCACCGCACTGTCTCCTCTCATCCACACAGCACAAGCCAATCTGGCTTACTGACACAGCTCATCGGAAAATGCATCGGAGGTCAAGCCCACTATTCCTGAAGTTACCACATACTTGAAAGCACTTCATTCAAACTGTCAAGTTACTTTGCTGACGAACTCAGGTTGAAAGGATACACTCACATAGTTAATGTATACTTTACAAGAACATAGCTCTTTTTTGTTAACGCATTGTCTTGAATAAATGGAAAAAAATAGGAAACTGGCTAACATTTTACTCAATAACTAAACTCTGCTTCCTCTGAAATTCCTCCCTTTGTAAACAACCAGACACATAGAGAGGGTAAGACTTGGATATTAAGGGAGGGAAGGAAACTAAAAATCAGGGTAACACAGTTCGATAGCACCAGACTGGATCACAGAATTTGATAAGTTGTTTTCTTTCATTTTCCTTTGATTCTTCGATGTTAACACAAGATTGTTTGTATACCGATGTTCAATTTTTCATTCATCCATTGAGAATCATTTCAACAGCTCTGCAGGTGTTTTATCCTTCCTTCAACGGGAGTTTGCACAGAAAAGACCGGAACCTAACTAGCTATTGCTGGAGATTGTCAGCTGCTTCTGAATAGTTGAGAGACAGAGTGAGCTTTCTAATGTCTTTTCTTTGTAGGTTAGGTGCTTCTGCAACACTAACCCTATGCAAACAATGGTCAATTGGTTAGGAGGCAATCTGAACACTGTTCTGAAGCAGTTTTCTCCAAGTTCAGAACCCAGTGTCCACTGATCCTGTTTTGTCTACTTTCAGTCCCGCTGTTCCAAGAAATGATAACCTTGTATATAAATTATAATGGGTTTCCAGTAAACATGATTTTTAAAACTGCAATCATCTCTTTAGTCCTTAATTTAAAGCAATATCTTTCTTTATTCGTCCAGAATCCCATATGAAAGGAAACAAAAAGATGTGGTATTTTCATTACCACAAACACATGCCCATTTGTTTGCCACTCTTCCCTCTCATTTACCATTAACCCTAATCCTTAACCCTAATGTTTATTTGCCTAGTTCATACCTCTTCACCAATCTTCCACTCTACTCCTCATCCACCTGCCACCTTATCCCCTCGCTCAGCCTCCATTCTATCCCCTCACTCTCCTGCCACCCCACTGCCTTCTTACTTTACACACCTTCTTTCAATGGTGTGAAAGTGACATCAGGACTTTAAATATTGAAAATGGGTGACAGTTGTCATGGAAAAGGGGTGTGCTTTCAACACCAATCCACTCTGCTGCTAACTTCTTGGATTGCTGCTTTGGCTGAGTTGGCTCCTGGCATAAAGAAGTTCACTAAGGTTCACAAGATAATTCTTGTTTGATCAAGATTGGAAATTAGGTTTCTTCGTCTGATCAGAAGGTCTGGGCTGGTATATTCATAAAGCTATAGACTCACAGCAAGGAAACAGATGCTTCGGTCCAACTCATCCATGCCGACCAACCCAATCTAGTCCCACCTGCCAGCACCTGGCTCATATCCCTCCACAGCCTTCCTATTCATCTGCACATCCAGATGCCTTTTAAATGTTGCAATTGTATCAGCTTCTCCCACTTCCTCTGGCAGCTCGTTCCATACACGTACCACCCTCTGAATGAAAAAGTTGCCCCTTAGGTCTCTTTTATATCTTTTCCATCTCACCCTAAGCCTATGCCCTCTAGTTCTGGACTCCCCCACCCCATGGAAAAGACTTTGTCTATTTACCCTATCCATCCCCCTCATGATTTTATAACTCTCTATAAGGTCACCCATCAACCTCTGATGCTCCAGGGAAAACAGCCCTAGTCTATTCAACTTCTCCCTATAGCTCAAATCTTCCAATCCTGGCAATATTCTTGTAAATCTTGTCTGAACCCTTTCAAGTTTCACAACATTTTTTCGATAGGAAGGAGACAAGAACTGCATGCAATATTCCAAAAGTGGCCTAACCAATTTGAAGAATGATAACATGCTACTAGAAATTATTATTGATAAGACTTTCATGAAAACATGCAATGAGTAAAACTTGAGTAAAATTTCTCAAAACCATCAGAAAGAACATTTGATATGATAGTTACAACAGTTTTCGGAGCCATTCCTAAAATTTGCATTCTTTGCAATCTGTAAGCATATTGGTTCTGAATTTCAATGGTGTTTTTGACAGACTGTGGCTGGCACTGGGTGGTTGCAAGCAGCGTTGGATATTAGTGCATGGCCTACTTCTGCTGGACTCTAGCATATACCAATTCAATGTGTCATCCTATAGGTGTGAGAATGTGTACTTCCTGCATCTTCCCACTTCACAGAGAACAGATGGGTTTGTTACAAAGCCAGCAGTGGAACTGTGATACTACTTGACTCTGTTTAACCCATAATACAGTTTTCCAGCATGAGGCACACAGTTTATACCTGCTCATATTGCAACTATTAAGGACCAATCAAGATTTTTGACTCTGTTGATTTTGAACATTTACTATCATTTCCAAGGTAGCCAGTGAGGATTTTTCTTCCTTCTTTCCACTTTCATACCCTGTACTGAGCTGAACTGATTGTTATCAAAATATCCACACACCATTTAAATGTCTGGTGCCATTGGAACGGATCCTTTGATTTTCAAATGAGCCAGATCTCTCCTTTGTGAATTTCTTTTCCCTCTCCTTTCAGCAACTAATGGTTGCTCCAGCAGCCATAAATACCACAAATGTTTATGTTCCCCCATCCCTCCCACAACAATCTGAAAGAGATCAGACGCCAGGGTGGTAGACAAGTTCAGGCAGCTTGGATCAGAGGACGTGATCTTGATCTACAATGGTTAGCAGCATTGCAGATTGGAGGGGTGTTCTCTTCTAACCTGTAAAGATGGAACATTTGATTTGTGTAATCAATTGCTTGTAAACATCTCTGACATGATTGCACTAAAAATCGAATCCATAGTTGGCTAATCCCTCTACCTATGCTTTGAGGCATTAAACTACTGAAAATCATTATCTGTTTGTGAAGGATAGCTTACAATGATTAGAATTTGTAGTTGGGATGACAGCCAATCAATGAAGTAACTTTCCCATTCTCATTAGCCATACCATTATATCAACAAATGCAGTTTCAGCAAGTACCTTTCTATCCAAAATAAATTGCTGGAAAAGTTCAGCAGGTCTGGCAACATCTGTGAAGAAAAATCAGAGTTAATGTTTCGTCTCCAGTGACCCTTTCTCAGAACACATTTACAGCATCTGCAGTTCTTTCAGTTTTTATTAACCTTTCTATCTATCCCGTTCTGCTCATTCATTCCCAAAGTAAACTAACTTCCTTTCTAACTGCCTGTCTTTCTTGTAAAGGCAATTCCACTGCAAGCTTCAAAGATTTGACTAATGGCAGAAAGGACAAGATTTGCTTTTCCATCTAAATCATATGCACTAGCACGAAGCACAACTCTTCTCACACTCCACATGTTGCAGAGTGAAGTATCTGACGGCAAGCATATTGGTTAGGATTCCTCCATCAATCTCTTTACAGCTAATTGCAGGCCTCTTATCCCTATGTTTCTCCTGGGGGCAAGGATGTTGTGGGGAGTGGGCTTAGTTGGTAGCAGTCTCACTTTTGAACCAGAAATTTGGGAATTCACTTCCTCTCCAGCAACTTAAGTACATAATTCAGCTTCATTATCAACTGAGACAGTAGTGAGGAAATATGATATCAGAGAAGTTGTCTTTAGATCTGTAATCATCTGCTCCCTCAGATGGATGCAAAAGATTTTAAACACCAATTTGAAGTTCTCCCTAGTCTACAGGCTAATAACTTTCTCTCAACATTAATGGCAAGACAGGTTATCTGGCCATTTATCTTGCTATTTCTTGCCAAACATAAATTAGATTAGATTAGATTACTTACAGTGTGGAAACAGGCCCTTCGGCCCAACAAGTCCACACTGACCCGCCGAAGCGCAACCCACCCATACCCCTACATTTACCCCTTACCTAACACTATGGGCAATTTAGCATGGCCAATTCACCTGACCCGCACATCTTTGGACTGTGGGAGGAAACCGGAGCACCCGGAGGAAACCCACAATTGACTGAAAACTTCCTATTTTACAACATCTACAATACATTGAAAGTACATAATTTGCTGCAAAGCACTTTGAGATCCCCTAAGGTCATCAAAGATGTGATATGGATGCAGTCCATTCTTCCTTCATTTTTTTTTCTCTCCTTTGTCACAATTTTTCTCCTTACGAACTTAATTATACGTATGCAGGTATTGCTCTATAATTTATTGGTAGCGAACAAAGCTCCATTAAAGCATCGCTCCAATGTTATTTGCCTGTCTGCTGAAACAATAAATTAAATTCACTAACAAAGAACAATGAAATCTTAATGGGGCTATGGTCTCTAGGTAACAAACTACCAACAAGGAAACACTGAGGTTTGGTAGATTCACTCATCTTCTGTAATCCAGTAAGAGGCTTTCAAATGGTAGTAAGTTACAGTTTTTAAAGATTCTTTCACAGCGCCTTGATAGCTTGAATGACCCCACTATCTTTCATTTAGAAAGGAAATGCATACAATTGGCTATGAAAACAGCAAATGCAACAAATACACAGCTGGAGAGTAAATTTCTGCAAAGAGAAATGATGGGTTATTGACATTTCAGATGTGCATCTTTCAACAGATCTGAAATCTAAAAGATGCTTGCGTTCTTCATGAAGTTAACAACTGGGTGAGTCAGCTAGAGAGATAGGATATAATAGAGAAGTGTATTTTTAAAAATACTTGAATCCAAACAATACCATTGGAGAGGAGTGTGTAAAAAACACACATCGACAGAAGAAAGTAAAAGTGACAGAAAAATGTAGGAATTAAAAGGGGCAATTCAGCCCCATGTGTCATTTCTGCCAATGAGATCATCATTAATCTGCACTTCAGACCGGAAAACGTCAAGAAAATGGATTGCACAACACAGCTCGAACATTTATAACGTTTCAGACTGACCAGAGTAATCAGGTGCAGAAAGCAGTGAGATTGAGGGCCATTTCCTCATTGAGCATGTAACTTGAGTAGCTAACAGCACCATGCTTCCATCGAGGCACCATCCAAGCAGAGAGTCATGCTTATTAACAGAAACAGATTTTATTCCCTCAATCTGCAGTTAACTTGTGACCACAATAACTGAACCAGCCTTGTCCGTAGGTCTCCAGCATAACAGAAGCTAGTCTTTAACAAGTTTGATTTACTCCACATGGTGTCAAATATGGCTACTGCAAAGGCTAACGGCCTTGATAATATTGTATCAATGTGCTGCAGACACATGTTCCATAAACTAGCGATACTGTTAGCCACACTGTTCCAGTAGCTATAACACTAGCATCTACCCAAAAATGTGGAAAACTGGGACAAATCCAACTTACTACCATCATCAGCAATGTGATTGATGGTGTCATCAATAATGCCCTTGAGAGACACTTAAAATGAATAACCTGCTCACTGATGCTCAGCATGGTTTTTGCAAGGTGCCATTTGGCTTCTGGCCTCATTGCAGCTTAGTTCAAAGGTGGACAGAAGAGCTGAATTCCAGAGGTTAGATGAAAGTGGCAACCTTTAACATCAAGGTCACATTTGACTGAGTGCGGCATCAAGGAACCCTTGCAACACTGGAGACAATGGGAAGTAGAGGGAAATTTCTCTGCTGGTTGGAGTCCTACATGGCTTCAAAGAAAATTATGAGTTGTTGGAGGTCAGTCATCTCTACTGTAGGACATCTCTTCAGGTGCTCCTCAGATTAGTGTTCTAGCCCAACCATTTTCAGTTGCTTCTTCAGTGACATTCCTTCCTAATCTAATCATGAGTAGGAATGTTGACTGATGATAACACAATGTTTGGTACCATTCGTGGCTCCTCACATACTGAAGCAATCCATGCCCATATGTAGCAAAACCTGTACAACACCTGGGTTTGGGCTGATAATTGAAAAGTACCATTTGTACCACATAAGTGCCATACAATCACCATTCCCAACATAAGAGAATTTAATTATCACCTCTTGATGTTTTATGGTATTGCCATCACTGAATACCCCACTATGAACATCTTGACCAAAAACTGAACTAGACTTGCCATATAAATACCATGGTTACAAAAGCAGTTCAAGGACTAGGAATGCTATGGTGAGAAACTTACCTCCTGAATCCTAATGCCTTTCCACCATCTACAATGCACAACTCAGGAGGAGGGTGGAATAGTTTTCACTCACTTGGATGAGTATAGCTCCAACTACACCTAAGACATCATCAAAGCAGCCTGCTTGATGCATCCACATCCAGCACATCCAATGTTAACTGCTTTCATCACCAACACACAATGGCAGCAGTGTGTACTATCTAGAAGGTGCACTGCAGTAACTCACCAAGGCTTTCTGACATCACTTCCCAAATCCATGATCTCTACCATCTGGAAGGACGAGGACTTCAGATGCACAGGAGCACCGTCCCCTACAAATTTTAAGTGTCATCCTGACTTAGAACATATTGACATTCTTTCACTGTTAGTGGATCAAACCCTTCCTAACAGCACTATGGATGTCCCTACACCCCAATGACTATAAAGGTTCAGGAAGGCCATCTCCGCCAGAAAGCAATAAGGGCTGGGCAATAAATAGTGGCCCAGTCACATCCCATTAACAAGTTTGTTAAAATGTCATGCCGGTGTATATTCACTATCCTGGCTTTCGACAAGGTGCCAAGCATTTTTACACTCACAGGTGCTGCCCTGTTTGTATTGAAACCACAAATCGACAGATAGATCCGAGGTGACAAGGGTTACTTTGTTTGTAGGTGGCTGAGGCAGAAGAAAGTTTCCATGTCAGGCATGTGACAACAAGAAACTTCGTAGACAAAGCCATCAATCTGTTGAAGATGCACTTCCGGTGCCTTGATTGTTCTGGCCGTGCTGTTTAGTGTGACTCAATGAGGATGTTATAGACAGTCCATGAAATTGCCATGTAGAGCATTCACAAATAACAACCCGGAGGAAGACATCTCATCTTGTGAGGAGGATATGGCAAAGAATGAAACAAAAGGCTATCCACATCAGTCAGCTACCACTGATGTGGGTGCCATGGCAGTTAATGCATGGGAAGTAAGGAACCATATCATATTTAACCACTTTAAACCTATTGATCAACATCAAGTGGCATTAAACCATGAATGGACCATACCATTCCCTCGGAGAACTCAGTACTCTTCTTGATCATCAGACACGGACCCGCAACCCAGTTTGTGAGAAAGCAGCCAATACGCATGATGTTAAACAAGTATACATCTCAGAAGAGGAAAATTAAACATGAGGACTGGTCGCAACTCTCTGGGGCATTACAGTGAGTAAATTTAAGAACAAGTTAAACAGATTTTTAATTGGTAAAGGGATATGGAGAGAAGGCAGGAAAATGGAGTGAGGACTAGGTCAGCCATGATTAAATGGTGGAGTAGACTCGATGGGCCAAATGGCCTCATTCTGCTCCTATATCTTATGAACTTATGAGATTGATAAAAGATCCATGAAACCAAATACTGAAACAATGATGTGATGTGTCACTACCATCCATGGATGCAGCAGGTGACTGCAGTACCCAAAGGTAATGGGTAAGCACAATTCCTCCTCATTCTCTATACTTGCCAACCTAGACCCAACGTATAAGATAGACTAATCATCCTGGTTCCCATCCGACACCAAGACTTCCAGCTCTGCCTCTGTCAGCAGATGAATCACTGATATTTCACATCTTGGATCACTCTCTGGCATTGTGGGATTTCTTGCCCTATGAGAGAAAAGGGAGAAACAGGTAAGGGTTCCAGTACAATCTGCTAGTACCTGACTACCTACCAATCTGGTCAGGCATCAGGGTTCCTAGCTGCTCTCAGGCTAGAGTACACGGAAAGATGCAGATTCCAATGACATGTACACATACGCGACTATGGAGGATATTTCACAGTTCAACACTATTATCTGTTCAGTTCTCCTGCTTTTCCTACTCACATTTCATTAGCTTTGACTGTCTGTATGAAATGTGAGTTAACTCTTGTGGTGCAGGGGAGATCATTCATCCTTTATTAGCACTGGACCTAACTGTCAGATGGAGCCTCCTTAATCCATAACAACCTCCATCCAGACAGTCTTTACCATTTGTGTTGACCTTTTGTGACCATTTGCTGGAAATGGAATTCCTCCTTGTTTCCAAACTGCATGGTGATAGCTGTACAGTGAGCCAACTAATGGAGTGGAGCTTGCACACTTTCACCCGTGTCTGCATAGGTTTCCTCTGGGTGCTCCGGTTTCCTGCCACTGTTCAAAGATGTACAGGTTAGGTGGATTGGCCATGCTAAATTGCCCACAGTGTCCAAGGATGTGCAGGTTAGCTAAATAAGCCATGAGAAATGCAGGGTTACAGAGGTAGGATGGGGGAGTTTGGTCTGGTTGGGATCCTCTTTGGAGGTTTGGTGTAGATTGGATGAACCGATGGCCTGTTTCCACAATATAGGGTTTCTATGAATCCATGATTCCAATGGGGCAATTGGCTGGCTGAATTGTGGCAACCTGAAACACAGCTAAGTTTGTTGATTACACCAACTGAATGTCTGCAGAGGTGGAGATTTCTTCAATCTGGATCCTCCAAATACTCTCTGGTTGCAATAAATGTAGTAATCTCAATTGCAGTCCTATGTCAGAAAGCCTGCACAGCAGAATTTCAGCTTTTGAACTGATCTTTCTGGCTTTTAAAGATGGCACCTTCACTTGCATGGTCCTGGCATCAGAACCACTTTGTCACATGATCTGGCAGGAAACCTGGCATCACATATGTTCACAAACCTGTATCACACATGTTCACAATCCTGTATCACGTGTCCACAAACCTGTACCACATGTGTCCACAAACCTATGTCACACGTGTCCATAATCTTTCTGCAACATAAGCCTGCAGCCACAGGAGGGATTCAGGTATCTACATCCTTCCTCAGCCAGAGTTTCCACTTTGTTCTCAGCCTGCTGGCAGTTACTTTGATGGCAGGATTAAATCCAGGCTAATGTGATTGTGTGTTCATGGGGGCCCTGAATGAATCAGACCAATAGAGCCTGATATTGAAGGGATATCATTCCAGCAAGTCCCAAGTTCAGTCTCCAGGCCTTAGAGAGCTGACGGTGTTTGGTATGGAGATGAAAACTGTCCATAGCTCCTAAACACACTCAGTCTATGGAGTGGAGATTGGATGAGAGCTGATGTGGGCTGACCTGTGAATCCTGCATGAGTACTGACCTTTAAAACATGGTACTAACACATGGTGATAGTCACTTGCCCAAAGTAATGAATGCCAGTGGAGCTGGAATTTCTTGATCAGGAATCAATATCTTTGCAAGGGAAGTGGAGATGGAAGACAATTGGCACAAAATCTTAAAGCCAGATGAAAGGAGGTAGTGAGCAATTGTCATCTGAATCATGAAGTGTTGGCTGTTCTTTGTTGGCTCAATAAGTGGAAAATGATCTCATTCTTACTGTCCTTCTGTGTGCAATAACAAAAAGACAGCAGCCAGTAGAAAATATGATCAGTTGGCAAGCAACCTATTTTAACATTAAAAAGAAGAGAAAACTTTTATTTTTTTGCTTAACAGTTTAAAGTGCAGCATCCATTTGTAAGTGTTCCTTGACTCATTTAATTTTATACTTGGTGTCCATTGGTGATATAAAATTGCACAGATATATTGGGTACAAAACAACATGAGGCCAATCATGCATTGTTTAAAGTTTAACACTTATGTGGCCAGTGTCATCCTAATACAGGCCACATGGCTTCGCAGATTTGCTGTTTGTGTTGTTTCTCTGTGCTCCCGATGGGAAGGAACACATACTAAGGTCTGTTGGTAGCACTGGGATCAAATGTTGTTCCATTTTCTTTCATTTTCCATTGGACAAAGAGGCAAAGAAGGTGGCTCCAGAGAACAAGTGCAGAGGAATTCGTTCAGCTTGGGAAACAATGTTTTATTATGACTCCATTCTCCATCCCCACTGTAGGAAAGGCAGAGATAGAAAAAGACGCAATGAAAGCAGATGCAAGCAAAGCAACTCAGTAAAAGAGATAAATTAACTTGAAATAAACAAACCAAAATAGTAATAAAAGGACTTTGCTTTAGAGCATTAGAAGTTTATATAAGTACATGAGCAGCGCTAATTGAAACATCGAATTGAATGGAAGCAATAAAGCTCTAAATAGGAGGGGAAATGGCCCTGTTAACAGATTGTATCATTTTTCTCTCTCCCACTAGACATTTCTGCACTGAGTCACAGCTTCTTTAGAGTGTTCCTAGCCTGTCAATGGTAGGTAGTGTGTAAATAGCTCTCGGATGAACTATGATAAGAGGTGACTGGAAATCACTTTTGCTTATTGGCAAAATATCCAGCCTCCAGCTCCTCACCATCCAAAAACTCTTGGTTGAGGACACTGGTGGATTGTGAATAGATTTATGGGTCAAAAACGTGTCCAGCTATTTAAACGACACTTTATCTGGATTGTACCCAGTTCCCTTCCAACCTTTAAACAGGAATGAAGTTCATGCAGTCACATTAAATGAACTTTGTGGCTTACCTGTCACCGTAGGCGGCACGGTGACACAGTGGTTAGCACTGCTGCCTCACAGTGCCTGAGACTTGGGTTCAATTCCCGCCTCAGGCGATTGTCTGTGTGGAGTTTGCACATTCTTCCCGTGTCTGCGTGGGTTTCCTCCGGGTACTCCGGTTTCCTCCCACAGTCCAAAGATGTGCGGGTCAGGTGAATTGGCCATGCTAAATTGCCCGTAGTGTTAGGTAAGGGGTAAATGTAGGGGTATGGGTGGGTAGCGCTTCGGCGGGTCAGTGTGGACTTGTTGGGCCGAAGGGCCTGTTTCCACACTGTAAGTAATCTAATCTACTTGTCATCGCTACAGTTGTATCAGCAGCAAGAGTGGTGGGGTGGGTGTCCCTTGGGCTAATTGACGCTCTTAAATAAGCAATTAATTTCCACTTGAGGGGTGCATAATGCTGATTCAGGATTTAATTGTTCGCGGGAGACACCCATCACTACGGCAGGATGATTGTATTGGAGGCTCTCCAGCAGATTTCACCCAATCCAAGTTGTCCTACCAAAGCCTTTACAATTTCCTCACCCCTCTCTCTCCTTCCTTTCCCCCAACTCCAATGAGGGGCTGCCAGCCTGGAACTCAGCCAGACACCAATACATTTCTTACTTAAATCCCAATGCAACATCATACATCTATATCCTTCAGATGTCTGATTTGCCTATAAGATGGAACCTTCCATTCCTGATGAATATAAATCCTGCTTCCATCCTAAGTAGATACACAACTGCTGGGTTTCTGCTCAACAGACTAGCTCCTGACTTTTATCTGGACGCACTAGGGATCTGATATCTCTGTAATTCAGCCCAACATTACAGCATTTGAGGTTGATGTAGATAATATATTGAATAGAATTAGAGATATTTGGGTGGGGGGATGAATATAGCATTAACGGTTAATATTAAATCAAATGTTTCCAACCGTTTATGTGAAGGAGTCTCACCTCACCCAGTGTTAACTCCTTACCCTGATACCATTTCCCCTTGATCTAGACTTTTGAGGTAAAGGAAATCCTCAGCATCTAACTTCCAAATCCTCTCAGAATCATTTCGTTTTAGAAAGATCACCTCACATTCTTGTAAATTTCAGACTGTATAGATCCATTCTACTCCATATAATCACAGAGAGCACCCTGTTATACACAATACTGATCTATTGATTTTCCCCAGTCAGAAAAATATAATGTACTTCAGGTACCCAAGACCAAAACTATACATGGCTCTCAGCATGATCTCACCAAATTGTAGCAAGACTTCCATTGTTAGGACTTCATTTTCCTTACAATAAATAATAAACGTTAACACACAATTTGCCTTTCTAATTAACTGTTCCTCAGGGTGGAAACTTCTGTTTTCTTTCAGTGTATTGCTTACTTTCTGAAAAGGTAGCAGATACGACACAATGGCACAGTGGTCAGTATTTAGCACTGCCGCCTCACAATGCCAGGACTCAGTTTTATTCCAGCTGTCTGTGTGGAGTTTGAATATTCTCCCCGTGTCTGCATTGGTTTTCTCTGGGTGCTCAGGTTTCCTCCCACAGTCAAAAGGTGTGCAAGTCAGGTGAATTGTTCATTCTAAATTGCCAGTAGTGTTCAGGGATATGTAGGTTAGGTGCATTAGTTGGGGTAAATGTAGAGTAATAAGGTAGGGGAATGGGTCAGGGTGGGATATTCTTTGGAGGTTCATTGTAGACTTGTTGGGCCAAATGGCCTGTTTCCACACTGTACCGATTCTAATTATCCCGAGCGTACTCTTCAGAGCTGTCTTTCCCTCCTGTCAGGCAGTTTGGTGAACAGTGGCTTGCTTCAGAGGTCAGGTCCTTGGAAGGGAGTAAAAGGCTTGTCAGATGTTGGGACTAACAGCTCTCACACCCAGTAGCAACACCATGAAGACTATAGTTGCTTGCTGAAGGACACCAAGATCACCAGGACATTTTTGGAGGAGGCATTTTGACGATTGTGGTTGCAAAAAGTGGACTAGGGGTTCAGAAGCTCGGTGCACTCACTGACCACCCCATGTCCAGTCCCTCATTCATGCACATACATAGGGTTAGACCAAAGCACCAGTCTTCCCTCAATTGATAGACTGCTCATACTGGTTTACTAGTTAAGTGGGCCAACTCATTTGTGTCTTGCCAGAGCTGAGATCAATGCAACCCAAGTAGGAAATAGGTTCTAAATTGGTCATTCAGTTGGCATTAATTGACCCCCTCAGAGTCTCAATTGGCAACAGAGCAGGAAGATAAAAGCTCTCAGCCAAAACTTTAGTCTGATAGATGTGGACAGGCTGCAAGCCTCTGAGACAGCACCGCCCCACCAAATTAAGTTGTCTTCCCATCCCCAGCTGTGTCACCCCAAGGAATGGACAATTCTGACCTCGCTTTATGAAGAAAGTTCCCAAATGCCACCAGACCTGCTGAATATTTCCAGCATTTCTATTTAGTTTTCCGATTTTTAGTATCCACTCTATTTTGTAAAAACTTCAATGCTGTTTTATACAAGGACCACAAATCCTTCTCTGTGTGAAAGATTAATAATTTGTTACCATTTCAAAAATAATCTTCTCTTCTCTTATTAGATCCAAGTTTAAAAGGTGCTGCTGTTATGTCAGGATGTAACACAAAATTCCTTCTAAAATGTGCTCACACCACTGCTTCAAGATTCTGGGCATGGCCATTAGCGTTAGCATGTCAGTTGCAGTATTGATCTCCTGTTCTGGAAGTTACTATTGGACAGCTAGAAAGAAATTTAGAGGGAACACTGATCTGAAAGGTTTAATGCAACGGGTGTATTCTGTTTTATGAGATTAGGTGAGATAATAATATTGGACTTTAAAAAATGATACCTAACATCAAGGTCTCCTCACAGATTTAGTAACTCTAACTTTCATAACAATATAACTTATATCCAGTTACTATCTTGTCAAACATTGCATGTTGTTTAAGACAAGAGCCCATCTTATTAGATGATGTGTCTCTCCTCTCCCATATTATACCTACTAGGCCCTGTCAATCCTTACCCTGTCAATCCTTACTGGGAAAGACGATGGTGGCAGCAATAGGTCACTGTTGATTTGAGAAACTTGGGGTGAACTGGAAAAGTCTATCTGGCTTCCTTCATTTGGAGTTAGCAATACTTTACATTGGGTCCAGTCACACCCAACTCACCTCATCATCAAAAATGTTGACAGTAGATGCTGGATTGGAAATCTACTATGTTAGCCAGCACTGACACTTTCAGGCTCCTTCCATCTAAGTTCCCATTCCTGATGGACCCTAAACATCCTGGAAGTTTGACAAAACTCAGACAGGAAGACCCAGCTCAACAAACTATGACAAAGCAAGGACAATCTGTATTTACACAGCAGTTCAATGCATTAAACTCTCCCAAAAGCATTTCACAGGCGAATGATGAAGCAAGGCATCACACCCAAATCATGTAAGGTACTAAGGTGACACAAAAACTTGGTCCAAGAGGTTTTGTTTTAAGATATGCCTTAAAGAAGGAAAGCAAGTAAAGGAGACAAAAACGTGTGGAAAAAGAATTCTGGAGCCAGAGAAACAGGCTGCTGAAGACATAGGCACCAAAAGTAGAACATTTATAATTGGGAATGCAGAAGAGGCCATAGTTAGAAAAGTGTAGAAGGTTGCAGAACTATAAGAGATTACAGTGACAAAGTGAGCTGGGGCTACAGAGGGATTTGAAAGCAAGAATTAGAATTCTGACATCAAGATATTATTGACTGGGAGCCAATGTGAGTCAGAAAACACAATACATAACACAGCAACCTATTCCAGTGAGTAAAGATATGGCCATCTTCATTTTGGGTGACCACAAGTTTAAATAAGGCAGCTAAGATCCGCACTGCAATGAGTCCAAGGGTAACAAAGGATAAACAAGTATTTGAGCAGCATAAGAACTAAGATAGGGTGAAGTTGAGTCAATAGATGTGAAGTAAGAAGAGGACAGCAAATCAGACAGCATCCAGGAAAGGAAAGTCAATGTTTCAGGTTGAAACCCTTCATTAGAACTGCGGTGGGGTAGGGGAGCCCAGAAATAAATAGAGGGAAGAGTGGTGGAGTTGGGAGAAAAGGTAGGTGGAATGGTGATGGGTGAGTGCAGGTAGAGGGTTATTGTGATTGGTCAGTGGGAAGAGAGGAGCAGATAAGTGAGTAGGAAGATGAATAGATTAGGACAGGTCAGGAAAGTGAGGAGGAGGGGGAGTTCAGACATGGGATAAGACTGGGGGAGGAGGGACTTTAATGCTGGGCAAGTCAATGTTGAGGCCATTGGGCTGTAAGCTTCCTAGGCAAATTATCAGGTGGTGTTCCTCCAGTTTGTATAGACCGGTGAGCCTGACCTCAGTGGTGGGCAAGGTGTTGGAGGGAATCCTGAGGGACAGAGAAAGGCAAAGACTGGTTAGGGATAGTCAACATGGCTTTGTGCATGGGAAATCATATCTCACAAACTTGATTGAGGTTTTTGAAGAAGTAACAAAGCAGATTGATGAGGTCAGAGAGTAGATGTGATCTATATGGACTTCAGTAAGGCGTTCAACAAGGTTCCCCATGAGAGACTGATTAGTGAGGGTAGATCTCACGGAACACAGGGAGAACGAGCCATTTGTATACAGAACTGGCTCAAAGGTAGAAGACAGAGAGTGGTGGTGGAGGGTTGTTTTTCAGACTGGAGGCCTGTGACCAGTGGAATGCCACAAGGATCGGTGCTGGGTCCTCTGCTTTTTGTCATTTACATAAATGATTTGGATGCGAGCATAAGAGGTACAGTTAGTAAGTTTGCAGCTGACACCAAAATTGGAGGTGTAGTGGACAGCGAAGAGAGTTACCTCAGATTACAACAGGATTTTCATCAGATGAGCTAAAGGGCTGAGAAGTGGCAGATGAAGTTTAATTCAGATAAATGCGAGGTGCTGCATTTTGGGAAAGCAAATCATAGCAGGACTTATACACTTAATGGTAATGTCCTAGGGAATGTTGCTGAACAAAGAGATCTTGGAGTGTAGGTTCATAGCTCCTTGAAAGTGGAGTCACAGGTAGATAGGATAGTGAAGAAGGGATTTGGTATGCTTTCCTTTAGTGGTCAGAATATTGAGTAGAGGAGTTGGGAGGTCATGTTGCAGCTGTACAGGACATTGGTCAGGCCACTGTTGGAATACTGCAAGCAATTCTGGTCTCCATCCTATCGGAAAGATGTTGTGAAACTTGAAAGGGTTCAGAAAAGATTTACAAGGATGTTGTCAAGGTAGAGGGATTTGAGCTATAGGGAGAGGCTGAAAAGGCTGGGGCTGTTTTCCCTGGAGCGTCAGAGGCTGAGGGGTGATCTTATGGAGGTTTACAAAATTATGAGGGGCATGGATAGGATAATTAGACAAAGTCTTTTCCCTGGGGTCAGGAAGTCCAGAACTAGAGGGTATAGGTTTAGGGTGCGAGGAGAAAGATATAAAAGAGACCTAAGAGGCAACCTTTTTATGCAGAGGGTGGTACGTGTAGGGAATGAGCTGCCAGAACAAGTGATGGAGGCTGGTACAATTACAACATTTAAGAGGCATTTGGATGGGTATATGAATAGGAAGAGTTTGGAGGAATATGGGCTGGGTGCTGGCAGGTGGGACTCGATTGGGTTGGGATATCTGGTCGGCATGGATAGGTTGGACTGAAGGGTCTGTTTCCATGCTGTACATCTCTATGACTCCATGAGTTTCTACTGGGCCTCATTGTGACAGTGGAGGAAGCCAAGGATTGACATAGCGCCAGGAGAGTGGGAGGGATGACAACCGGAAGGTTTTGTTGGTTAATATGAGCAGAGCGCAGATACTCCACAAACTGGTCCCCAAGTCTGTGTTCTATCTCCTTGATACAGAGGAGACCACATCGGAAGCAACAAATACAATAGATGAGGTTGGATGACGTTCAAGTGAATCTCTATCATATCTGGAAGGATTGTTTAGGGCCTTGGTGGAGGTGAGAGGGGAGGTGTGGGAGCAGATGTTGCACCTCTTGCAGCTGCAGGGAAAGGTATCGGGTGTGGTGGAGAAGTTGGTGGCGAGTGTAAAGTTGACGAAGGAGTCATGGAGTGAATGGTCCCTGCAAAAGCAAATGGGGTGGGGCGAGAAATGTCTTTTTGGTGATGGGGTCTGATTGTAGATGGTGGAAATATCAGAGGAGTCTGTGTTGGATTCAGGGGTTTGTTGGGATGATATATGAGGATGAAGGAAAATCAGTCGTTATTGTTGGGGAAGAGGGTTTGAGGGCAGAAGGGCAGGAGATGCTGTTGAGGGCATCCTTAATTACTGAGGAGGGGAAATTATGGTCCCTAAAGTAGGAGGATATCTAAGATGCTCTGGATTGGAACACCTCATGGATGGCACGGTGGCACAGTGGTTAGCACTGTTGCCTCACAGCACCAGAGACCCGGGTTCAATTCCCGCCTCAGGCAACTGACTGTGTGGAGTTTGCACATTCTTCTGGTGTCTGCGTGGGTTTCTTCTGGGTGCTCTGGTTTCCTCCCACAGTCCAAAAATGTGCAGGTTAGGTGAATTGGCCATGAGAAATTGCCGGTAGTGTTAGGTAAAAGGTTGAAATGTAGGGGAATGGGTCTGGGTGGGTTGCACTTTGGTGGGTCGGTGTGGACTTGTTGGGCTGAAGGGCCTGTTTCCACACTGTAAGTAATCTAACCTAATCATCGAGGGGGGAGTATGGGATAGCATTTTTGCAGGAGCATGCATAAGAGGAGGTGTAGACAAGGTAGTTGTGGGAGTCAATGGGTTTGAAGTGGATGTCAGCGGTATGTTTATTTCCAGAGAAGGAGATGGGGAGGTTCAGAAAGGGGAGGAAGGTGTCAGAAATAGTCCAGATGAATTTGAGGGCAGGATGAAGGTGTTGATGAGGTTGATGAACCGTTTATGCTCCTCGTGGGATGCAGTCATCAATACAGCAGAAGGAAGGGTGAAGATGGTGCTGGAGTAGTTGTGGAAGAGGGACTGTACCATGAATCCTACAATGAGGCAGGCATGTCTCGGGCCCATGCAGGTGCCCATGGGTAACCCTTTCATTTGTAGGAAATGGGAGGAATCAAATGAAAAATTGTTGAGGGTGAGGACCAGTTCTGCCAGGCAAATGAAGGTGTCAGTGGAGGGAGACTGCTTTGGTCTTACTGTCTCCTCAGGTGAAGTTGAGCCACACTGTGGAGGTACAAGTTGATGGTCTTATTTATATTAGAGGTTCAGAATATGAGGTATATAAATTCTCTCTCTAATACTTTATTTTAAAAGAAAAGCTACAGAAATGTTTACAAGTTAGTCAATCGAAAACTTCAGAATTAGAAAAACCCTATATGCTACTCCTTCAAAATGGAAAAAAATCAAATTAAATTATATTAATATATATATATATATATATATAAATCACACACCTTACATCACAAGAAGAATGAAAATATACCTTTAAGAGGCATTTTCATTTCTCATTAAGATAATATTAATATTTCTGTGTCATATTAACAATGATAACGTCATTAAGCTTGCAATGAGTTATACTAAAACCAGAGTTTGTATAAATCCATGGGCGCCACATTACTCAGTGTCCTTCAGACATGCACTCCATGATGACTCTACTATATTATTTTCTTTTCCAAGCACATGAATGATTTTCAGATTATATGGTTGGATAACTAAGACATATCTAAAAACATCATAAGTTCTTGTCCCAAAAAGTTTCCAAGAAAATCAAAAAATTATGGTCTGTAAAAATAATTGTTCCTTCTAAGTAATTGCTGATGTGTATTTCAAAATGATGTAGAAATAACACAAAACTGAATGTTTCTTTCCCCACTATAGAATATTTTTGCTAATATCTGGTCAGTTTCTTTGAAAAGAAAATATCTTAAACTCAAACAGCAATGTCACTGGCACCAGTTTGAATGACTTTGCACAATCCAGGCTAAAACAGGTGTGGATTTCAGCGCAGCTTTCAAATTTTCAAAGCCACTTTTGACACTCCGGTGATCATTGAAATTTTCTGCCTCTGCAACAAATTAATGAAAGGTGCTGATGTTCAGAACAAACTTGCAGTAGAACATAAAACAAAGAACTGCAGATGCTGGTGCCCATGCTAGGCAACATGATAGATTGCCAATCTCGCTTCCACTGCCAGCATTTATACTGATGAGGTGTGTTTGGGTGTGATAGGGCCCAATGCAAAGCTGTGTGAACTCCAACTGAAGGAAGCCAGAAATTGCTAAAGAGACTCCGAAGTTTCGGCTGTATTTGTGGAGAGAAAATAGAGTTAACATTTCAAGTCTTCACCAGAATGGATAGCTATTAGGAAAAAGTTGTGCTTATGCTGAAGTTGAGGTTGGGGAGTGCAGGTGGAGGGGAGGCAAACATGGGGCTCATGGAATGGAGAGAGATATGAAAGGAGTAGGCACACAAAGGCATCATTGATCATAGCCCAGACCAGAACAGAAGCTGAATAAGTGATAATGAGAGCTGGGAATAGGAAAGAATGTTTGAGTTGTGCTGAAGGCAACCAATGTAATGTAATAAATGACCGGAGAGGAGGAAAGGATGAGTTTGCTGTGCTAAAAGCAGCCCATGTTATAGCAGGATGTGGTGCAGGGTGAGTAAAAAAAATTGAAGGATGGAATCAGGCTCTAAAGTTATTAAACTCAATTTTCAGTCCTAGAGGCTGCAGGATCCTAAGCTGAAAATGAGATGTTGTTCTTCAAGTTTGCACTGAGCTCACTGGAACACTGCAGCAAGCCTGCAACAAAAATGTTGGCTAGTGGAAATGGTGCTGAGGTGTAGGGACAGGCAACCAGAGGCCCATGGTTATTGTTACAAACAGAATGGTGGTGTTCTGCAAAGCAGTCACCCAGTCCACGTTTTGTCTAATATATTTTCCTGTCGACTTGTCTACTGTATTCATTGTTCACTCTAAAGACGCTGCCAGATCTGCTGATTTTCTCCAGCAAATGATGTTGTTGCAATTGAATATATTTATACTAATGTAATGTAAACATTTATGTTTTGACTAAAGCATAGGAAAATCCAAAATAGTCCAAACGTTAACCTCTCTTAGTGCTATTTCACCTTGTCTCTCAATGTGGCATAAATAAGACATCTTTGCCTTGTCAAATCCTTATAGCCAGATTTAGAATCAAATCAACTTTTTGCAGCCAGTCAAACTGTTCAGTCTAGTAATATAACTGTTCTTCCAAGGTTTGGCTCAAAGCAAGCAAATTATTGATGTAAACAGCATACTTACATGGTACTTCCATGGCCTTATTTGTTAATTATTGTTACATCACTGGTGTATTTTTCATTCCAAAAAGGCATGGCTCTGCAGTGATAAAATCCATCTGGTCTTACAAAACCCTTTTTTTTTCTTGGCTCAATTAGTCAATGGAAATTGCCAATATCCTTTTAGTGAGTCTATTTTAACATACAATTCATTCATTGCAGTGTGCCAATCTTGCAATAGAATGTGTAGCTTCTTTCATCTCTGTGGTTTTGTAATAAGCAATACAGAATGTTTGTGACCCATTTGGTTTCAGTACTGTTATAATAAGTGAGCTGGAGCCATAATCACTCACTTCAATAATGTCATTGTCTTTCAAGAATTTGACCTCTTCATGCTCTTGAGCTAATCTCATTGGATTGAGTCTGTAAGGGTGTTGTTTATAGGTAATGCACACCCTTCATTTTCACATAATGAACAGCCAAAAATGATTTTCCTAGACTTTTCCTGAAAATTTATTCAAAATTTTGTAGTGGCTTTTGTAAATCATCTCAAAGTTTTTTGGAAGATAAAATATGATATTATCGAACCTTTTTACGATTTTTCAAATCTGGTTGTTCGAGGGTTAACTTTTGAATTTTTATTTTGGATTTATTTTCCAATTGTTCTGATATTTCTATTTTCTCCCCGCCTCTTTCATTATCATAAGTACACTTTCTCCTATCATTACTGGCAGAATATATTTTCAACATGATACAATGACACACCAATTGATTCTTTCCCCTCACTGGTGGATTCATAGAGTCAAAGAGTCATAGAGATGTACAGCATGGAAACAGGCCCTTCAGTCCAACCCGTCCATGTCAACCAGATATCCCAACCCAATCTAGTCCCATCTGCCACTACCCGGCCCATATCCCTCCAAACCTTTCCTATTCATATACCCATCCAAATGCCTCTTAAATGTTGCTATTGTACCAGCCTCCACCACATCCTCTGGCAGCTCATTCTATTAACGTACTACCCTCTGCGTGAAAACGTTGCACCTTACGTCTCTTTTATATCTTTCCCCTCTCACCCTAAACCTATACCCTCTAGTTCTGGACTTCCTGACCCCAGGGAAAAGACTTTGTCTATTTATCCTATCTATGCCCCTCATAATTTTGTAAACCTCTATAAGGTCACTCCTCAGCCTCCAATGCTACAGGGAAAACAGCCTCTCCCTGTAGCTCAAATCCTCCAACCCTGGCAACATCCTTGTAAATCTTTTCTGAACCCTTTCAAGTTTCACAACATCTTTCCGATAGGACGGAGACCAGAATTGCTTGCAGTATTCCAACAGTGGCCTAACCAATGTCCTGTACAGCCGCAACATGTCCTCCCAACTCCATTTATCTGAATTAAACTTCATCTGCCACTTCTCAGCCCTTTAGCCCATCTGATGAAAATCCTGTTGTAATCTGAGGTAACTCTCTTCATTGTCCATTACACCTCCAATTTTGGTGTCAGCTGCAAACTTACTAACTGTACCTCTTATGCTTGCATCCAAATCATTTATGTAAATGACAAAAAGTAGAGGGCCCAGCACTGATCCTTGTGGCACTCCACTGGTCACAGGCCTCCAATCTGAAAAACAACCGTCCACCATCACCCTCTGTCTTCTACCTTTGAGCCAGTTCTGTATCCAAATGGCTAGTTCTCCCTGTATTCCGTGTGATCTAACCTTGCTAATCAGTCTTCCATGGGGAACCTTGTCGAATGTCTTACTGAAGTCCATATAGATCACATCTACTGCTCTGCCATCATCAATCTTCTTTGTTACTTCCTCAAAAAACTCAATCAAGTTTGTGAGACATAATTTCCCACGCACAAAGCCGTGTTGATTATCCTGAATCAGTCTTTGCTTTTCTAAATACATGCACATCCTGTCCCTCAGGATTTCCTCCAACAACTTGCCCACCACCGAGGTCAGGCTCACTGGTCTAAAGTTCCCTGGCTTGTCTTTACCGCCCTTCTTAAACAGTGGCACTACGTTTGCCAACCTCCAGTCTTCTGGCACCTCACCTGTGACTATCAACGATACAAATATCTCAGCAAGAGGCCCAGCAATCACTTCTCCAGTTTCCCATAGAGTTCTCGGGTACACCTGATCAGGTCCTGGGGATTTATCCACCTTTATCCGTTTCAAGACACTCAGCACTTATTCCTCTGTAATCTGGACATTTTGCAAGATGTCACCAGATTCATTACATAATTTTCATAATTTTGAGTTGCTTTGACTTGATAAGGCTTAATGAACTTTGCACTTAGTGACTCTCCAGATACGAATAACAACCTTCCTTCCTATAACAAAATTTCAATCTTTGTTTTTTTTTATCTGCTTTAGTTTTCATTGTTTATTGAGCATCCTTCAAATGTGTTTAACGAGCTTCATCTTTTGATCAGTTTATCTGAAATTCAAGACATAGACTGGAAATGTAGTTTCTAAGCTATGGTTTATCAATTTCTCTTATTTTATCAATTTGTTTTAATCATTTGAAGTGGTTCTCTCACTTCATTTTAATTAGAAAGGGTTAGGAGTGTTCCTAAAGGCAAATAGGAACAAAGGAATTTCCTTATCTCAATGGCTAAGATGTTCTTGGCAATAAACTCTTATCACGTTCTTTAAAGTTTAAATGCACTTTGAGATTGTGGTGATAAGCAAAAGTTGTAAATTGTTTTATTATGAAAATTAGTCAACATTTTCTGACTAATTGTGACAAAATTTGAACCTTGATTGAATTGAATTTCTTTGGGTGATTTATATCTTGTCAAAAACATTGAACTAACTTTTCCAATGTCATTTTTTGGTTGCATATTTCCTGAAAGGCACAGTTTCAAGTAATTTTGTGCAAACATTCACAATTATTAGAGATATTGGTTCCTATTCCTGTTTTTAGGTAGAGGTCCGACACAACATATTAAAGCTCAATTTAATGACTCTTCAGAAACTGCTATTGGAATGAAATGTGTAGGTTTAATTGAGCTTAAATTAATGCTAATTTTCCTGGTAATATTTGACTCCATTATTATGTAATCCTCGCCAACAAAAAAAATTGTTCAATGTTTTAGCCCATGTTTAAATAACCGAATGACCTACCATTGGAATTTTATGAGAAACTCAAAATTTTATTTGGACATTCAGTTTGGATGACCACATGATGGACCTTAATTTATTCTTTGTTAGCTGGTATTTAAGGAAATTTTAATTTCCTAATTAGATCTTTGTTTCTAATTCAATTTCTGAGTAGCCTGTTCAATTTAATATTTTCAGTTCAAATTCATTTCTTGCACTTTCATTAAACGTGAGCTAAACATATCATCATTATCCTTTTTAATTAAATTTTCAAAAACTGTATCTAATAATTGAATTTCCAAACCATCTCTCTCTTGCATAGACTCCTTTTCTTCTAGTCTAATCCTAGGGATCTAAGATCTAGTCACATCAAAATCGGCTTCTTTTACCTGCACTATTTGCTCCATCACAGTTGGTGAAGCCAATGTTCTTGAACCTGCCAAGTTCAAAAACTTTCCAAAGAAAAAAACAATTCTGTGTACTGTACAGGAATTTGCCTCACTGCTCTGACTAGAACTTTTCCATTGCTAAGTCACCTCTTAATCCAACTCTGTTTGATGATACTTGTCTGTAATCTCCATGAATACCTACAATTAATATTTTCTTTTTTCTTAATCCCTCTGGAAGTTAAATGTATCACCAGACAACATCATTGACTAATTGCTTGAGTATCTCAATATTTTTATTGGATATCTTTTTGATTCATGGCACAAGTAAATACTCTCCTTTTCAGAAAAAAATACACAGAACCTCCACAATTCTGTTTCTCACAGTTAATGTTGAAAAAAAGGACTTCCATGATTGTCCTGAGCTATCTCTCCCTTCTTAGTACATTCCAAAGAGACAAGTTAACTTGTACCACACTTTCTTTCCTAATGTTCCCTTTTTGAGAAGATTCCTGAGACATTTCTATGACTACAGTTGGTCTCCCATTTAACTTTCAATAATTGATTTTGGTACATTTAATCTTATAGCAAAGGAAAAATGTTACTTTCTTTATACCACTTTTTGATTCTAACCTTTCACCCGTATTATTTTGGTGTCTTTCAGTCAGTTCTCAAAAAACGAGTTTCTCTTCCATCCACACATGTTTTATTCCTGCATTTTCCTTGTGGATTTCCATATGACCATCTCCCTGCTTATAATTGTTTGTGTGAAATATAATAGGCACTGGTTAGAACCTGCTGCTGCTTTACAGGAATGAGGTCCTTACAGGAATGCTATTTCTGAACTTCCCACAATCTCAATTTCCTTGCATTTTCAAACATTTTCTCTAGCTTGAGATATCTAAACTACTGATCCCACAGCATTTCTTTTTGGCTTTCAAATTTAGCAAATGTTTAAAAAGGTTTCTTTCTTGTGGTTGTAAATCTGAATTGATGAGCTTCAGATACATGCTGATAAGATTTGACTGTTGCCTCTTTGACAGTTCTATACTCTGCAGATTGATCTTCCAAAACTGACGTGGGGTCATAGCTTTACCTGTCAAAACATTTTGTAACATTCATGTCCAAACCTCTTTTGGGTTTTCATCTATTCAGCTACCCTCTGAAATAAGATAAAATGTCATTTGACTCCATCCTCATTACATTTAGCATGAAATGTAGATTTTTGGTCAATTTCCTCTTTTGAATCCAAATCATCCACAAAGCTTCCAGAATCTCATTACTTGTGTTTTGTTCACATTGCTCTTAGCAGAGCTGACACATTTTCTCTTTTTTGCACCTATTATTTGCACCCATTTTATAAGCTCATGTCCTTCTCCATAGTGGATTAGGAGGCAGTGGAGACATTTAATTGAGTAGGAGGTGACTAGAGTCATAGAGTCATAAAAATGTACAACATGAAAACAGACCTTTCGGTCCAACTCGTCCATGCCAACCAGATGTCCTAAATAAATCTAGTCCCATTTGCCAACATTTGGCCCATATCTCTGTAAACCCTTCCTGTACCATTCACATGCCTTTTCAGTGTTATAGTTATCCCAGTCTCCACCACCTCCTCTGGCAGCTCATGCCATAAACACACCATCCTCTGCTTGGGAAGATGGGCCTTAGGTCCTTTATAAATCTTCCCATTCCATCTTAAACCTCTGCCCTCTAGTTCTGGATCCCCTACCCTGGGAAAAATACCTTGGCTATTAACCCTATCCATGCACCTCATGATTATATAAACTTATCTATCAGGTCACTGTTCAACCTCCAATGCTCCAGGGAAAATAGCCCCAGCCTATTCAGCCTCTCCTTATAGTTCAAATCCTCCAACCCTGGCAGCATCCTTTTGTCACCACACTATCTTCTTTTCTCAACCTTGATAAAGCCTGAGGACAGGCTTGTGAGCCCTTTGTCCATTGATGCAATTAAGTGAGCAAATAATGCCCAGTTAAGTGCCTCAATTCACTCCCACATTAACCCCCCCTGTGGAAGTGTTGATGGGAGAGGAGAAAAAACGAGGCTCATCATGCAGACAGCTTGACCAGCAAGCCCTGTGTATTCATCATAGGTTTTTGGAAGGCTGGGGAGCCCCTCATTTAAAAGCACTCACTGCCCAATTGAAGGATCAGACTTTGGAAACAAAGGGTCCACAGAAAACCATTTTCCATTTGCCATCACTGCAGATATCCATCATCAACTGCCCATAACCCAGCACTGTAACAATCATCCCAATCACCCATCACTGCCTCACCACCTGGGTCCCTGTGTAATCCATGACCTTGAGGTAGCTGCAGTACTGATGGGTCATCAATCTTTGATGCCTGAAACCTCTTCCCCTGCGGTGTTTGATCCATGGGAAAGGACATCGACTGGCCTGTCAGGTGCCTGACTGACGAGGTGACATGGATGTCTCATTGGCTTTTCAGCCAGTGACTGAGACCTTCACCACCTTCCATGATTGAACCCTTTATTTTCTATAAAATGTGGCCTTTTAAAGGCAATGTGGAGCGTTCTCAATTTAAACTGATCACTTGAGATGAAACTTTGTCATTTTCCCTATCTAATATCTATAAAATGGTACAATAATTCTGTTACCTTCCCAAGCTTATTGTGACATGCAACTTTTAAGATATGCTAAAATGAACTAATATTTAAGATGGCTGACCCAGAGGCTTTTATTTGACTGTGGAACAGTGTGATACGTTTTTAGATTCTACTGTAAACCTAAGTAAATGTCAAATCCTTGGCAATAATCTTAAGTGTCTGCAGTAAACCAGACATGAGGTACAAAACAGAATGCATTCTGGATAGTTATAACAATTTGCTAAAATGTCTTGTTAAGTTTTAAAAATGCTCAATCAAACTTGGAAAGTTAATACATAGGTTTTCCTTTTCTCTTTGATCCTATGAGCTAGTATTTTTTTGTAAAGATTCAGTCATACCAGTTTAAAAAAGAAGTATAACAGGTGCCAGTTGTGGAAAATAAATCGTGAAATTATACAGATAATAAATATGTTGTAACATTCCCTTAGTTGAGCTTGACGTATTGTACAAATCAATATATCTGAATGTTCTGTTTGCTATTGTTTGTTTCTGGATTATTTATAAGAACATCTCTACAGAGGGAAACAGTAAACAAAGGATGACAGTTCATGCCTTTTCCCCAAAGTATTACATTTATATTTTAGAAACTGAATTGGTAAAGACTTGATCTTATTGTGAGCACTCATTTTTGTTGTTTCTGAAATCAATATTGTTCTCAAAATAAATAGTTCTCACAAAAAAGACACAATTTAATTCTCTCTTTTCTCATGATATTAAAACAGAAATTTGTTGAATTGAATTTAATATTTGGATATTGTTCTTCCAGTGCAGTCGTCTGTCAATCATAATGTCATTATAAGATTCTGGATCAGTGGTGCTGGAAGAGCACAGCAGTTCAGGCAGCATCCAAAGTGCAGCGAAATCGACGTTTCGGGCAAAAGCCCTTCATCAGGAATAATGGATTTTATGTCATTATAAGTTCCATTGGGGAATTGTAACAAAGAACAATTCTGTAAAAACCTGAGGGAAGTTTACAGGTTCGAGTCTCCTGCAGTGTCTGCAAGACACCATTCCTTAAGGTAGCCTTCCATTTCAGTTAGAACTGGGAATGACACCTTAGATAATACTGGATGGAATTGTTTTTGCAGCACTTGAAATACCTGCTGTCATCAATTAATTAATTTTATTTTCATTTATCATCCCACAAGATCCTTTTAGGTAAGGCCAACTACACTACATGTTTTGAATTTGTTTGGTTTAAAAGTGCCTTAGATTTAGCCAAGTGATGTAAAGCTACCATGAACAAAGAGGTCTGCGGATGCTGGAGATCAGAGCTGAAAATGTGTTGCTGGAAAAGCGCAGCAGGTCAGGCAGCATCCAAGGAACAGGAAATTCGACGTTTCGAGCGTAAGCCCTTCATCAGGAATGAGGAAAGTGTGTCCAGCAGGCTAAGATAAAAAGTAGGGAGGAGGGACTTGGGAGAGGAGCGATGGAGATGTGATAGGTGGAAGGAGGTCAAGGTGAGGGTGATAGGCTGGAGTGGGGTGGGAATGGAGAGGTCAGGAAGAAGATTGCAGGTTAGGAAGGCGGTGCTGAGTTCGAGGGATTTGACTGAGACAAGGTGGGGGGAGGGGAAATGAAGAAACGGGAGAAATCTGAGTTCGAGTCTGTTTGAGAACGTGGCGAAAGAGCTTCTGTGCAGAGGAGATGACCTGGGGGGTGCAGTGAGAGAGGGACTCGCTGAAATCCTTGTAGAGGGAGGAAGAGAGCTTCTTCAAGAAAGGCATCCTTGCAAGAGGATTCACAGTAGGTTAAAATCTTCGAGGAGAAAGTGAGGTCTGCAGATGCTGGAGATCAGAGCACCCCATATATTTGAACAATGATCTTTGACATCCCATCTTCCATTGACTTGTTGCTAACAATAGCATTTTAATGCAAACATGTCCATTTCCCATGCCAGATAATGGTGTTTCAAATATACTGTGAACTTAATTGGCTCCATATCACTCTCAAGTATCAGTCCTAGCACAGTATCTATGGGACAAAACTGCTCCAAAGTATTCCCAATCAACCTTATTATCAAGCTAACCTGCTCACAAAGGAGAACTCAGTGTAAGCAATGAAACAAATTTATTTTGCTCAACAGTCATTGTGTAGTAACAGATTTTGAAAAGCCGTGCAAAATAGGGTTTTAATGCTTATCAGGAATTCACTCAGATCATTTTACTTCACTCTGTGGTATTCAGTTCCAACCCTGTGTCTGAAGATTTGTAAATTTTCCGCAAAGTTCCTAATTTTTTCTTTGGAAATGAAGAAAATAGATAAATGTTGTTGAATACAGAATTATAAGTTAAGAAAATATCTACTTAGAAACAATGATCATTTCCTTCACATTTCCTGATCATTCTTCATCAATTTCATTCAATTCTCATCAAAATTTCTCTAACAAGTTTAACCCGCAGTCAGAATTAATTATTCTAACATTTATAATTTGTGGGCCATATTTATCTTTATGGAATCATGCAGTTAAACATCACAGAAACAAACCTTTCAGTCCAACTCATCCATGCCGACCACATAGCCTAAATTAATCTTCTCCCATTTGCCATCACTTGGCCCATATCTCTCTTAAACCCTTCCTACTCATGTACCCAATCCAGGTGCCTGTTAAATTTTGTAATTGGATTAGTGGTGCCTGGAAGAGCACAGCAGTTCAGGCAGCATCCGAGGAGCAGTAAAATCGATGTTTCAGGCAAAAGCCCTTCATCAGGAATACTAATCCAGAATCTGGTTTCCAGCATCTGCAGTCATTGTTTTTATCTAAATGTTGTAATTGTACCAGCCTCCACCACTTCCTCTGGCAACTCATTTCACTCACACACACAGCATCCTCTGTGAGAAAAAGTTGCTCCTTAGGTACCTTTTAAATCTTTCCCCTCTCACCCTAAACCTATGCCATCTGGTTTTGAACTCCCCCAACCCAGGGAAAATACTTTGTCTATTCACCTATCCATGTCCCTCATAATTTTATAAACCTCTATTAGGTCACTCTCAGCCTCCAATGCTCCAGGGAAAACAGCCCCAGCCTATTCAGCCTCTCTCAATAGCTCAAACCCTCCAATCCTGGCAACATCCTTGTAAATCTTTTCTGAATTGTTTCAACTTTCACACCATCCTTCCCATACCAAGGAGACCAGAATTGCATGAGGTATTCCAATAATGGCATAATCAATGTCCTGTAGAATCACAACATGACCTCCCAATTCCTATACTTAATGCACTGATCAATAAAGGCAAACATATCAAACGCCTTCTTCACCATCCCCTGAAACGTGTATAAGTTTGGCAATCTCGCTTTAAGACAATAAGAAGGCAAAATAAAATGAAAAGATGATCCTGGATTTTAAAATCTTGATGAAAATTACCTTGCTGATATTATTTTCATGAGAGAATGGGAGGTAGTATCAACAAAGACTTCAAATGCAGAGTGAAATTGAAAATGTCAAACCCAATAACTAGAGGCCAAGTGCAGGCCACACAAAACACTTGCGATTAGAAAGACTTTCCTCTAGTTAAACAAGGATTGGGTGTTAGAGTGAATCAGAAGCTCTATCCACCAGTTTCAGGATCCAGTCTGGACCTTCCCATGATTCCTCTGTCTACTGCCTGAAAGAGAGCACTTGAAATAAATGTGGCCATGGCATTGGATTCTGTTCTGATGGGCTAAGCTCCACCTAAATCATGCTGGGATGCTTTGGTCCTGGCAAGTCACATAATGAGGGCTGTAGATAGGCCTTCAAACTGAATATTGGAGGGGTATGGGTTTCAGTTGTATGGAAAAATACAAAGTCAAAGGTAAAGGAGAAGGCAGTATTTCAAGTTAGTGATGAGGTTGATTGGTACCAGAAAATAAAAGGAAGTGACAGACTGTATGATTTTTGTTATTTTATCCCAAGGAACCATAAAAGTGCAGGGAAATTCGATAATAGAATAAATATAAAGGCTTTGTATATTCATGTATGAGACATTCAAAATAAGGTAACAAACTGATATTGCAATTTGAGGTAAATGAAGATGATCGCATAACTACCTACCAGCCTTTCCTTTCACCCTAACAGGAATATACTGCCTCTGGACTCTCATTATCTCATTTCCGAATGCTTCCCATCTTAGAAGAGTATAAAAGCAGTAGGAGTATACTTAAGAGTGAAATCAGGAGGGCAAAAAGGGGACATGAGATAGCTTTGGCAAATCGGGTTAAGGCGAATCCAAAGGGTTTTTACAAATACATTAAGGACAAAAGGGTAACTAGGGAGAGAATAGGGCACCTCAAAGATCAACAAGTCGGCCTTTGAGTGGAGCCACAGGAGATGGGGGAGATATGAAATGAATATTTTGCATCAGTGTTTACTGTGGAAAAGGACATAGAATATATAGAATGTAGGGAAAAAAAAATATCCATATTACAGATGAGGAGGTGCTGGATGTCTTGAAATGCATAAAAGTGGATTAATCCCCAGGACCTGAACAGGAGTACCCTAGAGAACAAAAGAGCTGAATACTATTTCCATGACGGCGATGGTGAAATAGGCACTACCTGTGCTCCTATGCCTGGGCTTGTCCTCTCTGTCCACTTTTTCTCTTTGCTTTTTATCCCCTTCTTCTTTTCTCAGTTTTATTTAGTTTTCACTCAAACATATCTAGTAAAGGGTGCTCTTCGCTGGGAAGGCAGCTTCGGTGGGCTCTGGAGGGGTGACTACAAGGTCAGTTGGCCTATGAAGCCCTTGCTTCCATGTGGAGTGGGCCTCGAAGCAGCAGCCTGGCATGAGCTGGTGAAGCCTAGCGCGGGATAGTAACAGTGAGCAAGGAGAAGCTAGACTCTCTTGAAGTCATTTTTAAAAAATTTTAAGTTAATGTGAATGGTTCCTGTGCATGGTGACGGTACACACTTGTCACTGTACTTTATATTGATTACATGTGACAATAAATCATGAAGAAAAACTGCAGAAAGCTGCAACATAAAGAGACTTGGGGATACTTGTGTACAATATAGAGAAAGCTAGCACATGGGTATAGCAGGTAATCAGGAAGGCTCATGGAATGCTGGTCCTTACTTCAAGGGGATTGGAGTGTAAGAATAGGGAAATCTTACTACAGATCACATGTGGAGTACTGTTGACAGTTTTGGTTCCCTGACTGACAGAAAGGTATCATTTCATTTGAGACAGTTCAGAGATTGATCCGTATGGAGAGATTGTCTTATGAACAAACACAAACAGATTAGGACTCCACTCACTGGAACATACTGAAACATAGGGGCTTGACAGCATAACTGTTGAGAGGATGTCTCCTCTGATGGCACAGTCTTAGACCAGAGGGCATAGTCTCAAAATAAAGAGGTGACAATTTAAAACTGAAATGAGGAAGAATCATTTCTCTCAGAGAGTTGTGAGTCTTCATCAATCATAGAGTCATAGAGATGTACAGCCCGGAAATAGACCCTCCAGTCCAACTCGTGCATGCCGACCAGATATCCCAACTCAATCTAGTCCCCACCTGCCAGCACCCAGCCCATTCCTTCCATACCCTTCCTATTCATATACCCATCCAGATGCCTTTTAAATGCTATAATTGTACTAGCCTCCACCACTTCCTCTGGCAGCTCATTCCATAAACGTACCACCCTCTGCCTCTTTTCTATCTTTTCCATCTCATCCTAAACTTATGCCCTCGAGTTCTGGACTCCCCCAACCCAGGGAAAATACTTTGTCTATTTATCCTGTCCCAACCCCTAGTGATTTTATCAACCTCTATAAAATCACCCCTCAGCTTCTGATGTTCCAGGGAAGTCAGCCCTAACCTTTTTGACCTCTCCCAATAGTCAAATCCTCCAACCCTGGCAACATCCTTGTAAATCTTTTCTGAAACTTTTCCAGTTTCACAACATCCTTCTTATATGAAGGAGACCAGAATTGCACGCAATATTCTAAATGTGGCCTAACTGACGTCCTGTGCAACATGGCCTCTCAACTCCTGTACTCAATGCTCTGACCAATAAAGGAAGTATACCAAATGTATGATTTATCTAAATTAAACTCCATCTGCCACTCCTCAGCTCTTGCCACAGAGAGCGGTGGAGACAGAATCCTGGTGCATATTTAAGGTTGAGATAAATTCTTGATCTGAAGGGGAATCAAAGGTTATAGAAAAAGAGCAGGAAGTGGACGTGAGGAGTGTAGGATCAGCCATGATCCTATTGAATGGCAGAGATGACTTGAGGGACCAAATGGCCTGCTCTTGCACCTATTTATTATTGGCTTATGGAAAGTGATAATTGTTATATTACCTGAGTGAAATGAAATAGAGATGACAAAGAGAATATTAATCATGTACACTGCAAAAAGCTTCAGAGAATTGCTTTGCCTTTTTTCCATCTAATGATAAATAATGGAAAATCATGATGCAGAACTTTTACTCATTAATTTAGGCGAGTTTGAATGGAACCTATAGTAAAAATGGATTGCACCATTTGTTGGGCTGAATGACTTTCTAAAAAAAAAAATTTGAACTTTCCATTGTATTCTTTAGCTGTTTGAGGCCAAGGACTTTGCAAGTAATACTGTGGTCTACCATTTCTAGCATGTGGTTCTCACCCACGTTTTATTAACTTAATGATTTTCTTCACCTATAACTTGCATGGCTGTCACGGATTTTTCGAACTCTGAATCTCATTTTGCAATACTCTCTGTTCTGCTTCAGACCATACAGACTCGAATAACTGAGTCTCACTAAGCAATTGTTGGCTGATGTGGGAATTATGTTGCTGGACACTGACAGCCTTACAAATATCAGCCGGTCCCTTGGCCATCTCGTGTTGGTCAATTGAATGTGGGGATAAGAGGTTCAATCACGTATCAATCCCAGTCCTAGTGGTTCAGAAAAGGAAGGAAAATATCTGTCTTTGAATTGAGTCCTCTGTTTCTTTTCTGACCAGCCTTCATCTGCTGGGAAAATCATGGTTGCTAGAGCACTCAGTTAAAAAAAAAACTAGAAACCAGAGGATCTGGGTAAGGTTTGGTGAGGCATTGGATTTAAACTGCTTTCTCATCTGGTTTCCTACAGGGAGATTGATTTCATGTCCACCCACAAAAAGCACTGCATTGTTTGTGGGAAAAATCTTTTATTGCATTTTTGATTGCACTTCAGCCCCACTCTCCTAATCTTTGGGCATCCAGTGTGGAAGGTGTGGACAGATCAGAGGATCCGCACACTGTTCTGTCCCTGGGCCTGCCCAGGCTGGCTATAGACAGGTCCAGGGATGTGAAGGGGGTTATCACTGCTGACTGTCTGCTCCTCTTCCACTGTTACATTCATGCCCGGGTGTCCTTGGACAGGGAGCATGCGGTGTCCATCAATGCTCTCGAAGCCTTTAGAGAAAGGGGTGGGCACCATGGGAGAAAAGCTGCTACATTTCCTCTGCCAACTCCATTTTGATTTAGCCCCTTTCTCCCTAACTCCCCCTCACTTTCAATGGTCTGCATCATCCAAAATGGGCTTTGCTTGTAAACACTTGATTGGCTACATGGGTGATAGTTAATGGGGGAAAATAACAACGTGTCACAGTGATTTTGCTGATGGGAAAGCTGCTCAGTTGTATGTGATAGCACTTTGGAGTTTTAAAAAAATGGTAGCTGTGGGTGTTTAGCTCAGATGAAAGGGCTGTTGTGGTGCAGTGGTAGAACCATGACACCTGGCTTCAAGTCCCACCTGCCCTCAAGTTGCATAATAACATTTCTGAACAGGTTGCTGAGGAAAATACAATGCTATATTACTGCACTACCGTGATCTATCTACTGAGGCTTTTTTTTTGTCCAGTATGTATCTAAAACATTAAACTGTAGTTACTAATAAGCATCCTCATTTATACACGTGTGTATATATATATATATCAACTGGAGAGCGCGAAGGTGATCTAACATTTCTTTCCACTATGTCTACAAACGTGCTCATTATTTGGCCCACAATCACACATAGGTGAGGTGTCAACCTGGTGAAGCCACCAAATAGGATTACTTACACACCAAACAATATAAGGAGCAAGCAAAAGACAGAGCTAAGTGATCCCACAACCAACCGATCATTTCTGAGCTCAGTAATCCTGCCACATGCAGTTGTGAATGGTAGTGGACAATTAAACAACTCACTGGAGGAGAAGGTTCCACAAATATCCCCATCCTCAATGATGGAAGAGCCCAGCAGATCAGTGCAAAAGATAAGACTGAAGCTTTCGCAGCAATCTTCAGCCAGAAGTGCCTAGTGGATAATCCATCTTGGCCTCCTCCAGTGGTCCTCAGCATTACAGATGTCTTCAGCCAATTCGATTCACGCGCATGACATCAAGAAACAGTTGGAGGCATTAGATACTGCAAAGGCTATGAGACCTGGCAACATTCTGGAAAAAATACTGAAGACTTGTGGTCCAGAACCTGCAGCTCCCCTAGCCAAGCTGTTCCAGTCCAGTTACAACACTGGCATCTACTTGACAACATGGAAAATTACCCAAGTATAGTCCTGTACATAATTAGCAGGGCAAATCCAACCTGGCCAATTACCGTCTCTACAGGCTCCTTTCAATCATCAGTAAGATGATGGAAGGAGTCATCAACAGTGCTATCAAGCAGCACCTGCTCAGCAATAACCTGCTCAGTGATGCCCACTTTTGGTTCTGCTATGGCCACTCAGCTCCTGACTGAATTACAGCCTTGGTTCAAACATGGACATAAGAGCTAAATTCCAAAGGGGAGGTGAGCGTGTCAGCCCTTCACATCAAGGCTGCACTTGACCGAGTATAGCATCACAGAGCCTGAACAAAATTGGAAACAATGGGTTTCAGGGAGCACACTCTCCAGTAGTTAGAGTCATACCTGACACGTAGGTGGATGGTTGTGGTTGTTGAAGGTCAGACACCTCAGCTCCAGGCCTCTCTCGGGGAGTTCCTCAGGGTAATTTTCTTGGCCCAACCATCTTCAGTAGCTTCTTCAATAACCTTCCCTCCATCAAAAGGTGGGGATGTTCACTGATAATTGCACAATGTTCACCATTATCCGTGACTCCTCAGACACTGAAACTGTCTGTGTCCGCATATAACAAGATCTGGACAATAGCCAAGGGTTTGGGCTGACCAGTGGCAAATAACATTTACACTACAAAAATGCCAAGCTATGACCATCACCAACAAGAGACAATCTAACCACCAGATCTTGACCTTCAATGGTGTCACCATCACTGATACCCCACTATCAACATCCTGGGAGTTATCAATGATCAGAAACTTAACTGGACTTACCACATAAATTCATTGGCTACAAGAGCAGGTCAGAGGCTAGAAATACTGCAGCATGTAACTAACCTCCCAACTCCCCAAAGCCTGCCCACCACCTACAAGGCACAAGTCTGGAGTGTGATGGAATAATCTCTATCCTTGCCTGGATTAGTGCAGCCCCAATAACACTCAAGAAGATTGACACCATCCAGGACAAAGCAGCCCACTCCCTCCACCACTGACGCTCAGTAGCAGCAGTGTGCCCTGCAAAAATACACCAAATATACACAAGACAGCACCTTCCAAGCCCACAACCACTTCCAGCTAGAAGGACAAGGGCAACACATATATATAGGAATACCAACACCTTCAAGTTTTCCTCCAAGCCACTCACCATTCTGACTTGGAAATATATCTCCATTCCTTCACTGTTGCTAGGTCAAAATCCTGGAATTCCCTCCATGAGACATTGTGGGTCAACCCACAGCAGATGGGCTACAATGGTTCAAGAAGACACTTCACCATCACTTTCTCAAGGGCAACCAGGACAGGTAATAAATGCTGGCCAGCCAGCAATGTCCATATCCCATAAAATGAAGAAACAAACAAAAATTACAATTAGGATGTAAATAATCTATTTGTAAAATGAGTATTAGTCAGTGAAAAATTTTCATAGTTTTGCTTTTTCTTCAATATTTTAAAATAATTGCTTTGTTCAATCAACAGAGTGATAACATCAGTTCATATTATGTATGATAAACTTGTAGAATCACAAGTTTAAATAAAAAAAACAACTCCTTAAACGTTTTTTGGTTTAAAAGCAAAATTCCAAGAAAAGATGTGATGAAGCTAATTTTCACCCAGGCATGAAGTACAAAGGTACTATGCTCACTGCATATTTCATGATATGAGAAGAAAAGTCCAATCTAAAATATACAAAATAAGCTTAAAAGGCTGTCAGGCAACAGGGTGCTCAGGATTTGTTGAGCAGAATCTCTATAAGGGACTTGGGCAAAGATGAGATTAATGGGAGAATCGGATATGAAGTCCAACAAGGTCTATTCCAATGTTGAGAGCATCTGAAGAAGGGCTCATGCCTGAAATGTCAATTCTCCTGCTCCTTGGATGCTGCCTGACCTGCTGCGTTTTTCCAGCAACACATTTTCAGTTTGAGGGCATCTCACTTCTTATTATTATGCCTTTGCGAAGTGCTACGGTGTGATTCTCGCTAGGTTGTGAACTAAGGGGCATTATAGATTGTTAATTGCCTTATTAATTATCCACTTCACCTCATTAATATTCTGTTTCTTATCTTAGCAAAGATGCCAAAAACAACGCTAGATATTGAGAATTCTCCCCATGGAAATCAAAGTGGGTCCCTGACAGCATAGCTTGCCCACTGGCTGCAAGGAGTCTTCATGTTGCTCAGCACCAAATGGTACCCATGGGCACCATCCCTCATCACCACACACTGGTATCTGACATTTGCCAGCCCCTCACAATTAATAGGGCCCCTCTCAGGTACAATTGCGGGGATTGTCAGGAAACACAGACATGCATCACAGGATGCACCTTCATCTAAGGTTGAAAGACTGCAGTAAGAACACTTTGTTTGCTTGGACAGGTATCCTGTGCATGGATATACCCAGGCTGCATCTCAGGCCTGCTCGCTTGCACTCTTAGCATACACTCATAGAATAGAATCATGGTATTATGGAAGCAGGCCATTCATCCCATTGAGTCCACACTGACCCTCCAAAGAGCATCCTACCTAAACCCACCCTCCTACCCTATCCCAGTAACCCTGCATTTCCCATGGCTAGTCCACCTAGCCTCCACATCCCTAGACACTATGGGCAATCTGGCATGGTGAAAATCCACCTAACCTGCACATCTTTGAACTGTGGGAGGAAACCAGAGCACCCAAAGGAAACCCACACAGGCACGGGGAAAATGTGCAAACTCCACACAGACGTTGCCAGATCTGTATGCTTACAGTTACCCACACCTGGCCTTACCTTCTTTTGTCATATCAATCGCAGTTACACAACAGCCAGCTTGCCTTGATGTTCAACATTTCTCAGTCAAAAGGGCAAACATCTTGCTGGACAGCAGTATACAATGTCAATCCCTTACCTATGCCATAGCCAGCATCTTACACAGCAAATACACTGCATGTGTCTCAAACAGGTAGCTGCGCCTTAAAATCTGAAGGGGGTAGTGCACAGAAATGTCCATGAAAGCATCCACCAATATTGGTCACAGCACAGTAAGACAAGGGCAAACTCTGATACCAATGTAGGACATTGTCCAGGTCAGGCATTTGGACTGTGTGTGCTCAGTCTGGGAATTAGTGTCTCTGCTGTCTGGCAAATGGGTGATAGTCAGTCTAGTGACTAGGATTAACGCAATGGAGGATGTTACATGAAGGACATGAACCCTCCACAGCTGTAACTTCTAAAGGAGACAGACATGATGGAGGTGGGGGCCCCAATCAAACCAAAGTGTCCTGAGAGGAGACTTCTGAGGGGTCTCTATCTGGGTGGCCCCTGACATCACCCTCTCTTCTATTGAAGAAGGGGCACCTGTGGTATGTGCCATCAAAGAATGCAACTGTCTGTGGGGTTTCTGTGAGATTCACAATGGGATGAGAGGTTGTATTAACTTGGATAACAGGACATGGATGCAGCCTGTGGGGCAGTCCCAGTTTTCTTCTCTGAGGGTCAGAATTTTCTCCTTGTAGGGGTTGGGAAGTCAAATAACACCTCCACCAGTGTGTGCATATTATGGGCTGTCCTTCCATGGAATGGCAGAAAGGAAGGAACAGAGTAGGTGAAAGTAGGTAGCATGGCCGGTCATTTAAAGCTGGAGAGGTTATGATCATTTTATCTGGTCTTAAGGAATGCCTGTGACCCAAATGAAATGAGGGAGCAAATGATAGATGTATTAATAAAGAAAATATTGGGTTTGAATTAACTATATAAATGGCGAGTGAGTAATCGGTGAGCTGAGTATTTTACAAAGTGTGGCAAATTGAAATGCACTAAAAGTGTGCACTTGAATTTTATTTAAGTACAGTTGTCTTTTGGAATCTAACCAAGTTGACCGACAGTGCAGAGGTCATACAGTGTTGTGGAGTTACTGAGGGTTAGAGAGAGTGAAGGAGGATGTTGCATGAAAATGTGAAAGTGGCAGAGCATGAGCCTTGGTGAGCCAAGGGTGCAGGAGCAGAGTTGGAGTGGGTGCGAGCTCACAGCAAGAAGATTGTGGCATTTTGTATGGCAGAGCGCAGAAGTTCATTGATCTTCGTACTGCACTTTTGGATACCACGTGATCTCCTCAAACCTAGCTACCAAAGTCTTAGAAAGAGGAATTCCTCCCATCCACACCACCTCCTACCTCAGGACTAACCCAAATGAATTTATGCTTTGCGAAGGAAAACATAGAATTCAGTCTTGAGTGTCATTCTACTTTTTATGATAGCCACAGATTGTTATTAGTTTATTCACAGGAGTTATATTACGTTAAGAATGTTATTAGATGTAAATCAGCATTGTTGAAAATTATCACATTACCTAATTTTCAAAAGCAAATTCTGAAATAAAGTGCTCCTCTGTTGTCAAGCTTGAGGTATCAAGAGTATCAGCTTTATGAAACCATGGCTACAAAATATAAACCATTGAATTTGTAGTTTCTCTCCCTTTTAATTGTGCGAAGGTGAGTCAAGAGAGTGGCGCTGGAAAAGCACAGCAGGTCAGGCAGCATCTTGATGAAGGGCTTTTGCTCAAATCATCGATTTTCTTGCTCCTTGGATGTTGCCTCACCTGCTGTGCTTTTCTAGCACTACACTCTTGTCTCCCATTTAATTGTGCTCAGTCCAGGGAAACAGTGAACATTAACAATTGTTATTTGTAATGAAATGTATGTTCTTTCGATTTTTAAACAAGTCAATGAGCGAAGTAAAAAAGGTTTCTAATTTGACAACAACAACAATCAATTATGCAAACTTAACTGCATATTTAAAACTCACAACAATGCGCTATACCACCAAAAATTATTTGCATTTTCTACCATGCCTTTCATGTCTTCAAGACATCCAAAAATACTCCTGAGCAACAGAAGTATTTGTTGAAATGTAGTTATAGTTATGTAAGAATATGCAACAACAATGATGCCCACAGCAAAGTCCTGTAAAGATATTTTAAAGAATAAATAGGGTAAAATAGACAGGATAAAAATGATAAACAATCAGATAATCTATTTTAATAATGATTGTTTGGGTATGAAAATTTAGCCAACACATCGAACAACCTTCTTTCAATGATGCCACTTAATTACTTGAGAGAGCAGTCAGGGCTTTCGTTTACCTTTTCATTTACCCTCATTGGTTCAGGATACCCTCTGTGCATTCACTTAGGTGTATGCCTAAGTTAATGTGTTCAAGTCTTTAGGATAGAGTCTAAACTGTGGCTTTCTGATCAGTATGGAGTGCTATCAGCAAATACATTGTATATAACTAGGTTAGTAATTCTAAAATTTGACCTTAATAATTACAAAAAACAAATACTTATTCTGTTGGGAATATAATTTGAATTCTGGCCTAATTTCCCAGTTAGCCACGAACCAGGAGTTTGACTTCTACAGTCTCACAACTCTTGGTGTAAAGATGCTTTTTGTAAAAATGTCTGAAATTTAATCTTCTATCCAGGGAGAAAGGATTCTGGGTAATCCAAGATGGAGGACAGGAAAAAATTGTGGTTGTAAGAGCTGCTCCTTTTTTGAGTTTTTTTTAGGTATTGGAGATGATTTCCTCAAATTCCACAAGCAGAAATTACTGTTTAATAAGCTGTTGCATTGTTTTGGAACTTTTGGGGAAAAAAGATTAAAACAATGGCACTTTACAAAGGAGAAAGAGAATAAAGGCAGCAACCATATGGTCTGAGAGGGTGAGAGGGTGAGAGGGTGTGTGTGTGTGTGTGTGTGTGTGTGTGTGTGTGCGCATCCATGCATCCATCCGTCCATCCTACACTGCAGTCTGACACAGCAGTGAATCTGCATAGATACTGCTATATTCAAGCTTTTCTGTGTATCGGAGTGTTTCTTCGAAAAATTTACAAAGGCAAAATTCACACTGATCTTCAAGGAATATGAGTGGGAGATCTCACAGTTGATAAGTACATGGTTTTAAAGTTTAACCTTGCTGGCTTTTTTGATAGTCAGTAAAGTGGGTTATTTTTGGTTATATATTTTATTGAGATCTGACTCTTGATCAAAATTCAAAAATATAATCATAAGTATTAAGTTAGCCTGGAACAGTAGGGTTTTTTTTAGATCAGTAAGACTGTGCTTTTTTTTGTAGATTGTTAAGGTGCAATGATAACCTTTAGTGGAGTCATGTGTTCTTCCTGTTGGATGTGGGAGATAAGGAAGAATTTCCATTTTACTGATGATATGTTTGCACTAAGTATGTTTGGTTGTGAATCCTATCATATCGCATGGATCTGTTGGACAAGACAATGAGGTATTTACAGGGACTAGTGGGTGTGGTGGATGGGAGTTATTGGAAGGGAGAAAAAAAAACACAGATACAGTCATTAGATAGGTTACTGCCAGGAAAAGTAGGAGAGGGAGGCAGGTAGTGCAGGAGTCTCCTGTGGTTATCCCCATCTCAAGCAAGTATGCTGTTTTGGAAAATGTAGGGGGGCAATGGACTCTCAGGGGAATTTAGGATGAACAGCCAAGTTTCTGGTACCTAGACTGACTCTTGTGTCGTGAGGGTGTGTCAGGTTCCAAGTGATTGATTGATTGTGATAGAGGATTCTCTAATCAGAAGCACAGATAGATGTTCCAACAGTGAGAAATCAGAATGGTGTGTTGCCTCCCTGGTGGCAGGATCAAGAATATCTAGAGAGAGTGCAGAATATTCTCAAAGGAGAGTGTGACTAGCAGGAGGCTGTTATACACATTGGAAGTAACAACATTGGAAGAAAAAAGGATGAGGTTCTGAAGGGAGAATATAGGAATTCAAAAAGGGGGTCCTCGAGGTAAGTAATATCTGGATTACTCCCAGTGCTATGGGCTAGAGAGGGTAAGAATAGGAGGATAGAACAGATGAATGCATGGCTGAGGAGCTGGTGTAGAGCAGAAAGGTTCTCATTTTTGGATCATTGGAAACATTTCTGGAATAGAAGTGACCAGTACAAGAAGGGTGGATTGCACCTGAGCTGGAAGGGGACTAATATACTGGCAAAGGGATTTGCTAGAGCTGCTTGAGAGAATTTAACCTTGTAAGGTGGGGTGGGTGGGACGCAGGGAGATAATGAGGAAAGAGATCAGTCTGACACTGGTACAATTGGGAAAAGAGCAACTCAAACAATCAGGGCAGGCAGGAACAAAGCAGACACTGAGGTAAATTAAACTGAATTTATTTCAATGCAAGAGGGCTAACTGGTAAGGCACATGTACTTAGGGCATAGTTAGGAAAATGGGACTGGGATATCATAGCAATTACAGAAAGGTGACTCAGGAGTGGAAAGGACTGCTAGCTTAATGTTCCAGGATACAACTGCTATAGGAAGGTTAGAAAGGGAGACTACAGAGGAGGGGAAGATGTGTTTTTAATAAGGGCTAACATTACAGCTGTACTTCAGGAGGATATTTCTGGGAATACATCCAGAGAAGTTGGGTTGAACTGAGAAAGATGGGGATGATCACCTTTTTGGGATTGTGCTCTTGATCCTCTAATAGTCAGTGGAAAATTGGGAAACAAATTTGTAATGAGATCTCAGTTATCTGTTATTAGTTATCAAAATAATAGGATGGTTAGGGGATTTTAACTTTTCAAACTGCCATAGTGTTAAGGGTTCAGATGGGAGGAATTTGCTAAATGTGCACAAGAAAATTTCTGATTCAGTATGTGGATGTACCTACAAGAAAAGGTACAAAAATTCACCTACTCTTGGGAAATAAGTGACTGAGTTGTCAGTGGAGGAGCACTTTGGGGGCAGCGACCATAATTTTATTAGTTTTAAAATAGTGATGGAAAAGGATAGACAGGAGCTAAAAGTTGAAGTTCTAAATTGGAGGAAGGCTACTTTTGATGGTATTTGGCAAGAACTTTCAAAAGTTGATTGGGGTCAGATGTTTGCAGGGAAAGGGATGGCTGGAAAATTGAAAACTTTCCAAAAATGAGATAACGAGAGTCCAGAGACAGTATATTCCTGTTAGGGTGAAGGCAAGGCTGGTAGGTGTAGGCAACGTGGGTGACGAGAGAAATTGAGATTTTAGTCAGGAAAAAGAAGGAAGCATACGTCAGGTATAGGCAGCAGAGATTGAATAAATCCTTAGAGTATAAATTTAATAGGAGTATACATAAAAGGGAAATCAGGAGGACAGAAAGGGAACGTGAGATAGATTTGGCAAATAGGGGTAAGGAAAATCCAAAGGGATTTTATAAATGCATTAAAGACAAAAGGGTAACAAGGAAGAGAATAAGACCCTCAAAGATTAGCAAGGCAGCATACTAAGTCAGTATTTTGCATCAGTATTTACTGTAGAGAAGGACGTGGAACATATGGAATGTGGGGAAAAAGATGCTGACATTTTGATAAGTGTCCATATTACAGAAGAGGAGGTGCTGGATGTTTTAAAATGTATAAAGGTGGATAAATCCCCAGGACATGATCAAGTGTACCCTAGAACTCTGTGGGAGGCTCGGGAAGTGATTGCTGGGCCTCTTGCTGATATATGTGGATTATCGATAGTCACAGGTGAGGAGCTGGAAGACTGGAACTTGGCTAATGTGGTGCCATTATTTAAGAAAGGTGGTAAGGACAAGCCAAGGAACTGTAGATCAGTGAGCCTGACATTGGTAGTGGGCAAGTTGTTGGAAGGATCCTGAGAGACAGGATTTGCATGTATTTGAATAGGCAAGGACTAATCAGGGATAGTCAACATGGCTTTGTGCTTGGGAAATCATGTCTCACTAACTTGATTGAATTTTTGAAGACATAACAAAGAGGATTCATGAGGGTAGAACAGTGGATGTGAAATATATGGACCTCAGTAAAGCATTCAACAAGGTTCCTCATGGTAGACTGGCTAGCAAGGTTAGATCACATGGAATACAGAGAGACGAGCCATTTGGAAACAGAACTGGCTTGAAGGTAGAAGACAGAAGTGGTGGTGGAGGTGGGGGGTTGCTCTTCAGACTGAAGGCCTGTGACCAGTGATGTACCACAAGGATCGGTGCTGGGTCCACTGTTTTTTGTCATTTTATATAAATGATTTGGATGTGAACATTGGAGATATAGTTAGTAAGTTTGCTGATGACACCAAAATTGGAGATGTAGTAGACAATGAAGAAGTATCTCAGTGAAGAAGCATCTCAGAGTACAACGGGTTCTTGATCTTGATCAGATGGGCCAATGGGCCAAGGAGTGGCTGGTGGAGTTTAATTTAGGTAAATGTGAGGTACTGAATTTGGAAAGGCAAATCAGGGCAAGACTTATACACTTAATGGTAAGCTGCTTTGGAGTGTTGCTGAACAAAGAGACCTTGGAGTGCTGGTTCATAGTTCCTTACAAGTGGAGTCTTAGGTAGATAGGATAATGAAGAAGTCATTTAGTATGCTTTCCTTTATTGGTCAGAGTTTTGAGTATAAGAATTAGGAGGTCATGTTGCGGCTGTACAGGATATTGTTTAGGAATATTGTGTGCAATTTTGGTCTCCCTCCTAATGAAAGGATGTTGTGGAACCTGAAAGGATTCAGAAAAGATCTAAGGTTGGAGGGTTTGAGCTATAGGGAGAGACTGAATAGTCTGGGTCTGTTTACCCTGGAGCATCGGAGGCTGAGGGGTGACCTTATAGAGGTTTACAAAATTGTGAGAGGCATGGATAGTGTAAATAGACAAGGTCTTTTCCCTGGGGTGGGAGAGTCCAGAATTAGAGGGCATAAGTTTAAGGTGATAGGGGAAAGATATAAAAGGAACCCCCCTAAGGGGCAACTTTTTCACACTAATGGTGGTGCATGTATGGAATGAGCTGCCAGAGGAAGTGGTGGAGGCTGGTACACTTACAGCGTTTCAATAGGAAGAGTTTAAGAAGGATATGGGTCTGCCAATCAATCCCTGGTGAGAATGCGACTTACCCATTGGCATCTATTTTTTCCTCCTAACCATCCTACAAAACTGGAAGTGGACACTTATGCAAGTGTAGCACAGAGCAACTGACATCAGATTGGCAAGAGACATCCTCCTTGAGACAGATTCCCATCTCATTCAAGTTAAAGGGGTTTCACATGAAAAACTTAAGCAGATTGCACCAGGTAAGAGACAAACTGCCACCCAAAATTAACGACCCAGTGCAAAGAATCTTCTCTGAGCATCTAATCTGGTTGGATAGATCTGTTCTTGACCCCTAACCTCTTAGAAACTGTCATATATTTACTTAAGGTTAATCTTAAAAAATTTCAAACACTCCAATCATGCATAACCTACATTTACCTGAAGGGAAAAATGACTTCTTTTAAGTAATTGTTCACTCTGTCATCTCAGTCATGTTTTAATTAGAATCAGCATTAATTGCAAATCTAAAGAATACAGATAAAAGCTGAGACTTTCAATTGCTATTTTATAACCTTATTGACCTGATGTGGACCTCTACCTTCCCACAAAGTATTATATTATTCTCTAAAACAACACCTACGTCTATTCAGCAAGGTAGCGTCATGCACTTTGGTAGAAATGTAACCACGATGTAACTGCTTTTTTTAAAATCAAATGTATCACGTCAAACAATGACTGAATACAATCCAGCAACATTTTCTGATTATTCTACAAATTTACCAAATTTCTTTTGCAGCTTGATTTTGTCTGAGCTTCTTATATTTTGGAATTATCTGGAAATGTTCATGGTACGCCCTATCAGCAAATCTCACCATGCTCCATATTAATAAGTTCATGTTGCCATTAACAATGACTTAACATGTTTCAGGCAACTTGCAAGCTTTTCTCAGGCATTGTAACTTTTATTTGCATTTCTTAACTATAGGTAAGAAACACAGACGGCAAGGATGGGTAGTATCTGGGTAGGGACCATGACAATATAAAAATCAGCAGGATTTTAATGAAAATCACTACTTACATCCAATATTCTTTTACTTTGCTAGGTTTGCAAATTTTGAGTAAGACTTTAGGAATATTGAGAGATACTGGTCACTGCAGTAACATTGGAAGAACTGTTCAGCTTGTAGTGATTGGATGAGAATATCCTTGATCTGTGTTTCTTTTTGTTGACTTCATGGGAATAAATGTACACTGCTGTGACAGGTCAAATTATCCAATGGAGAGACATCACATTTGCTATCAGATGCATTAACTGTGTCAATATCAACTAATAACTCCTAATTATTTACATTAACGATAACTTAGAACTTTAACGCTACAAAAGTGGTAGGGATTAAATTTTTCATAAATTATACTTTTAATTAGATTTTTCCAAAAGATACATTTTGCATGGGTTGTAACTTATTATAAACCTCATTGAATTATTGAAGACTTCAAATTCCAGTAAACTTAAGGCACTTTCACTGCAATCATGAAATGAGATCAAATGTAAAATATGAAGAGCTATCCCTAAACGAGTCTAATAATCGATCACAATCATAATTGATGCAAAACCACTGCATCAATTAGAGGCAAATGCATTTGAATCCAAAGTAGACTGAGTAACCAACATATATATTTTGCCAAAGAAATATCAACCAGCCTGATATGTAATTCAAATTCAGCACTCATTCCAACCGAATATTTGACGTTTTGTAATGATCTTGGTGCTAAACCCTGATTAGTAATCATGAGAAACATGATGTAATCATAACATCGTGCACACAGTGATTGATAGCACCATACAAATAAGAAAGACATTTCGCCATATTTTAAATATTGCTGACTGCCTTCCTTAATTATTCAGAGTTATTTTATTGCGGCCCTATTGCTTTCTGGAAGAAATAAACTTTTATTGAAGGCATCGTCCAGTAACTGGAGAGATTGGCATTTTAATTAAAGCAGCTGACAACAAGTAGTGAGATCCATATTCAGCTCAGTCTATGAATACTTCAAACAATATGTTTGTGTCTTTCTTATTTTTGCTGTGTCATTGTCAGATCTTGATGTGTTCAAATTAAAATGCATTGGTGATTAAATTCAGCTCAATAGCACCTGTTTTTATCATTTTGCTATAAATGTTGTTTCGCCTCGGAAATGGCTCCTGCACTGAGCACACATTTTCCTGCTGTGAGCTGCCATTTAGGTCACGGGAGTGCCTGCTGGAGGGATGCAGACCATGACATTCTTCTGTGTGTAATGTCAATTTGATGTCAGTACTATTTTGGAGCATACTGCTCCAACTAATATTATCTCTTAACTTGCAGAGGCAGCAGACTGCCACAGAATGAAGGCAGAACATACAATGAACAACAGGAAAGAGCCTTCCACCAGTGCTACTTAAAGAATTAACAACTGTTTCCAAATTCATTACTCATTAGTTTCTACCGGCTCATGTTACACTTAAAAGGTTTTGGTGATTTGCAGAACGAAGCCTGCAGGGAGTGATGTGACATGTGCCTTAAGCCTTTAGTCAGACCATAAGACATCTGCACTAACCACTTCCTTCCAAACATGGATGCAGTGGCTTGCACTCCCTCCAACAAAATGGCAGGTAGAATGAACTGTGGTGCCGCAAAGAAGGACAAGCTGCTAGAAAAGCACAAGGGTGCAGGGAGAGAAGGTTTTTGACAAGAGTCCACAGCTACAAACCTGAGAGAGCTCTCCATATGTAAGAATTCTGTGCTATATTGAAGGCATCCTCATTGAAACCTTACCCTAGCTGCAGCTGCAGCCAAATCTTTTCAGCAGGTTAAGGACAGCATTGAGTCTGACTAGGAAGGTGATGATGACAATGAGCTTTGGTGTGTTGGGCTTCTTCCATACTGGAGCAAGTGATATCTTGCACCTCACATTTTGCCTTTGAACTGGGACTCTGTATTCGAGGAGAGGTAAATACATGTGATTTCCTCTTTTCACACAAAAGGGGGTAGGGTGAGCAGATAGCTAAGATTTTTGCTTACCTGTAGTGCCATTGTTGAAATGTACATCACTTTTCAAACACTGTGTGTTTAACTCTGAAGGAAGAAATTCCTCTCCTTCTTCAGGGTGTGCCATGTAACATGCAGTTCAATGATCTTGGCAGTGATCATGATGCCTTCATTCTATGACAGTCTGCTGCCTCTGCATTTTAGCCACTAACAAAAAGAGAGTCTTTACTGGGCAACCAGGGCTACCTACTCAACATATAGTCCATGACTTCAGTCTTCAGCCCACACACACTTTATATAGCAAACACGATGCTGCCATATAAAATATGAAACAGTAGACCACTTGGGTTTATCAATGTTTCAGCTGCCTAGGTGGATCTAGTGGAGCCCCCGGCAAAATGCAGCAGAGCATGTGACAAGACTTCAGTCAGTCAATACTACACAAGATCACCATCTCATCCGTACAGCTCTTGCCATTGGCTATACAATGGTGGGGTGACGAAGAGAAATAGAAAGAATCGCGGAGACAATCCATATGGTTTCCATAATCACTTTGTCTGACAAGTCTGATTCCTCATTCATCTTGCTCTCTGCACTTCTGTTTTCACCAAGCTGAATGAAACTGTTTGACTATAATCTGTTGTTCATTTTCTTTTCATTAAACTTGCTACTGTTAGACAAAATAACATACATATTCGAGCTTTCAAAGCCCAAGTCAAATGTACTGTCATTAGTTTGTTCATTTTACCTTTCAAAATATGAATATTATAATGTCAAATTATCGTCAATATGATTCACATTTTATTTCATGATACTATAGTTTCACCCGAGTGACCTCCTAGTTCCTGCCTATGGTGTGACACTTCAGATCGACATTCATGGAGTGAAAGACCATGATTGTCTCAGATAATAACTATCTTTTCATTGTTGACAGTTTAATTATTTCGTTGGCTAATTGGGTCATTTGCCTGATCAATTAAAAATGAGTCAATTAAAAATATTTCTGATTTTAAAAAGTGCAAGCCAACAAATTGCAATTATTGTACAAACACAAATTAACTTGTTTGACAGTATTTAATGCCCTCTTTCATAATGAAGTAGGTGATAGGTGTTATATAATCAGATGAGAGGTTGCTGGAGATTGAGGTGTTTAAGTAGACTACAAATATCTACTTAAGGACTCTCCCAAGTCTTGTGCAAAATGGGTAGAGGGCTCTTGTGGGACAGTGGGAGTGCACTGTCCTTACCTCTGGGCTGCATTACCTGCTTTATTTAGTATGTAATAATACCTGTGAACAGGCTGATGTTTAAAAAAAAACAGATAAACATTGAGTGCTTTGCCATGCAGGTAAGAAAGTATGTTGGGAAGAAGATATAGGGAGGTTACAGACAGATAAAAACAGATTGATTTAAGGGTGTAGGAATCTGATGGGATAGAATTTGGGAAATTCCTTGTCTGATAAGAAAAATGATAAAGCAGAGACTTACATCTATGGGGAATACCTGCAGAATTCCAAGTTGAAGAATGATCCTGGTGCTCTCATGCGAGAGTCACAGAATTTCTAGGGCGGCACGGTGGCACAGTGGTTAGCACTGCTGCCTCACAGCACCGGAGACCCGGGTTCAATTCCTGACTCGGGCGACTGACTGTGTGGAGTCTGCATGTTCTCCCCGTGTCTGCGTGGGTTTCCTCCGGGTGCTCCGGTTTCCTCCCACAGTCCAAAGATGTGCGGGTCAGGTGAATTGGCCATGCTAGATTGCCCATAGTGTTAGGTAAGGGGTAAATGTAGGGGTATGGGTGGGTTGCGCTTCGGCGGGTCGGTGTGGACTTGTTGGGCCGAAGGGCCTGTTTCCACACTGTAAGTAATCTAATCTAATCAAATATAACTTCCCATTAGATATCCTAATTGCAAGCTATCATTAAGAAGAATTGAACATAAAATTAAGGCTAACCTAAAAAAAAACCTGAAGATGCTGGGAATCTGAAATATCAATAGAAATTTCTGCAGAAACTCAGCAAGTCTAGCCGCACCTGTGGAGAGAAAACAAAATTAACATTTTGTGTCTAGTTCAGACAACGCGTCACTAGACTTAAAATGATAACTCTGCTTTCTGTCTACAGATGCTGCTAGATTTGCTGAGTTTTTCCAATAATTTCTGTTTTGGTTCAGTTGTAAAAAATAGTTTTAAAATCAGTTTTCAATTAAAACGTATACTTTTGACTCTTTATTTAGGGAAAGTTGTCAATGTATTGGCCGGTTATTCAGGGAGATTAATAAATTCATAGAATCATAAAGTATCGAAGAGACTCTTCAGTCTGTTGAAAATGCAGCAACAAATATATTTAAATCTACACTACTCCCTCTTTGCAATATTTGGCCCATAACCTTGAATGTTATGATATTTCATCCACATCCTTTTTAAAGGTTGTGAGTTTTCCCACCTCATCTCGATTCCTGGGCAATGCATTCCAGATTCCCACCATCCCTGTATGATAATATTTTTCAAAACCTCTCTAAATCTCCTGCCTTTTGCCTTAAAATTATACCTCTTTCTTATTGCCCCTCAACTAAATGGAATGGCTGCTTTTTATCCACCCTGTCTACATCCATCATAATCTTATGTGCCTCAGTCAGGAGCCCTCTTTAATGTTTACTGGACTAACACCTGGAATGAGTGAGTTGTCTTGAGGATTGATTGGGCTTATTTTCTCTGGAGTGCAGAAGAGTGAGATTTGTTCAATTTAAGTGTATACGATTCTGAATAGCCTTGACAATGTGAATATGGAAAGGATGCTTCCCCTTGATGGAAAATCCTAACCAATGGGACACCATTTTAAAATTAGAGGGTCACCCTTTTAGGACCGTGATGAAGAGAAATGTTTTCTCTGAGGTTTCTGCGCCTTTGGAACTCTCTGCCTCAGAAGTCTGGGAAATTCTGGGTAATCCAAAATGGAGGACGGTAAAAATTTCTGGCTGTAATAGGCTGCTCCTTTTCTGGAGGCATTTGAGGTGTTGGAACTGATTTCCTTGAATTCCAGGAGCAGCAATTACTGTTTTTTATGCTGTTGCAATTGTTTTGGAACTTTGAAAAAAAAAAGTCAAAGCAACAGCACTTTTAAAAGGGAGAAGGCAGCAAGCACATGGCCTGTGAGGGAGAGAGAGAAAGAAACCCTCACTGCTAACTGACACAGCAGTGAATCTCCACGGTTACTGCCTTTGCTGTTTGAATTCATGTATCGCTGGACATCGGAGTGTGTCCAGGAAAACTTAACAAACAGTGAAATTCCCAACTGATCTTAGAGGAACCTGTTTGGGAGAGGTCACAGCACAGAAACAGATAAGTAAATAGTTTTAAGTATAGCCTTGCTGTAAATCTACAATCATGAGTAGATTGGATTCTTTCTTGAATATATGTTTTTATTGGGGCCTGTCTCTTAATTAAATTTTAAAAACATAAACCATTAGTATTCAGTTGGGAGATCATGTTGTGGCTGGACAGGATGTTGGCTAGGCTACTTTTGGAATACTACAAGCAATTCTGGTCTCCTTCCTATAGGAAAGATGTTGTAAAACTTGAAAGGATTCATAAAAGATTTACAAGGATGTTGCCATGGGTTGGAGGATTTGAGCTATAGGGAGAGGCTGAATAGGCAGGACCTGTTTTCCCTGGAGTGTCTAAGGCTGAGGGGTGACCTCATAGAGGTTTACAAAATCATGAGGTGCATGGATATGATGAAAAGACAAAGTCTTTTCCATGGGGTTGGGGAGTACAAAACTCGAGGACATGGGTTTAGGGTGAGAGGGGAAAGATACAAAAGGGACCTAAGGGGCAATTATTTCATGCAGAGGATAGTACATGTAATGGAATGAACTGATGAGGAAGTGGTGAAGGCTGGTACAATTGCAACATTTAAAAGGCATTTGGATGGGTATACGAATAGGAAGGATTTAGAGCGATACAGGCCAAGTGCTGGCAAATGGGACTAGGTTAAGTTAGGATATCTTTTTGGCATGGACAAGTTGGGTCGAAGGGTCTGTTTCCTTGCTGTACATCTCTATGACTCTATGACTCTAAGTCACTGGATGTAGAGTCATTGAAGTTTTTTAAGACAGTGCTAGATCAATTCTTCTTAGGCAATGGAATGAAAGATCACTGGATGGGAATGTAGAAATCAAAATCCAAACAGATCATCCATGATTTTATTACATAATAGAGCAAGATTGAGGAACTGAGTCTTCTATTTCTATTTTGTATGCAGGCAGCATGGCAAGCAAACCTGTGCCTGGTTTCTTACAGTCTCTAAGAAATTTAAAGGCATTCAGTATCCAATTGATTGAGTGACCCAGCCCTAGCAAGGGAGCTTTCTGCTGAGATCCACATTCCCTCCCCTTGCTGCTCACCACCTTTACCCACCCCTAAACACAGCAGGATATTGCTTCCACTGCTTCACATTTATCTGATAGATGAGTAAACTTTGCTTTGTCCACATGCAGAAAATGGATTTGCTTTACTACTGGTGCTATAAGAATGTTCTCTGGCTATGCCATATGCAGTCATACTCAGATCGACAACACAGGAACAGCCTTTCAGTCCATCATGTCCACACCAGCTATGTGCTAAGGTTAAAAAAGGACCAGAATTTGTGGTATCCAGACAACCAAATGGACTCTGTCGTTTATTCAACTTGCTCAGCATTGTTCTGCTCAAAACACTTTTTCACACAAAAGCTGTTAGATGTGAAAAGTGGCAAAGATTTGCCAACGGAAACTGAGTATTTGAGTGGTTGGCTTAAGCAACTACGTATTTCCTGAACCAATGTGATTTCATGATTAGGAAATAAACAACAAAAGTCAAACGTGGGTGAAATAATAGCAATAAGTTCAAAGTCAAATCAAGGACAGAGAAAAGAAAGAGAGAAGGAATTAAAGGTTGGCAAATGAGATAGAGGAAAATAGTGACAGCGAGAAGTAAGAAAATAAAATAAAAAATGATATTTTTAAAATCTCCTTAAGAAATTCGGAACTTGGAGGGATAAGACTCCATAATTGCACCGGTTAATTTCAGTTGGAAAAGATGATTGGCAGCAATTGAGTATTATCACACTATTAAAAGGATTTTTAAAATATTAAATACAGTTTTTAAGTTTCTGCAGTTGGCCGTATGTGCTGCATAAGTAGAGCAACCAGATACTATTCAGTGCATTTCAATGGTCAACAAACAGAGACATGCTGTTCAAATAAAGAAACTGGAGGGACGGCACAACTCAAACAGTAACATCTTTGAATTTTGTTATTTAGCTACCCGACAGCCATTGCCTGAGGATTCTGTGCCATTTCTGCAAAAGTCATTAGCTGCACATTACTTTGATAGAAAAATATATTCCACTATTTATATGCTGCATTCGCACCATCAACTTATCCTGATCACGATTAACTAGACTTGTGACTTCCTCTGAAGCTTTGAACACCATTGTGCAGAGTACATATATGCTGTGCAATGCATCGTGCATCCTCTGACAATCACACAGTTGTGCTCTGAATTTCAAAAGAGTGTGTATTCCCTGTATCATTGGTCACTATCAGTTACTATGCACGATGTCACCTTTCGAACTAGGTATATTTCAACTGTGTCACATTCACTTGGCAACAGCTCGAGAGAGAATGGTGCATGTTGCAGCCAAATTTTCAGGAAACCTCCCTAAAGAAGGTGAAAAACCAGAGGGTGATTGTTTTCAGGTTGCAGTACACCATTCCTGGTGATGAGACCTGGCGTTCTAAATTATGAAAGATTCAAGTGAAGGAGAAATGAAGGCTCGTAGTATTATAACACTTTTTAGAGACTCCAAATGCTCCAAAATCTTTCACAACCAATGAAAGAGGAGTGTGAAAGCAGGGTATTTGGAAGTTAGTGTAAATTAGAAAAACAGGTTTGGAGAATAGGCAATAAATGTGAGAATGTGAACCTGTTACCACAGGAAGTTGTGTTGGCTAATTCCATAGATGTATGGAAATAGAAACTGGAAAACACATGATGGAAAGAAGGATATGAAGATATGATGATATAGCAAATGTAGGGCTGGGAGGGGGATCATGTAGAGTGTAAACATGGGAATATATAGACCATATAGGCCAAATAGCCTCTTTCTAAGCAGGCACCATGTAGTCTGTGTAAGGTAGGTACTACTAGAATGTTTAGAACCCGAGTGATTACCCAGAGTGATCTTGATAATCCAAGGAAGTCAATGAAAAATTCTTCCATCAATTTGGTTTTAGTTTTTTTTCTCTAATGTTCCACCTTTGCTTGGGAGATGACTTGAATTCGGGTTGAGTGGAGATTTTATAAGATGAAAAACATGGGATATGTGTGGTAAACGTTGGATGGAACAGAGGAGCATTCCTGACTGCCATTTATTGTACGTTCATTGTGGCATCATAGCAAGTAGGAATACGATGCAAAAATCGAAATCAACTGCAATGGGGCTTGTCTATGAGATAATGACCTTTCTCTTGTTGAACTGCAGAAGTGATGCTGAAAATAAATCCTTAACATGAAATTAATATTTGAATAGAAGGCAATCTTGAGCCCTGTGAAGAATGAAGATTACAGTGGGGGAGAAAATGTATGTGGTTAGAGAGGTAACTTCACTTCCTGGAGACAGAATTAGCAATGGTTTAGCGCAGAAAATTTTAAATGCATACCTGACAACTATCTAGTTAAGGTGCTAAATGGGACATAGCATCAGAAACTGATAAAGGACAAAATGTAATTGAGAGAGGTTAGATGTCCACTGTCAGAACATTTTCATTAGAACAAACTTAATTATAATGCTGCGGAAAGAATCGGCATCTGAGTGTGTTTTCATTCTTTGTGGAGAGCAAGAGATTTGTGTCAATCCTGATGAACAGCTAATATGAAATCACTAAGGAACCAAAAGGTGATTAGTAAAAGTGCAATGTTTGTCACTCAATTGGCATTTTTGATTCAGCCAGGCAACTGGTTAGAATGCCTCGCACTAATTAAGTATTGCACTTCAGGCAGAATATATACATTTATCTCTTCGTTACTGTTCATGCACACATTCTGCTCACTGGAGCTGAATCGACACTGATCGAAGGTAAAGCTTGAAGTCTGGAGGGAAATGTCATACAAATAACTGAAACAGAACAAAATCAGACATTAGATATAAATTAACAGGGTAGAATTGGTATTGTAACGGTAGAATGTTTGATATTCATTTTATAAAACTCAATGACACAGAGACCTGTACTTATCCTTGAGTCAGATTTTTGTGCAGCAGCCACTTTCTCCACATCAGTTGATAATTCTGAATATGGCAGAATATTAAAAGTCAGTGTCATGTCAGTTGCTATCACTTTGTTGAAGCAATTAAGACCAGGATGAGGTCAGGAGTGAGCAACACCAAGTTAAAGTCCAACTGGTTTATTTGAAATCACAAGCTTTCAGAGTGCTGATCCTTGTGTTGAACTATAACAGGACATCATGTGACTTCTGACCTTGTCCACCACAGTCCAACACAGCACCTCCACATCAGGACTAGGGTGAGTAAACAACCCTAGCAGAGTTCATGATTTCTGTCCTCCAGTTTTGAGTATAGAGTCAGATTATGTTGATGATCCCATTCAAATCAGGCATCTAAATTGTTAAACCATCCCATCCATTTGAAAATAACTACGTTAATCTACATTGCTTGCTTTCCGCAATAAAAATGTTTGAACTTCAATACCTCAACTTAAGGTGTGAATTATACACCTTGACATGTTCGTATGGTAAACATTTGGCAGATAGTTTTATGGGCAGTTTTATCCAATTTTCAAATGGATGGGATGGTTTAACAATTTAGATGCCTGATTTGAATGGAATCATCAACATAATCTGACTCTATATTCAAAATTGGGTATAGAAATCATGAACTCTACTGAGTTGTTAACTTATCCTGGTCTTGACATGGAGGTACCAGTGCTGGACTGTGGTGGACAAGGACAGAAGCCATATGATATCACGCTATAGTTCAACAGAAGGATCAGTGCTCCGAAAGCTTGTGATTTCAAATATACCAGTTGGACTTTAACCTGGTGTTGTATGACTTCTGAGCTCATCCTGGTCTTAGTTGCATGTTTTTACACTCCTGTCTTCTCAATATTTGACAGACTACAAAGAAAAAAACTGGAGGATAAAAATGTAGTCTTTTGATAACATGGTCTATTTTGCCTTAACCTACTTTCTCCCTTCTCTGCTACAGAGAGATACTCTCTCTCTCTCTACTATCTCTCTCTCTGCCTCGCTCCAACACTCTCTCTCTCTATCTATCTGTCTCTTTCTTTCACTATCACTCACTCTCTAACTCTCTCTACCTCTCTCTATCTCTCTATCTGTCTCTTTCTATCTCTCTATCTCTCTCTGTCTAGCTCTCCAACTATCTCTCTCTCTAGCTCTCTGTCTATCTCTCTCTTTGTCTTCATTTCTCACTTTACCTAGCTCACTACCTCTCTCTCTATATATCTCTCTCCATGTCTTTGTCTCTCGATCTCTCCCTCTCTCTATGTCTCTATCTCTCTCTCTGTATCTCTCTTACTGTATCTCTCTATTTCTTTCTCTCTCAATCTCTCTCTCTATCTCTCTACCTCTCTCTTCCTGACTCTCTGTCTCTCTATTTCTCTCTATCTCACTCACTCTCTCTTTATCTCTCTTTATCTCTCTCCATCTCACTCTCTCTCTATTGCTCATTATCTTACTCTCTCTCTATCTATACCTCACTCTCTGCCTCTTTATCTCTTTACCTCTCTATTTCTCTATCTCTCTATCTCTCTTTCTCTATATCTCTCTATCTGTCACTCTATCTCTATCTCATTCTCTTTTTATCTCTCTGTCTCTCTCTCTCTATACTTTTCTCTCTCCATCTATTTATCTCTATCTCTCTCACTGTCTATCTCCCTCTCTGTCTCTTTCTCTCTATCTCTCTATCTCCCACTCTCTATCTCTACCTTTATCTCTACCTCTCTCTACCTCTCCCTCTCTACCTCTCTCCCTCTTTTTATCTCTCTCTATCTCACTCTTTTTCTCTCTCTCTATCTATACCTCATTCTCTATTCGTTTATCTGTCTATTTCTCTATCTCTCTATATATCTCTCTACGTCCATTTCACTCTCTTTCTATTTCTCTGTCTCTCTCTCTATATATATTTCTCTCTATTATCTCTCTCTCTCTCTCTCTATCTCTCTCTCTCTCTGTATCTCTATCTATCTATCTCTCTCTCCCTCGCTCAGTCTCCCAATCTCTCTATATCTCTATCTCTCTTTCTCTATCGCTCTCTCTCTATATCTCTCTACCTCTCTATCTGTCTCTATTTCTCTCTCCAACTCTTCATCTCTCTCTCTATCTAGCTCTATCTCTCTCTATCTATTTCTCTCTATCTCTCTCTACCTCTCTCTATCGCTCTGTCTCTATCTCTCTATCTCTCTCTCTCTATCTATCTCTCTCTATCTCTCTCTAACTATCTCTCTCTGTCTCTGTCTCTCAATCTCTCTATCTCTCTTTATCTCTCTACCTCTCTCCACCTCTCTCTCTCTCTGTTTCTCTCTACCTCTCCGTCTCTCCGCTTCCCTCTATCTCACTCACTCTTTCTCTATCTCTCTCCATCTCACTCTCTCTATGTCTCTCACTATCTCACTCTCTCTCTATCTATACCTCACTCTTTACCCCTTTATGTCTTTACCTCTCTATTTCTCTATCTCTCTCTCTTTCTCTATCGCTCTCTATCTGTCACTCTATCTTTATCTCACTCTCTTTCTATCTCTGTCTGTCTCTCTCTCTATCCCTCTTTCTCTACCTCTCTCTGTATCTATACCTCACTCTCTGCCTCTTTATCTCTTTACCTCTCTATTTCTCTATCTCTCTATCTCTCTCTATCTCTCTTTCTCGATCTCTCTCTATCTGTCACTCTATCTCTATCTCACTCTCTATACCTCTCTGTCTCTATCTATTTATCTCTCTATCTCTCTCACTGTATATCTCCCTCTCTATCTCTATCTCTATCTCTGCCTCCCTCTCTATCTCTCTCTATATCTTTAACTCTCTACCTCTCCCTCTTTACCTCGCTCCCTCTCTCTATCTCTCTCCATCTCTCTCTCTCTCTCTCTCTAGTTCTATCTCGCTCTCTATCTATCTCTCTCTATCTCTCTCTCTATCTCTCCCTCTATCTCTCCCTCTATCTCTCCATGTCTCTGTCTCTCAATCTCTCTATCTCTCTTTATCTCTCTACCTCTCTCCACCTCTCTCTCTCTCTGTTTCTCTCTACCTCTCCGTCTCTCCGTTTCTCTCTATCTCACTCACTCTCTATCTCTCACTATCTCTCTATCTATACCTCACTGTCTCTCTATCTATCAACTATCCATCTATCCATCTATCCATCTATACATCTATCTATCTATCTATCTATCTATCTATCTATCTATCTCACTCTCTATCTCTTAATGTCTCTATTTCTCTATCTCTTTCTATCTGTCTCTTTATCTCTTTCTTTCTGTCCCTCTATCTCCATCTCACTCTCTTTCTATCTCTCTGTCTCTCTCTCTCTCCCCCACCTCCATTCTCTCTTCCTTTTTCTCTCTTATCCCACCAGCCTTTGCCTACACATTGCGTATTTCTCTTCTGTTATTCATTCCCTTCCTCCCATTGGGTTTCTCTTGTATTTTCTTCTCTCTGTAAACTTATTGAGGAGTTCTCTTTCCCTTGTGCATATTAGAGTCATTTTAACTGGAATTGCTGAAAACAACAGGAAGCTAGATCTATTCTGATAGTTGGAAAAAGAAAACGTAGGAACCTCGGAAGCAATAATTAAACACAGGTAGAAATTCAGTTGATTCTGAGCCAGTTTGCTTCATCCGAGTTGATCTTTTTCCAGCATGCTGCAACTCCAGCTGACTCCTCAATTTCTATTTTTATAGAAGTGTTCCCATTGAACCTTTTTTGATTGTTTTAGTTTTAAGCACGGCAGTGCTTAGCTGTGGATGAAAGTCAGCGCTTTTGAACAGTGTTACAGTGTAGCAGTCCACAGGGATTTAAATTTATCATGTTTCCAAAGAACAACTTCCACAAATATTCTAGTAAATTTGAAGAAATCTAGACTAGTCCCTGTTGTACCATGGTCATTCATGTTGTCCCTGATGTATTAGATAACGGATATGAAAGAGTTAATCTGAACTAAGATGAATCTTCAATCTCTATGATAGATCACACAACCATTGGGTGGAGCATCAAGCAGTTTGGGACAGTTTAGGCCATCTTAGATGCTTTAGATGGAAGGCGATGCTCCAGTCTCCTTATCGAGATGTGTCTTACCAACCTCGTATTAGTAATAGTTCAGAAGCTGAAGATTTAAAATTGTGTGGTTCCCACTACATCATAAACTTTTTCTTGTTATGTAAGGTATGTGCCTCTTCTGTTGAGAATTACTTGCGATTCATCTATCACCACACACTACGAGAGAGTCCCTGGGCTTGACAGGAAGAAAGATGAAAGTGGTTAGTATCTGGGCCTTTTCATCTCTGTTAAATCATGTAGTTCCAAGGCTCTACCCAAACCATTCCTAATTATTATCCATGTAACCAGAGAAGATTTACAATAACTACTCCTCCTAAGCCTGTGCAGCCAACTCCGATATACCCCAGTGATCTATTATTGATCCTCCACCATCTAATAATGAGTTTACCTTCTCACAAACATTTCCATTCAACAAGTATTACTGAACTGGCTCAATACTTCCTTAATTTCATGTAATATAGTGAGACATTTTTGCCACCTATTAGTGGCATGGATTATAGAACATAGAACATTACAGCCCTCAATATTGCTCCAACTTGTGAAACCAATCTGAAGTCCATCTTACCTACACTATTCCATTTTCATCCATATATTTATCCAATGTCCATTTAAATGCCCTTAAAATTGGCAAGTCTACTACTGTTGCAGACAGAGCATTCCATGCCCCTACTATTCTCAGAGTAAAAATACTACTTCTGACATCTGCTATAGGGGTGGCACGGTGGCACAGTGGTTAGCACTGCTGCCTCACAGCACCAGAGACCCGGGTTCAGTTCCCGCCTCAGGCGACTGACTGTGTGGAGTTTGCACGTTCTCCCCGTGTCTGCGTGGGTTTCCTCCGGGTGCTCCGGTTTCCTCCCACAGTCCAAAGATGTGCGGGTCAGGTGAATTGGCCACGCTAAATACCCCGTAGTGTTAGGTAAGGGGTAAATGTAGGGGTATGGGTGGGTTGCGCTTTGGCGGGTCGGTGTGGACTTGTTGGGCCAAAGGGCCTGTTTCCGCACTGTAAGTAATCTAATCTAAAAAAATATCAATCACTCCTCAGTTTAAAGCAATGTCCCCTCATGCTAGGCATCACCATCCAAGGAAAAAGGCTCTCCCTGTCCACCCTATCTAACCCTCTGATTATCTTATATATCTCAATTAAGTCACCTCTCAACCTTCTTCTCTCTAACTAAAATAGCCTCAAGCCCTTAGCCTTTTCTCATAAGACCTTCCTTCCATACCAGGCAACATCCTAGTAAATTTCCTCTGAATCCTTTCTAAAGCTTTCACATCTTTCTTGTAATGTAGTGACCAGTAGTGTACGCAATACTCTATGTGTGGCCGCGCCAGAGTTTTGTACAGCTGCAACATGAACTCATGGCTCAGAAATTCAATCCCTCTATGAGGAAAAACAAACACACCAAATGCTTTCTTAACAACCCTATCAACCTGGCTGGCAACTTTCAGGGATCAGAAATTGGCTAGCTGAAAGAAGGTGGTTGATGGGAAATGGTCATCCTGGAGTTCAGTTACTGCAAGGTTCTGTTTTGGGGCCATTGCCGTTTGTCATTCTGATAAATGATTTAGATGAATACGTAGAAAGATGGGATAGTAAATTTGCAGATGACACTAAGGATCTTATCATTAACCCAGTACTCTTTATTCCTGTTGCTCCTTCCAAAGTGAATCACCTCACACTTTTCCACATTAAACTCCATTTGCCACCACTCAGCCCAACTCTGCAGCTTAACCTGCAACATCCTTCAACACTACCCACAACTCCACCAACCTTAGTGTCAGCTGCAAATTTACTATCCCATCTTTCTACGCACTCATCTAAGTCATTTATAAAAATGACAAACAGCCCCAAAACTGAACGTTGCAGTAACTGAACTCCAGCGTGAACATTTCCCATCAACTACCTTCTTTCAGCTAGCCAATTTCTGATCCAAACTGCCAAATCACCCTCAATCCCATGCCTCCATCTTTTCGTAAATAGCCTACCGTGAAAAACCTTATCAAATGCCTTACTGAAATCCATATGCAGCACAATGACTGTTTTACCCTTATCCACCTGTTTGGTCACCATCTCAAAGAACTCAATAAGGTTTGTGAGGTACGACCTACCCTTCACAAAACCATGTCGGCTATCCCTAATCAACTTATTCCTTTCTCAATGATTATAAATCCTATCTCTTAGAACCTTTTCCAATACTTTACCCACATCCGAGTAAGTCTCACTGGTCTATAATTACCAGAGTTGTCACTACTCCCCTTCTTGAACAAGGGAACAACATTTGCTATCCTCCAGTCTTCTGGCACTGTTCCTATAGACAATGATGACATATAGATCAAAGCCAACAGCTCGGCAATTTCCACCCTGGCTTCTCAGAAAATCCTAGAATGAACCCCATCTGGCACAGGGGATTGATCTATTTTACACTTTCCAGAATTGCTGACACCTCCTCCTTGTGAACCTCAATCCCATCTAGTTCAGTAACCTGTATCTCAGTATTCTCCTCGACAACATTGTCTTTTTCCAGTGTGAATACTCACAAAAAATATTCATTTAGCACTTCCCCTATCTCCTCGGACTCCATGCACAGCTTCCCACTACTGTCCTTGATTGGCCCTAATCTTACTCTAGTCATTCTTTAATTCCTGACATACCTATATATGTCATCGAAAGCTTGAGGTTTTTCCTTGATCCTATCTGCCAATAACTTCTCATGTCCCCTTCTGACTCTTCTTAGCTCTCTCTTTAGGTCTTTCCTGGCTAACTTGTAACTCTCAAACACCCTAACTGAACCTTAATGTCTCATTCTTACATAAGCCTTCTTCTTCCTTTTGACAAGAAATTAAACATCTTTTGTAAACCATAGCTCCCTCGCTTGACAACTTCGTCCCTGCCTGACAGGTTCATCCTTATCAAGGACATATAGGAGCTGTTCCTTGAAAAAGTTCCACACTTCCATTGTGCACATCCCCTGCAGTTTCCTTCTCCATCTTATGCACCCTAAATCTTGCCAAATCATATTATAATTGGATTTTCCCCAGCTATAATTTTTGCCCTGCAGTATATAACTAAGCCTTTCCATCGTGAAATTAAATATAACCAAACTGTGGTCACTATCACCAAAGTGCTCATGGTACCTTCATATCTAACACCTAGCCAGATTCATTACCTAGTACCAAATCCAATGTGGCCTTATCCCTTGTTGGCCTGTCGAAATACTGTGTTAGGAAACCCTCCTGCACACATTGGACAATAACTGACCCATCTAAAGTACACAAAACATAATATTTCCAGTCAATATTTGGAAAGTTAACAACTACACTTTGACTCTCATTCCTGAACAGAATCTTCTTTGCTATCCTTTCCTCTACATCGCTGGAACTATTTGGAGGTTTATAGAAAACTCCCACCAGTGACCTCTCTTTTCATGTTTCTAACCTCAGCACACACTACTTTTGTAGGTGAGTCCTCGAATGTCCTTTCTGCCACAGTAATACTGTCCTTATTACTGTAATCCCACACCACCCCCTCTTTTACCATCTTCCCTGCTCTTACTGAAACATATAAACCCTGGAACTCACGACAACCATTCCTGTCCCTGTTCTACCCATGTTTCTGAAATGGCCACAACATCAAAGTCCCAGGTACCAACCCATACTGCAAGTTCACCCACCTTATTCCGGATGCTCCTGGCGTTGAAGTAGACACACTTCAAACCAACTTCCTGCTTACCAGTGCACTCTTGCGACCTTCAAACCTTATTTCTGACTTCACTACTCTCAACCTCCTGGCCACTGGAGCTACAATTTGGGTTCCCATCACCTTACTGAAACCCTCCTGAAGAGCATTAGCAAATTTCTCCCCCAGAATATTGGTACCCCTCTGGTTCAGGTGAAGACTGCCCTGTGTGTTAAGGCCCCACATATGCCAGAAAGAGGCCCAATTATCCAGAAATCCAAAACCCGCCTTCCAGTACCATCCCTTTAGCCACGTGTTCAACTCCTCTCTTTCCCTATTCCTCGCCTTGCTAGCATATGGCACGGGTAACAAACCAGAGATAATAACTCTGTTTGTTGTAGCTCTAAGCTTCCACCTTAGCTCCCTGAATTTCTGCCTTAAATCCCCATCCCCTTTCCTACCTATGTCGTCAATGCTTGTGTGGACCACGACTTGGGACTGCATTCCCTCCTGAAGGATCCCGAGAACATGATTCGAGACATCGTGAGCCTTGGCACCTGGGAGGCAACACACCAGAGGTGAGTCTCTCTCGTTCCCACAGAACTTCCTATTTGTCCCCCTCACATCATCTTCCCTCTTCCCTTCAGAGGAATAGGGGCAGACTCTGTCTGTCTGAATTATGTTTAGTTTTTAATTAATACTACCAGTTAAATGCACTCTGAAATATCTTCTCTATGGCAGGAATGAAAGATACAAAGTTTTAGTATATGTATTTTATTAGAATGAATTATATTCATAACTATACAGTACTACAAATGATGATTAAAGAGTTGCAAAGGGCTTTACACTGCAGCGGCTGAGTTCAGTTGCAGTATCATTAATGCTCAGGTCCTTCCTAGCATTTAGGACAATGGTATCTCTTCCATCCTATCACTAGAAGAATGCTAGGTTTTACTGTCTCTTCAAATATCACTCACCAAGTAGGTCCTGTTTTAAAACACAGCTGCAGATGTACAGAGCTGGTACACATAAAATTGTCCAATAGACAATTGTACTGATTAGATGGTTAGGGCTGCACAAGGCTATCATATCACAGTTGTCAGTGCTTTGCCCTTCAAAGATGTTTTGCTGAGTTGAGCAGTCATGTCACTGTTGACAGGTATCATTTGCTTCAACATGGTCTGCAAAAATGGTCTTTTAAAATGAAACTTGTGAATTTGATAACAAAACTATTGTTGCTAAGAATTCACTTCAGAAACCTGAGCTTGGCAAATATACTAATTTATTGCCCTTGTCGATGCAAAAACTCAGATTCAAGTTGTTCAATCTGTCATTTGGGTGGTAAATTTTCTACCTGGATAATATTGCCCATCCCAATCCATATTTCACCACATTGAAATCTTGCTGGTCTCCTGAGCTTTCCTGTCACCCAAAATGTAGCTAATCCTCTCACATTGTATCTTCACTCCTCTTAACAATCTTCATTGGATATCTGTTTTTCAATATATTGATTTCAATGCCTTTACATTAATTCAAAAATATATCCAATGCTTCTTTTGCCACCATTGAATTCTCTTCTATCAGTACATCCTCTTGGACCTTTTATATCTCTAATTCTGAGTGGACTGGTCACATTCTTCCTTCAGCTATTACTCTGGCAGTTAGAGCACACTTGCCCTTCCACTCTGAAATTCTATTCCCACCTTAATATATTTTCTCCTGCTCATCTTTCTTATACCTTCTGAAAAGTTCACATCGTTCACTAAAAGGCCAAGTTAGCCTTCAGCTATCCTGTTCTGAATTCCACCGTAAGGAGACACCTATATTGGCCCAAGGCCACTTTATTTCACATTATTTCCTTCTTTCTTTTAGTGGGCAAGGCATCAACTTGAACCACAATTAGAAGGACAACTTCAGAATATTAGAGATCGTAGCTCTGAATTTGTTTTCTATCCCTCTGTCAAAATACTTAGCGTGAACTGCAATGACAGTGGTTGCAATCTTTCCTCTAAGTCAGAATATTTTAGATGCAAGTCCTACTTTGATCAGATTGAACGAGAAATCACAGCTACAAATTAAGCAAGATTTTGAACTTATTAAAAATAATTGATTGCAATTTGTCTTTGTCAACTGCAGTTTGTTTGCTATTTAATGAGAATGAGTTACACCAGGAATAAGGAGAGACTGCACAAAGGGAGATAGAAAGGTCTATAAATGGAAATGTGGCACCTGTAACAGCAGAGTTTGCTGCTGAAGATGGCTGCATTCTGGCTGTTGGTAGACTATACCTGTTCAGTTTTTATAGATTGACGTAATTGAGTTTTTTGATGAAGTGACAAAGAGGATTGATGAGGGCAGAGCAGTGGACATGATCTATATGGACTTCAGTAAGGCATTCGACAAGGTTCCACATGGGAGACTGGTTAGCAAGGTTAGATCTCATGGAATACAGGGAGAACTAGTCATGTGGATGCAGAACTGGCTCAAAGGTAGAAGACAGAGGGTGATGTGTGGAGGGTTGCTTTTCAGACTGGAGGCCTATGACCAGTGGAGTGCCACAGGGATCAGTACTGGGTCTACTGCTTTTCGTCATTTATATAAATGATTTGGATGTGAACAAAGGAGGTATGGCTAATAAGTTTGCAGGTGACATCAAAATTGGAGGTGTAGTGGACAGCGAAGAAGGTTACCTCAGATTACACTGGGATCTTGATCAGATGAGCCAGTGGGCTGAGGAGTGGCGGATAGAGTTTAATTTAGATAAATGTGATGTCATAGAGTCATAGAGATGTACAACTCAGAAACAGACCCTTCGGTCCATGCTGACAAGATAGCCCAACCCAATCTACACCCACCTGCCAGCATCCGATCCGTATCCCTCCAAACCTTTCTTATTCATTTACCCATCCAGATGCCTTTTAAATGTTGCAATTGTACTAGCCTCCACCACTTCCTCTGGTAGCTCATTCCATACACATACCACCCTCTGCAATGTGTTGCATTTTGGGAAAGAAAACCTTAGCAGGATTTATACACTTAATTTCAGATTAAGCAGCATTTCACTTGTACCTCTTTCAATTTGGTCGATTGCATTCATTGCTCCCAATGTGGTCCCCTCTATATCGGAGAGACAAAACGCCGACTGGGTGATCGCTTTGCTGAGCACCTTCGGTCTGTACGCAATCAGGTCCCGGACCTTCCCGTGGCTTGCCACTTCAACACACAATCCTGCTCCCATGCCCACATGTCTGTCCTTGGCCTGCTGCAATGTTCCAGTGAAGCTCAATGCAAACTGGAGGAACAGCATCTCATCTTCTGACTAGGCACTTTACAGCCTGCCGGTCTTAACATTGAATTCAACAACTTCAGATGATTATCCCATCTTGACCCCTCTGTTTTCATTCTGCTCCATAATTTTATTTTTTTCATTGCTCCGTACCTCTTATTTCTTGACTGTCTTTCTTTCTCTCGTTCCACACTCTCTCATCACCTTTTTCCTCTCCTCTTCCCCCTTTGCTACCCTTCTCCCCCGTTTTCCATTTTGCCTCTGCTTCACCCATCCTCCCCATCTCCCACATATTTTGTCACATAGCACTGGCTTCAGCCTTGGTCATTCACAGCTCCTAATCTCCCTATAATCTCTCGATGCACTGTCATTATCACCTCTTTATTGCTACCTTTGCTTCTGGAGCCATGACTCACCTTCTCTCAGCCTCGTATAAATACCTCCCTATTTCTCCCTTTTTTGGTTTTGACAAAGGGTCAGTTAGACTCGAAACATCAGCTCTTTTCTCTCCTAACAGATGCTGCCAGACCTGCTGAGATTTTCCAGCATTTTTTTTCTTCTGTGTTCCTTTACCCACCTCACTGACAAGAGTGTTTGGATATTTTTTTTTAAAAACTGGTTGAAATGTCCAAAGCACTGAGAACAAATGGTCACTGATTCACCAGCTGGCATTTATTTCAACTAGCTGGAAAGGCAGGGTGGGAACAAGCAGCATGCATGTTTGAAATACCGAATTTCTCTTCACCCTGGAACGGTAAAGTCCAGCCCCTTACATACTCTTGACTGACTCTCTGTTATTTAAGCTAATAATCATGAAAGAGTTGATGCGCTGACTATGCTGAAGCCCCATCCAGTCTGATATATAATATAGTCATTAGGCAAAGACTGAAGTATACCACTTTGGAATTGATTGGTCTCTGCCATGGTCTCTGATGGAGGAATATATAACTACCTCTTCCTAGTGATATGCATAGATAAAAATACATACATGTAAAATCAGTGTTATGAAATGCATCAGAAGACTATCTTCTGCTGAGTATATCCTCCATCACAGACAACTGAACAGACTCTTAGACTGGGACAGGAAAGACAATATCCATGCCAACCCAATCATAAGCAACTAGTGTTTGGAAGCAAGGCATCTCATCATTATTATAGCACACTTCAGCAGTATCATATGTTCAGAGTTATTGACTTCATAACAACATGTTAAACTGGGACTCCCATCTACTCACATGAGTAAAGATAAAAGATCCTAAACATCTCCTTATCAAAGAGTGGAGGATATATTCCCCAGTCTGCTCATCAGTATTTAGACATCAGATAATACCTGAAAAAGATGAACTGGACATTTATTTATTTGAATGAGAAGTCAAGTATGGGTGGAGTTTTGAAATTAGTTAAAGCTGTGTAGGATAAAGCTCAGGAGGCTATTGGGGAAATTGGTTTGATTTGAGTTTAGAATGGTAAGTGCAAGAAATAAAGATGGATATGACTGGAAAGGATGAAGAGGTGAAAAGTGGAAATAGATAGCTTTGGTGATGGACTGAAGATAGAATTTGAAGTTCAATTCTGGAATCCAACATTACAACCGTGACTGAAATTCAAAAGTACATTTTTGGCTGTGAACAAAGTTAAAATCACACAATACCAGGTTATAGTCCCACAGGTTTATTTGGAAGCACTAGCTTTCGAGGATCTGTTCTTTCCCCAGATAACTGTGGGGCAGGCCCATAGGTCACAGAACTGATAGCAAAAGGGTTATGGTGTCAGAGAGTTATAATAATATATTAAATAAACTTAGCTTAAGTCTTGCATCTTTTTGGACGGGATATGCAGCTTTAGGCACTTTAATATGTAAATTTGAAAACTCCTTTTAATTTACATTCTCAAGGTGGCTTCAGCTTTTCTAACAATACGTGTTATCTCAGCTCAGACAATGTATTAAAGGTGTGAACTTAAAGTTTATCCCAATGTTGAGTCATTTTTATTTCTAAAGTGAGACTTTCATAATCCTACATGGATTTATGTAGTTTTTGAGCAAAATAAAACGTAATTGTGCAACTACAGATCCACCCCATAAATTTATATATGTGCACATGCAGGCTATGAAGGTTATGAAATATACTCCATAGATGCCAGTTCTTGTCTGTTTCTGATTTGGAACATTTCAGTGGTCCAGGGCATTCAGCCTCGGACTTTCGCGTGACCATCCTCCAAGGTGGGCTTCGGGACAGACAGCAGAGGAAAGTGGCCGAGCAGAGGCTGATAGCTAAGTTCGGTACCCATAGGGAGGGCCTCAACCGGGACCTTGGGTTCATGTCACATTAAAGGGGGTTAACCTTTGCACTACACACACACACACACACACACACACACACACACACACACACCCGGACACAGGTACGCACAGACACCCACACACATTCTTATAGACAAACACACTCCCACACCCACACATGCACCCCCTCACAGACTTAAGACACTCTGCACTCACTACACACACACACACACACACACTTTCTCACACTCACAACACCCCCCCCAGACAGACAGACACACACACACACACACCCGGACACAGGTACGCACAGACACCCACACACATTCTTATAGACAAACACACTCCCACACCCACACATGCACCCCCTCACAGACTTAAGACACTCTGCACTCACTACACACACACACACACTTTATCACACTCACAACACCCCCCCCAGACAGACAGACAGACACACACACACACGCACACACACACACACACAAAGACCCACATGCACACATATATTTTGTGGGGTGAATTTGTACTTGCAGGGTTACATTGCACTTTGCTCAAAAACTGCATACATTCATGTAGAACTCTGAGCTCAAAAACTACATGAATTTATGTAAAACTCTGTTATCTCACTTTATGGATTAGAATCAATCTAAACATCAGGTCATAGACAGAGAACACAGGGGGCCAACACCTTCAACATATTGTCTAGCTACCTCCATTGTTAACAGCTAACCCAAGAACGCAACTTTTAAAAAAAAGGTTTTGTGACTTACACATGAAAGAAGTCAAACTATCACTGTATTCTAACAGATGAAAGGCTTAACAGACAATCAATTTTTCAATGATTTCAGTTACATCACACTGCAAATCTTTGCTATAAATTCTGTGTTACGATCGAGCCCTCCACTATCACCTGATGAAGGAGCGTCGCTCCGAAAGCTAGTGTGCTTCCAATGAAACCTGTTGGACTATAACCTGGTGATGTGTGATTTTTAACTTTGTTTGTTTCTGATTGCTTACTTAGTTCAAAATAGCTGCTCCTTTTCCTACACTTCAATGCTGACAACACTTTCAAGGTATTTATTTGGATGTCATATTACTCTGGGAAGTCTAACATCAATTCTTTTCTTCATTGCCTTCCTCCCTTTGCCTGTAGATTTAGATTCCATTAAGTGTTCAAAATAACACCTGGACTCTTGATCATTCATTTGATGAGACGATACATGAAACATAAAAACAGTAGCCTGATTGTGGCAAAGGCCCAGCAGGAAATAAAGCCGGTATTATGAATGAATACATTTTAATCAGGTACTTTGTGGAAGTACACAGAATGATCAAGATTATATTTGGCATTTCTCATGGCGGCATAGGTGAAAATATGTCCAATTACTTCTGTGTTGCTTTTGAAAAAAGTCACTTGTGTGTGAAGTTTCATTTTTGCAAATCTTTTTTTTCCCCCAGAGGGGAATGTATACTAATTAACCTTCTCCTCATGGAATCCCACTAGAGCCTGTGAATTACTTGATTCATTTGAGAGATTTTCAATTCAACATTGAAGATATGTGCTCATTTCGTATCCTCTTGAGCTTATTCTGGATCTTTAGGATGTAATTATACTGCACTTTGGCCTTGGGCTTTAGGTACACGTCAACACAATAGTTTCAGTTTGCTTGGATGTCAGATCCTAAACTAATGCTCCTGTGCTAGAAGTGCAAGCAGGATGAGACTCCTTAAATGGAAAATTCAAGTTCATGTATCTTATAGTTGCAGCCACACTTGTACAGTACTCAGGTGGACCATAAACACAATAAAAGTCTTCATTTTGTCTGTTGAGTGAAGGCTGAGGTTTCTGTTGTATAGTACTAACAATAAAAATGGAAGACCGAAGATTTCAAGTCTGGTAGACTTTACCACAAAGGCATGGTTATTGTTGCATCTCAGAATCAAGTCAGCCTACAGTATAAGACTTTACTAATTATATTGTGGACTAAAATTTCCAGGAGATTTGTGTGTCAATGGCATTGGTTTCATTTATGTTGCATAAGCACTAGGAAGTTATGGTGTTAGGTAGTTTAGGCTCATGGGATTTACATACCACTTTATCAAAACAGTCACTGAGATGGTGCAACCTCCATTATCATAGCTGTGCCCATATGTTTCAGTCACATTTATAATATTTTTCCTGTTGCAGGAACTTTATGCTTAATTTTCATAGAGTTGTGAAGGCTCCAGGAAGCTTAAAATAATGGGTGGGACCCAGATCCAAAGGATTCTGTTCCCACTTCAGACACAGAGTTTGTTATCGTCAGGGGATGGGCAAGGAGGTGGGTGAAAGCAATAATGAGAATTACTGAGGGAAATCCTAATCTAGTATGGGCCTTTAATTCAAACAGACTCCTTTTTTGCTACAATGAGGACCACGTCCTGCTGAGTGTCATATGAATATTTAGACCATAAGACCATAAGACATAGGAATGGAAGTTCGGCCATTTGGCCCATCGAGTCCACTCCGCCATTCAGTCATGGCTGATGGGCATTTCAACTCCACTTACCCGCATTCTCCCCGTAGCCCTTAATTCCTCGAGACAACAAGAATCTATCAATCTCTGCCTTGAAGACATCTAGCGTCCCGGCCTCCACTGCACTCTGCGGCAATGAATTCCACAGGCCCACCACTCTATGGCTGAAGAAATGTCTCCGCATTTCTGTTCTGAATTGACCCCCTCTAATTTTAAGGCTGTGTCCATGGGTCCTAGTCTCCTCACCTAACGGAAACAATTTCCTAGCGTCCACCCTTTCCAAGCCATGTATTATCTTGTACATCTCTATTAAGTCTCCCCTTAATCTTCTAAACTCAAATGAATACAATCCCAGGATCCTCAGCCGTTCCTCATATGTTAGACCAACCATTCCAGGGATCATCCGTGTGAATCTCCGCTGGACATGTTCCAGTGCCAGTATGTCCTTCCTGAGGTGTGGGGACCAAAACTGGACACAATACTCCAAATGGGGCCTAACCAGAGCTTTATAAAGTCTCAGTAGCACGTCGCTGCTTATATATTCCAACCCTCTTGAGATAAGTGACAACATTGCATTCGCTTTCTTAGTTACGGACTCAACCTGCATGTTTACCTTTAGAGAATCCTCGACTAGCACTCCCAGATTCTTTTGTACTTTGGCTTTACGAATTTTCTCACCATTTAGAAAGTAGTCTATGCTTTTATTCTTTTTGACAAAGTGCAAGACCTCGCATTTGCTCACGTTGAATTCCATCAGCCATTTCCTGGACCACTCTCCCAAACTGTCTAGATCCTTCTGTAGCCTCCCCTCTTCCTCAGTACTACCTGCCTGTCTACCTAACTTCGTACCATCTGCAAACTTCGCTAGAATGCCCCCAGTCCCTTCATCCAAATCATTAATATATAATGCGAACAGCTGTGGCCCCAACACTGAACTCTGCGGGACACCGCTCGTCACCTGCTGCCATTCCGAAAAAGAACCTTTTATCCCAACTCTCTGCCTTCTGTCAGACAGCCAATCCTCAATCCATCCCAGTAGCTCATCTCGAACACCATGGGCCCTCACCTTGCTCAGCAGCCTCCCGTGTGGCACCTTATCAAAGGCCTTTTGGAAGTCTAGATAGACCACATCCACTGGGTTTTCCTGGTCTAACCTACTTGTCACCTCTTTAAAGAATTCCAACAGGTTTGTCAGGCATGACCTCCCCTTACTAAATCCATGTTGACTTGTTCTAATCAGACTCTGCTCTACTAAGAATTTAGAAACCTCATCCTTAATGATGGATTCTAGAATTTTACCAACAACCGAGGTTAGACTATTTGGCCTATAATTTTCCATCTTTTGTCTTGATCCTTTCTTGAACAAGGGGGTTACAACAGTGATCTTCCAATCATCCGGGAATTTCCCTGACTCCAGTGACTCTTGAAAGATCTCAACCAATGCCTCCGCTATTTCCTCAGCCACCTCTCTCAGAACTCTACAATGTATCCCATCGGGGCCAGGAGATTTATCAATTTTAAGACTTTTTAGCTTTTCTAGCACTATCTCTTTTGTAATGGCAACCATACTCAACTCAGCCCCCTGACTCCCTTTAATTGTTGGGATATTACTCATGTTGTGGTTCTGTTCGCCAAGCTGGAAGTTTTTGTTGCAAACGTTTCGTCCCCTGGCTAGGCGACATCATCAGTACTTTGGAGCCTCCTGCAAAGCGCTTCTTTGATGTTTCTTCCGGTATTTATAGTGGTCTGTCCTTGCCGCTTCTTGTCAGTTTCAGCTGTCCGCTGTAGTGGTTGGTATATTGGGTCCAGGTCGATGTGTCGACCTGGACCCAATATACCAACCACTACAGCGGACAGCTGAAACTGACAACAAGAAGCAGCAAGGACAGACCACTATAAATACCGGAAGAAACATCAAAGAAGCGCTTCGCAGGAGGCTCCAAAGTACTGATGATGTCGCCTAGCCAGGGGAACGAAACGTTTGCAACAAAAACTTCCAGCTCGGCGAACAGAACCACAACAATGAGCACCCGAGCTACAAATCTTCGCACAAACTTTGAATATTACTCATGTCTTCCACTGTGAAAACTGATGCAAAGTACTTGTTAAGTTCTCCTGCTATCTCCTTATCTCCCATCACGAGGCTTCCTGCATCAGTTTGAAGTGGCCCAATGTCTACTTTTGCCTGTTGTTTGTTTCTTATGTATTGAAAGAAACTTTTACTATCATTTCTAATATTACTGGCTAGCCTACCTTCATATTTGATCCTCTCCTTCCTTATTTCTCCCTTTATTATCCTCTGTTTGTTTTTGTAGCCTTCCCAATCTTCTGATTTCCCACTGCTCTTGGCCACTTTATAGGATCTCTCTTTTTCTTTAATACATTTCCTGACTTCCTTTGTCAGCCATGGTTGTCTAATCCCTCCCCGGATAATCTTTCTTTTCTTGGGCATGAACCTCTGTACAGTGTTCTCAATTATACCCACAAACTCCTGCCATTTTTGCTCTACTGTCTTCCCCTCTAGCCCCTGTTTCCAGTCTATTTTTGTCAGTTCCTCTCTCATGCCCTCATAATTACCTTTATTTAACTGTAACACCATTACATCTGATTTTGCCTTCTCTCTTTCAAACTCCAGACTGAACTCTACCATATTATGATCGCTGCTTCCTAAGGGTTCCCTTACTTTAAGATCTTTTATAAATCTGGTTCATTGCAAAGCACTAGGTCCAAAATCGCCTGCTCCCTTGTGGGCTCCATGACAAGCTGTTCCAAAAAGCCATCCTATAAACATTCCATGAATTCCCTTTCTTTGGATCCACTGGCAACATTATTTACCCAGTCCACCTGCATATTGAAGTCTCCCATGATCACTGTGACCTTGCCTTTCTGACATGCCTTCTCTATTTCCCGGTACATGTTGCGTCCCTGGTCCTGACCACTGTTAGGAGGTCTGTACACAACTCCAACTATGTTTTTTTTTGCCTTGTGGTTCCTCAATTCCACCCACACAGACTCTATATCATCTGACGCTATTTTCTTCAGTGCCATAGATTTAATTTTGTTCTTAACTAACAAGGCAACCCTACCCCCTCTGCTGACCTCCCTGTCTTTTCGATAAGTTGAAAATCCTTGGAGGTTTAAATGCCAGTCCTGACCTGACTGGCAGTAGATGTAAATGTTCATGAAGGTGAATAATTTCTGTAGAACTGTTGAGCTGTAAAGTTAGTTAAATAGCTCTCTGTTTTTTAAAAAAACTGAGTTGTTAAAAGAGTCTGTGCTAATTGTTTCAATGGCTGTTTGTTGACATAACGTTAAGTGCTATAATTATAATATTATCATTGGTTGACTGCTTTAATTATCACATGGCGGGGAGGTGGGGGTCTGAAAATTCACAAGTTGATTGATAGCTTGAAAAGATTATTAAGGGGTTAGCATTCTCTGATGTGAGATTATGAATACAAATGTTTGTTTTACGGGAATGAAAGCACTTGAAGGGATTTAAATGCATCAAATGAGTATTTGTGAATGTGAGTTTGTTCATATATATGAAAGTTTGTAAGAGATATTTAGAACTTTTTGTAATCTCAGTATGACTCCTGAGGTTGGTCCTTGATGGCTACTGTGCAAGTTGGCATGGAGGGCATTAACATGAAGAGAAATATGCCCCTAAATGAGCATAAGGGATATAAGAGATCATGGAGGTTGGTTTGCGATATAGGTTGGCAACAGTAGATCATGTAGCTCCTCAAGGCTGATGTGCCACTTAATATAATAAAAATTGCTCTTTCAGTCTCAGTTTCACTCACCTGCCCTCTCTCTTTATTCCCTCTCAAACCAAAAATCTATCTGCCTTTGCTTTAAATATATTCAACTTGGAGCATCTACAGTCCAATGAGATAGAAATTCTGTAATATTCATGATATTTTTGCAAATAAACTTATTATCTCAGACCTAAATGATTGGCCACTTAGCCTTAGGCCTGAAATATGCAGAATTAAAATTTGCTGCCAAGAAATGAGTTAATAGGTGGAATCTTACATGGCAAAGAAATATGACAGAATATCCGGGAAAGCCTACCTTGATGGCAGGAAAAACTTATTGCATCTTTTAACTAAGTTCTGGGTGCCAAGACCAGATTCTTGCAAGGTCACAATGAATTTCCTATGAAGGGCATTACTTATTGCTAAATACATTATTAATTGCAGATCTCACCTCATTACTGTGCAGCTTTCTAAAATCTGTGCACCACAAGCAAGTTGTTGCAAATTCTCAATATGGAAACCAGAGTGATTGTCTGGTGATTACAGCTTGCCACTTGCTCCAAAGGACCTCCATATTAGAAACTAAGCATCAACATCTCCAGGAATACGCCATAGCCACCAGCTACACACAGTTCATGTTCAAGGATATTTGGCATCTAGCATCTACCATCCTCTAACAACCTTCGTGATGTATATCTGATCCACTTATAGGTCATATCTGCACATTAATGCTGCACCTCAGGGCCCAGTGTTAGTTACCATTGTAATGTTGCAGAAAGGGTGCTTTACCCTCAGTGACACACATCCAGTTCATTGATAGGACCAGGCTGTATCTCTGGTCTAAAACAAATTCAAAAAGCTGCAGAAGCTGTTGTTCTCTCTATAGATGCTGTCAGACCTGCTGTGTTTCTCTAGCAGGCTCTTTTTTTAATTCCCTCTCTGGGATGGTCATTTGTCCTTTTATTACTCGCTTCACATCTTACCCCGCATCCCGTGATAGTTAACTCACTATACGGCTGCATTGCCATGCTGGTTCGTGTAGACACAAAGCCATGAAGCTTGTTGCAGTTGTCAACAAGTCTCAGTCAAGTCAAGAGTGATAGCCTTTGGTCAGTTATTCAAGGGTTAATCAATTATCCAAAACCAGTTCAGTGGCTGACAGATGGTCAGTCAACCTCTTGGGTTGGTCAAAGTCGGGTCCCTCTTCTCATAATGGATGAGGAAGCAAATGTATGGCAGTACAACATCTTGACTCTTTCAGCTCTGTTGAGAGAGAGGCATAGAATAAAGGAGACGACAGTAGGTGACACATAAAAGGTGTGCTATTTTAAGTGTCAGTGGTGGGAGTGGATGATCGTGAGTGAAGGAAGGTGTTACAGACAATAATGAGAGTGGTAGAACATGAGCCTTGGTGGGAGGTGTTGCAGTAGCAGGGATAGTGACTGGGAGGGAGAAGAGAGAAGACCCTAGCACTTATATTGCTGGAGTGAAGATGGTCAGTGACCATTTTCCTACTTTCCTCCTGATAGCTGAGTGTATGCTGACATGGGTGTTATCCTCAGACCAGGCTGGCATGATCTGATGTCATGGAGTCTACTGTTAATCCTGGGGGGAGAGGGCATCGCAACTCAGCATCTCCCCATTCACAAGGGCCTCCTGCCTGCAAATTGGGCACCATTTCCCCTTTGCCTGCCATGTCCGAAGCAAATGTTACAAACTGCACAGAGCAGCTCTGGACTAATAATGCTTGTCCAGTTTCACGAATGATTTTTAAAATGACTTAGGGCTAAGGTATCCTGGTGAATTCTGAGATATCCCAGCAGTGATGAATTGTTTCAGGTAGAATGAGGATGGGTAGTTGATCAGATAAATTTGGCCACATGCCTTGAGAAACCTAACAGCACTTGGCAGAGGGAAGCCCTCAATGAAACATGACAAACTGACACTTAGTCAAATAAAACAATGTTCAATCCTGCATCTTTATCTATGTATGAATAATTCCTAGCTCTTTTAAATGCCGATCTTTGAGAACTAATCAACCAATCTTTTGCAGATCACGACAACATAGTGCAATGTTGTTTTCTTATTCTCACATCTTGCACTCAGTTCTTTGCTGATTATGTAGATACTCCATTGCTTTAATGATGCCTCATCATACAACATTCCACAGTGTTGTTAATCAAAATTCCAATTGATGGCATTTTCTAAATGTGATCACCGATTTCAGAATGAATCACAAATGCTATTTTTATCACTTTAATATTCAGAATTTCTAATTTGAAACAATTACACTGATTTCCTAATTGCAGGCCACGTCATTACCTCATATTAGGTACATCTCCAGATTAACTCTGCAGCAGGAATAAAACTACCTGCTGGCACATTTCTGTATATTTCCAACCAGTGTCCAATATAGGAAATCTTGCACAGGTATCTGATCAGAAGGGAGAAAGACCTGATTTCAGTAACATGGGGGAACTGAGCATTCACATGAACATTGGGATCACTTTAATAATTTCCTGGACAGGACTTTCAAGTGTATTATGACCAGGTCAGGAAGGGTAAAGTCATTCTCAACAAAGAGTTCATGATTGTTTTAGCATTTTAACTTAATTTTGAAAAAAATGGTTACCTTGCTCACCAAGAACATTAAGGATCCAAAAACAAGGTTTTCTGGAATGAAAGAAAGAGGAAAATTATTACTTACAAAAACTGAGAAATACCTAGCTCTTTTAAATGCAGATTTAAAAGAAAAACCCTCTTTTGAGGACTTTACGTAATGTAAATCTAAACACAAGCATAACTACAAAGTTTGAAAAGTGAATAGCGTACAGTACTGAAAGGTCATAGAATCATAGGCATTTTTAATAAAAGGATGTGGCTTTTGTTTAGGGTATCTTAGAGGTGTAAGATGTTAACCTGAGACCACAGCTGCTGAGTGAAATCCTGAACCAGCAGCCGCCATGAATATTGCAGATATCTTCAAGTTTTCAGCATTCAGATATTATTGTTTGTTCCGTCCTTCCTGAGTGAGGGCAGTTAGAGAGAGCAAGCTTCTTCTACAACAACACAAAAAAAACTGCAGAAGTTAGAAAGCTGAGACAAAAACAGCAAGTGCTGGAGAAACTCAACAGCATCTATGCAGAAAGGAACAGAAATCATGTTTTGAGATAATATAATTCATTTTCAGAATGGAATAAAGAAGTATAAAAGTGATGGACTTTTTACTGGAGGAAACGCTGGGAAGGAATGTGTACAACATTAGAGAATGTTCGAGATTTCAGGAGATTAGGTACATATGTATCACAGAACGTGTTGATTGTTGGTGTTAGTAGCAAATTATAGAGCAGCTCTGCTGAAAGCCAACCTAAGAAACCAGATACTAGAGTTTGGGGGCTCAGGGGATGGGTTGAAGTTGGTATAAAATGAAGGAAAGATTTCATGGACTGTTAAATGCAATGCTGAGCCTGAAAGGCTGTAGCATGGTCTAAATAGAAAAGAATGAGGTGCTATTCAAACTGTTTGAATTGGGCTTCACTGGAACACTATGCCTGGTTGAGATGGAATGTGAGCATGAGACTGAAATGGTCCCTCGAAATAATCAGCAGCTGGAGATTTGTGTTACACTTATAGACTGACTGGAGGTGTTCCCCAAAGTGATCACTCAGTTTGTGGTTGTTCTCCTCAATGAAGAGAGGATCGCACTGTGCAGAGTAAATAAATGTAAACTAGATTAAAACAAGTGCAAGGAAACCATTGCTTCACCTGGAAGGTGTGTTTGGGTCCTTGAACAGTGAGGAGCGTAGAGCATATTTACACCAAGAGAATGGCTTATACCATTTTCACCCCTCCCATTTCAGTATTCCAAAGGTACAATTCCCTTTGTGTTGCCTTGTTCACTCTTCTATCATGCCAACACTTCATCCGCCTCACACGGCACCTTCCCGTGCAATTTCATGATGTAAACTTGGAAAACCATGAGGACTCTTTGGTAGGAGGAATAGAATTGTGAGTATTTCCTAAATAGTTTGAGATTAGAAAGCACGGATTTATAAAAGGACCGAATTGTCCTTGTCAAAACGTCACTGAATAGTAATCTGCTGGTGCAGCAGAGAATTAAGAAGGCTACTGATATGTTCGTTTTTATCACAAGAGAATTTGAGTATGGGAGTAGTTGTGTTTTGCTTCAACTGAATGGATACCAGGTTAGACCATCCTTAGAACAGTATGTTCAGTTTGGTCTGAGGTTGCTGGACATGGCTGTGGTTGGTAATTATCAACCTGTCCATGCAGGCAGCCAGTCAATTACAGGAGATGCTGAATTCCTGCGGCTTCTGAGCAATGAGGAAAGTTAATGAGGCAAATTTGGTAAGATATGCAAATCTTGGAGACGTCATGGCAAAACACCTGGATGAAATTCACAAAAGAAAGTGTAAGATTCAGCCCTGTGCACGCTATACTTGTGCTGATGACAATAACAAACTATCTAGTTATATGTATAGTGGGTCACTAAAAATGTAACTGACAATGAATGCATTTCTTTTGCAGGAGAAGGGAGATGTTTAGGATAAAAATGCCATGCTATACCAATGTACTTCTGATGTGTTGTAGTCCTGTGACTTCTATCAGATGCACTGATGTGGAACCCCCACCTTGCAATATTTTAATAAAAGATGCAGTACAGATAATACTAAATTAGACTGAACGCATATCAATAACCTTGCTGTGCATGATCGATAAATAAATGTCAATTAGTGTAGAACTGTAGACGGTTCTCCTCGCACACCAATCTTCAGAAGGAATACTTTGAGAGAATATTTTCAATTTGCATTTGGGATCATTACAGCCATCTGAGAAAAGAGATTTCAACTGTTTAATATAAGTGAATGCAAGCTTAGAACCCCTTGATAATTGTGCCTAATCCCATGTACCACCATACTTTGTTTTGGTTTTATTGTACACGAGTGAATAAGAGACAGTTTCTGGAGAAACCAGTCAATAGAAAATGTTTATGCATCAAAATCACTTTGACTTCTGCATGCTTCCAGTGCTTTTGCCTGTTTGCCACAAAAACTATGACAAGTTGCTGAGTGATTTTGTAATTCATGTTCGATTATATCTATCTCTTCTATGGGGAGAAAATGCAGTGAAGCCTATAGAAGTGCATAATTTGGTTGTATTCCAATAGTTCAGGTCATTAAAAAAATGCAGAAGGTAACCAGAGAGAGAAGTTCAAAACATGCATTACGTGTTATTATCTCATCATTACCCATTAGTATAATTTGCCTTAGCTTGCTAATGAAAAGGGAAGAAAAGCCACCAGAATCGAGTAAGGTTAAGTAACACACTGATGCTAAAGGTGCACCCATTCTTTTTCAGTGAACAGACATGAGAAAAGAGACAACACTCCAGAAAACCTTGTGTGAAGAAATCATTTATGAAATAGGAGAAGTTATTGTGAGTCCAGGAATAGCTAGCTCTCGATCAGTCTGGGCCATATTAGTATTCAAGCCCGTAATTACTGGGTGAGTTGAAAATGGACAATCTTTCTCCAAGTGCATCACACAATAATTTATCACTCTCACTCAGCTATAAATGTTGCAACTTCTTCTTAGATCAGTTTAGAGCGTGCAACATTATTGTGCACTGTTCCACATAATATTTGCATATCCCCAATATTGGTTCTGCAATTCTCTCCCCTCCTCACTGAAACAGTGCCCCACTTATCACTCATTCAGCCTGGTGGAAACCAAGTAGGGGACAGTTATAATTTGGACCATCCCCATGCTGATCCTGCCAATTTCATTACCGGTATTGCATCAATTACATCATGCCTTAAGGCTGCAAAGCAATTTAGTTCATACTGAAGCAGTGAAAGGCACTATTTAAATACAAGTCTCTATTTTTGCTGATAGGTTCCATAGCTGGGTTGTGACCCAAAGATCCTATCAATCAAGCCAAATCACAGGAATGAGCCTCCAATCTCCCATTAGAAAAGAAATGCATTTAGACTTTTTAAAAAAATCTCAAGATTCCTGTCAGATTGTTTATGGCTGTAGAGATCCCAAATTGCACCCTCAGCAGTTTTGTTAAAGTTTCTCACTTGCATGCTGACAAACGTATCACAGAAAATGCACTCCACATGTATATATTGACTTGCAGATCCACTATGCTCTGCTTTAATAATTCATGATAAAAGGCAACATCACAGTTAGAGGAAATGAGACATCAAACAGAACTTTTGGAAATGATGTTTTACTTTTGAACCGCGGCAGAACAAAGCTTTAAATCTGAAGATTTTAAGTGAATTTACAGCACATTTTCAAAATGACCTTTGTGAGGGTCATTTGTTGTTTTCTCCAATGCATACGGATTATGTCATCATTTTGTGCTTCTTTCCAATATCTTCCTATGAGGTCTTTCTTTCAAAAAAATGTTAGACTCCTGATAAAAAGTATATCAGTGAGTCTACGATGTAAGAAATGTGAAATGTTGTAAATATTGACAACTCCACTCAGATTTTCTCTCCTCCAATCTTGAGAAAATGATTGATGGTGTCTGTGGTTTTCTGAGCAGCAGGAACCTTTTGTTAATGCAGCTCAGGAGTTATTCCTTATGTGTGAGCTGAAACAGTGACAAAGCAATTGGATCCATAGAGACACTCCTGCTGAATTCAATCCTATTCTCATTTGATACCAGATCGAGAGGCTGGTTGTTGGGCAAGTAGACCTTCGGGATCAAAGTTCGGTAGTGGGGAGCAAGGTTTTGAGTGTGTGTGTATAGGTGAAGATGAAATATGAGAGTACGCTAGTTAGTAATATAACAAAAGATTGCAAGAGTGTTTTAAGATCTAAGAAGTAAGCTTGGACATTGGACAACTGGAATCTGAGGCTGGAGAAGTAGTAATGGGGAGCACAGAAATGGTGGAGGAACTGAATAAGTATTTTGCATTAGTTTTCCCAGTGGAAGACACAGCAGCATATTAGAACTTTGAGAGAGTCAGGGCAGAGGTGATGGAGAATGTGCTGGGGAAGCTGAAATCATTCAGATCAGATGGACTACACCCCAGGGTTCTGAACAAGATAACTGAGGAGATTGTAAAGGCACTGGTCGTGATCTTTCAAGAATTAATAGAATGCCAGAGAAAATAGATAATGTAACACCATTGTTACAGTAGGAAGGAAGGCAGAAAACAGGAAACTTTAGGCTGGTTAGCCTGACCTGATCATTGGTAAGATTTTAGAGTCCATTATTCAGGATGAGATTGCAGAGTACTTGGAAGTGCGTGATAAAATACGGCTGAGTCAGCACAGCTTCATCAAGGGAAGGCCATGCTTGACAAATCTGTCAGAATTCTTTGAGGAGGTAACAAGTAAGTTAGGAAAACCAGTGGACATGATCTATTTGGATGCAAGGTTTGTGTAAAGATTTGTAGCTCATGTGCCAGTTGCCGTGGTTATGGGTATGTTCACCAAGCTGGGAAGTTGATTTACAGACATTTCGGTCCCTGTCTAGGTGACATCTTCAGTGCTTTGCAGCCTCCTCTGAAGGGCTGCTGTATTGTGTCTTAGTCATAGAGATGTACAGCATGGAAACAGATCTTTCAGTCCAACCCGTCCATGCCAACCAGATATCCCAACCCAATCTAGTTCCACATACCAGTACATGGCCCATATCCCTCCAAACCCTTCCTATTCATATACCCATCCAGATGCCTTTTAAATGTTGTAATTGTACTCACTTTCATCACTTCCTCTGGCAGCGCATTCTGTACATATGCACCACCCTCTCCGTGAAAAGATTGCCCCTTAGGTCTCTTTTGTATCTTTCCCCTCTCACCCTAAACCTGAACCAGGACAACCCAAGAAAAGGTGAAAATTTAAAACTTAAAACTTAAAACTTAACTTAAAATCCTTACAGCCTGGCTTCTGAAATTTATTTGGTTCCATTCCTGCTACCTCCAGTTGCTGGTTCCAGTGATCGGTATATTGGGTCCATGTCGACGTGCTTGTTATTAGTCCGTGGATGAGTGCTATGCCTCTGGAAATTCTCTGGCTGTCCTCTGTTTAGCTTGTTCCTATGATCATTGTGTTGTCCCAGTCAATTCTGTGGTCCTTGTCAACTGTGCGTTTAGCTACTAGGGAAAGCTGGTCATGGTGTTTAATGACTAGTTGGTGTTCATGGATGTGGATTGTTAGTCATCTGCCTGTTTGTCCTATGTAGTGTTTCGTGAAGTCTTTGCATGGAATCTTGCACATAATGGCTGGCAGGGTCTTTTGTTCTGGTGAGTTGTTGTCTGAGCGTGGCTGTCAGTTTTTGAGCTATTCTGAATCTGAATGGTTGTAGAAGTCTGGCTGTTAGTTCCAAGATTTGTTTTTATACAAGGTAGAGTAGTTAGCGTGTTGGGTCGTGACATGTCCTCGTAACATTGTTTGACTGTTAGGCACCAGTAGATGAAGTTGCGGAGATATCCGTTCTTGGTGAAGACCCTGAAGAAGTGTTCTTCTCTTTCTCTTCATAGTTCAGGAGTGCTGCAGGGTTTTGTAGCCCTTTTGAACAGGGTCTTAATGCAGCTTTTCTTGTGTGTGTTCGGTGGTTGCTGGTGTAGTTTCGGATCTGGTCAGTGTGTGTGAGGCTTTCCTGTACGCTTTTGTGGTACATTCACCATTCTGTGTTCTTTCCACCATCACACCCAGGAATGGGAGTTGGTTGTTGGTTTCCTCCTTTCTCATAAACCTGATCCCTGTGAGCATGGTGTTGATAATCCGGTGTGTGTTCTCGATTTCTGTTCTCTTAATAATTACAAAAGTGTCATCCACGAATCTGATTCAGAGTTTGGGTTGGATTTGTGGTAGGCCTGTTTGTTCCAGTCTTTGCATCACTGCTTCTTCTATGAGGCCAGAGATGGGTGAGCCCATAGGTGTCCCATCGATCTGTATATGTATTTGGTTATTGAATGTGAAGTGTGTCATCAAGCACAGGTCTAGTAGTTTGAGTATGCTTTCCTTGTTGATAGGTTCCCCATTGTGTTGTGTGTATTGTTTGTCCAGGAAGTTGCCTATTATCTGTCTGGCTACTGAACAGTACTGTTACATCGAATAAGACAATTGCTTCGTCCTTGTCTTTGTTTATGTTTTTGATGTTGTCTTGGAATTCCTGTGATGGTTGTATGGGGTGTTTGGATCTGCTGATGAGATGTTTCAGTTTTTGTTGAAGTTTTTTTGTTGGTTTATGTGATGGAGTTCTTGGACGATCCACAATGAGTCTAAGTGATATGTCTAGTTTGTGTACCTTGGGTAATCCATGAAATCTTGGGTGTTGTTGCTTTCTGGTTTCATCCATTGCAGGTCAATCCTGGATAGCAGTCTGTTTTTTGTAGGTCCCATAGTATGTTGTTTATTGTGTTGATTTGATGGGAGTGGGGGTCACACTCCCTCTATCGGTAGATGTCGGTATCTGAAAGTAGTTTCTTTGCTTTCTGTATATATTCAGTCTTGCCCATAATAACTGTCATTCTGCCTTTATCCCTTGGCACTACGATTTTGTCCTTGTCATTTTTGAATGTTTTAGGGCTTCTCTCTTTTTGGTGTTGAGGTTCATTTGTCTTTTCTTTGTTAGCAAGGGTACAATGGTTTATATGACTGCTTGGTTAGTCCATTAGTTCTGAGCGTACATTTCAGTGCAGCTAGGAAGTCTGCTGTTTTTACATCCCTATGGTTGTAGTTAAATCCCTTGTCAAGTCTGGCTTTTTCTATGTCCATAAGGATCTATTTGGATTTCCAGAAGGCCTTTGACAAGATGCCCTCAGGAGTCTACTAAATAAGGTGAGAGCCCATGATGTTAGGCACAAGGTACTGGCATGGATAAAAGGTTGGCTGATTGGCAGAAGGTAAAGAGAGAGGACAAAGGTGTCTTTTTCAGGATGGCATCCAGTGGCTAGTGAAGTTCCATGGTGGTCTGATTTGAGACCACAACTATTTACCTTATACATTAAGGATAAGGAACTGAGGGCATATTGCTATGTTTGCAGATGACACAATGATATGTGGAGGGACAGGTAGTGTTGTGGAGACAGGGACACTGTGGAAGGACTTGGACAGGCTAGGTGAGTGGGCAAAGAGTTGCAGATAAAATACCATGTGGGAAAGCGTGAGATATCTGACTTTTGTCACAAGAATAAAAGCATAGATTATTTTCTAAATGGTGAAAAGGCTTTGGAAATCTGAAACACATAGGGACTTGGGAGTTCTAGTTCAGAATGCTATTAAGGTTAACATGCAGGTTCAGCAGGCAGTTAGGAAGGCAAATGCAAGATTGGTATTCATTTCAAGAGAGCGAGAATACAAGAGCAGCGATATACTTCTGAGACTGTATACTGCTCTCTAGTTGGAGCACATTTGTCATGTTGTGAGCAGTTCTGAGCCCAGTATGTAAGGAGGGATGTGCTGGTATTAGAGCTGATCCAGAGGAAGTTTACAAGATTGATCCCAGGAATGAAGGACTTGTCATATGAGGAGCGGTTGAGGACTCTGAGTCTGCACTCGATGGAGTTGTGAGGGATAGGGGGTTCTCATAAATAGTTACAGAATACTGAGAGGCCTGGATAGAGTAGATCTAAAGATGTTTCCACTAATAAGAGAGACTAGGATCTGAGGATACAACCTCAGAATAAAAGGACAACCCTTTAGAATTAAGATGAGGAGGCATTTCTTCAGCCAGAGGGTGGTGAATCTGTGAAACTCATTGCTACAGAGGGCTGTGGAGGCCAAGTCACTGAGCAAATTTAGGACAGAGATAGATAGGTTCTTGATTAGTAAGAGGATCAAGGGTTACATGGAGGACACAGGAGAATAGGATTGAAAAACACATCAGCTGTGATTGAACAGTGGTTAAGCTCGATAGGCTGACTGGCCTAATTCTGTTCTTATATTTTATGGCCTTATGTTCTAACGTATCACCTCGCAGATTCCTCTCTCATTCCTGTACTAACTTTGCAAACTATCTCAACACAGAAAACCTTAGCTCCCTGTTTTTAATTGACTTAAGGTTTTGATTTTAGTCTAATCTCACCAGTCACTCAGTATTAAGTTTTGTTTGAAGTACTTGGACTATCTACTATAAATCTAGCTCTGCACTCAAATGCATATTTCTTCAGAAGATAGAACTGGTCAAGAGGGAAGAACAGATGGATTCCCACCCCAGCATGAAGGAACCTATGTGGTTTACTGTCTTTGCAGCAATAATGGACATGGTGGATACAGTCCGTCCTTGTATTTTTTGCTGTTGATTCCACTGCCCTTAATCTTTGGTTACACTTTTATGTGCCTTTAATCAAAAAAGGCAAACATGGCACAACCCCTGCAACAACCAATGGTGTGCCTCATGTATATTGTCATTGATTCTTGATTTAATATTATGAGCATATAAAGGGAATAGTCTACGAGGTATGAAATAGTTGTATATTAGTTGAAATTCTTCTTCTGTCTCCACTGGCCAATCAAACAAGCCTAGTGCCTTGTCTCTGGAATTTTAAATGGATTAAATTCTGCCTTTGGCACTAATTTAATATGAAACTAGAATGTTACAAGTTTTAACTTAACGTTTACAAGGGCTTTTGAGAGTTGAATCTTGATTGCATGGCACAGAAAACTGATAACTTTGGTTGAAGATCCTGCTCATCCTGTGAAAATGTTACCTGACTTATCTGGGTCAGGACAGTCACAAAATATATATCATTTTCGATCCAAAACTGGATGCCTCATCACCTGCTTCTTACCAGGAAGGATTTACAAGTGGAAAGTCACTCCAAACCTATTTCTATTATTTATTGTGAGGTAATCTATCCTTGAGTGATGCTTCATTATGTGTGTTTTAGCACCTGGGTAAGGATGGCAGGCAAGAGGAAATTGATGCAAACAAACAAAACATCATTAGCGTAAATCCAAATCTGAAAATGATAGGAAAATAAGCTTTCAATATTTATGCGATTCACTGACAGCAGTTATTCCTTCAGCACTCAGGATGAACAGTTATAACAGCTGAAGAAAGTGTTTGCTGTCATATCATTACAAATTCACGGGTGCAATATAGACCAGAGTACATGTTGGAATTTGAGCCATCCTTCTTTGCTTTTAGCTTCTTTTACCATTTGTGGGTGGTAGCATAAAAACAGTGTCGAGAGAGCTGGCCGAGGGCAGAAGAACATTACTAATAGACTGGAATTGCAGCAGGAAATGAGGGAACCAATAAAAGGAGGGGAAGTTATTTGATTTCATCCTCACCAATCTACCTTTTGCAAATGCATTTGTCCATTATATTGTTGGTAGGAGTGAGCACTGCACAGTCACTATGGAGACAGAGTCCTGTATGAGACTATCACCATGCATGGATTTTGAACAATCCAGCAATGCAAAACTGTGGGCTATCAGCAGCAATGGAATTATATTCAACTGCAATTGATAACATCATGGGCCAAAATGTATCCCACTCTATAACTAACACTAAGCCATGGAATCAAACCTGGTTCAATGAAGAGTACAAGAGGACAAGCCAGGAGCAGTACCAGGCATACCTAATAATAAAGGTGTCAATCTGGTGAGGTTACAACAAAGGAAAACGTGCATGTCAAGTTTTCCGAGTGTAGAACCAACAGATCAGCTCTAAGCTCTGCAGTGTTGCCACATTCAGTCATGAATGGTGGTGGGTCATTAAATAACTAGCTGGAGGAGGAGGCTCCATAAGTATTCCCATGCTTAATAACATGAGAGGTCAGCGCAACTGTGTAAAAGATGAGACTACTACATCTGCAACTGTCTTCAAAAAGAGGTATTAAGTGGATGAGGAGATAGTGAGGTCTGCAGATGCTGGAGATGCTGGATTCCTGATGAAGGGCTTATGCCTGAAACGTCGAATTTCCTGTTCCTTGGATGCTGCCTGACCTGCTGCGCTTATCCAGCAACACATTTTCAGCTATCAAGTGGATGATCCAGCCTGGCCTGCTGAGGACCCCAGCATCAGATGTCTTCAGCCAAATGAATTATCTCAAATGATATTAAGAAATGGCTGAAAATGCTGGATGCTGCAAAGGTGATGGACTCTGATAACATTCAGGCAACAGTACTGAAGAGTTGTGCTACTAAACTCAGACCCGAGGCAAACTGTTCCAATAAAACAGCAACACTGGCATTTACCTGGCAACGTGGAATGTTGCCTCGGTTTGTCCTGTGCACAAAATGCAGCTCAAATCCCATCAGCCTACTCTCAGTCATCAGCACCTTGGGAAAAGGGGCCATTAATATTGCTATCAAATGACACTTTCACAACTTGTATTGTTCCTTTTGGAGAAGAGAAGGTTAAATTTATAGTTAATATGGATGTTTTGAAAATCCTTGCACAGATAAGCAGAGCAGATAAAATGATTTGCACCAAAAATCAAAAGGTCACTTGAAGAAAAATATTTTACTCAGCAGGTGGATATGATATAACAACTCAGGAAGACACATTCAAGTGTGGATTCAAATGGAAATGAATAAGGATTTGTAGAGAATAAACTTGCAGACTCATGAAAGAAGGGGAAGAAAGTGGGACCACCTACATTATTCTTGCAGATGCCTCACAGGCTCAGATTCCTCACAAGGTGCAACAATTCAATGATCCTACGGACTTGTTTTGTCTCACTCTGTGGTATGGGTGAGGAACTCATCCCAGCTAATACTGGCCTTCATGCACTACTGGCCTTAATTGTCTGTAAACAGGAAGTGCACCCCTCACTTAGGAGATAGTCGTGCCTCAATGGCTGCCAGTCAATCTGATTCCCTGGCATTTTGTAATGCTGGGATTGAGCAATGGCACCTGCTAGGTTTACAAGCTGCCCTTGATCAAGAGGAGGCTGGATTTAGCAAGTCTGGGGCTTTGATGGGGCCAACTTGGAAAACAGGGAGGCTGAAAGGGTTAAGCTTTGAGAGGCTGGTGGGGAAAGGGGTAGTTGGTAGAGCTATGAGGGTGTATTGAGTGGTGTTGGTTGTGGTTGTGTCTCCAAATGGGAACAGGGACTACTGTCCCTAATTCTCAAAAAACAAGGCTCATACAATCTTGGCAAACACTAATTCACTCAGTAAAAGCTGCCAGTTGACCCACCTGGAGTGGCCCTTCCCCTGCCATGGATACAATTGTGGTCACATTAAGAGAAGGCATTTCCAGGTAAGTCCAAGGGCAGGCAAGCCACCTGACACCTCCACCTATGGAGAAAATGAGAAACAGGTTGCAATGGGCAGGTCAGCTCAGCCCAGCCTGGGCATGCATCTCCCTGACTTCAAATAAAGGAAGAAGATTGTGGTTGGTTGGAGGTCAGTTATCCCAGCCCCAGGTCATTGCTGCAGGAATTCTTCAGTGTAGTGTCCTAGGCCGAACCATCTCCAGCTGCTCCTTCAATGACCTTTACTCCATCACAAGCTCAGAAGTAGGGATGTTCATTAATGATTTCACGTTTTTCAGCAACATTTGTGACTACTCAGACACTGAAGCAGTCCATGTTCAAATGCAACACCATAGCCAGGCCTGTATTGTCAAGTGGTAAGTAATATTCACGCCACACAAATGCCAGGCTATGACCGTCACCAATAAGTGACAATCTAACCATCTCTTCAAATTCAATAGTGTTACCATCACAATCCCCTACTGTCAACAACCTAGGGGTTCCCATTGACTAGAAACTGAATAGGGCTCACCACATAAATACAGAGGCTACAAGTGCAAATCAGAGGCGAGGAATATTGCATTAACTAACTCACCTCCTGACTCCCCAAAGCCTGTCCACTATCTAAGGACAAGTCAAGAGTGTGGTAAAATATTCCCTACTTACCTGTGCAGCTCCAACAATACTCGAGAAGATTTACACCATCTAAGACAAAGCAGTCCACTCCCTCCACAACTGATGTGCAGTACAAACAGTGTGTACTTTCGACAAGATTCACTGCAGAAATATGCCAAAGATTCTTAAACAACACCTTCCAAGCCGTTGACCACTTCCATCTAGAAGGACAAGGGCAGCAGATAGACAGGAACAGCACCACCTGCAAATAGCCCTCCAAGCCATTCACCATTCTGACCTGGAAATATATTGCCATTTCCTCATTGTTGCTGGGTTAAAATCCTGGAATTCCCTCCATAAGGGCATTGTGAGTCTATCTACACCAGCATTTCAAGAAAACAGCTCACCACCACTTTCTCAAGTACAATTAGGTGTGGGAAGTACATGCATGGCCCAGCCAGTGATGCTTAAATCTCACAACTGAAGAAATCTCCCCAAAAAGGCAGAACTGCTTCTTATCATCTAAGGTTGCATATTCAAAGTATTAAATCTTAATTTAAAAAGACCACAACAGTCCTATACCGTGCACATCTGTTTCTTTAACAAACCTTGACTGACCATAATTCACTTCTTCCCAACCCCTATCTGCAAGATAAATAATTTTGTAACAACTACTGATGAAATTATTTAATTGTTTCCATTTAATGCCAAAGTTTCTCCTGAGCTAGCTGAACATTACACCTGCCCCCAATTACATATGCACTGACACACCCATTGATTAAATATGTGTTTATATATGTGCTAGCACACTTATGTGATGCAGTTCTGCTACATAAACATGTTGTATGGCTGCTATTTCCAATGCTCTCAGCTTGAACTGAAACAGAAAGAGGACAGGTTGAAGGTAACATTAACACAATTTCTCAAAGGAGAAAGTGAGGTCTGCAGATGCTGGAGATCAGAGCTGAAAATGTGTTGCTGAGAAAGCGCAGCAGGTCAGGCAGCATCCAGGGAACAGGAGATTCGACGTTTTGGACATAAGCCCTTCTTCAGGATTCCTGAAGAAAGGCTTATGCCCGAAACATCGAATCTCCTGTTCCCTGGATGCTGCCTGACCTGCTGCGCTTTCTCAGCAACACATTTTCAGCCACAATTTCTCAAAGTCAAGTATCCTTTGCACACATGATTTCCAAATTTCAATACTAACTTTGCCAATATACAATGTTCTATTTGGCCTTGTGATCAATAGAAGTAACTGCTCAGCATGACATTAAACTGTACCTCAGATTGTGCTATCGCTCACATGCCTGACTCGACAAAGTTAACTAGGGGAGTTCATACATGTGCCAATCATTCATCACATATCATTCTGATTTCTTTATTTTGTAGTGTGTTGAGAATTATGTATCTTCTTATAGGTATCCAAAATAGTAGTAACCTATGAGGTGTGCAAAAGATCACAATTTAAAAGAAATAAAATATCCTTCACTCACACATCTATACTAAGTTAATGGTGAATTTTGGTCAATTAATGAAAAGCATTTCTCACACATGTAGTCTGTAGCAAAAAGGAAACGCAAATCATCTGGTCAGCTAATCCTGTTTTTTTCATGAGCTGCCTTTAGTTATTTCAGGGAAAAACACTCCACCAGAAGTTATTCAAAGAGAAATGAAGGATCATTGAAACCCAAGCATCTGCTAACCATCACACAATGAAGTATTGTTTATAACGCGCTCTTATTTTTGCAAATGTCAGAACTGAAGATTCTTCATAAGTCAGTCCTGTCAAGGCAAGATATTTGCAATTATTTTCAAATTTACTATGAAGCATTCAAAAGAGAGGCATGGCACATTGAGATGAAACTGCGTAGCCCTGAGCTTTGTTACATTCCATAGAAGCTTGCCAAATGCATTCACTACACGGACCAATGAATTCTACAGAGTGACAGCAGGTGACATTCACAGCAACGCAACAACATCTGGTCCTAGCAAACAATACAAATAGCAGACTATCATCGGAGCTATTTCATGAGGGGGATATCATATTGGCTCAAATCAAAAATCCAATCCAATGTCAGAGCCTAAAAAAAAACTTGCTTTAAGCTGTAATCACTATATTCATTATGCTCTCACTTCTAATACCAATTTTTAGAAAACATTTTTTAGTAGGATCGTGTCAATTTTGAGTTGTCTTGACAATTTTGTTTTTTTCCCTAAACATCTATTTCTGCTTAACCAGTGGCTTAGAACAAAGAGCAATACAGCGCAGGAACAAGCCCTTTGGTCCTAAAGCCGACAATGACAGATTTTGCCCTTCATACGGAAACTGTCTTCACTTTTAGGATCCGTATTGCTCTATTCCCTTCCAATTTATGTATTCATCCAGGTGCTTTTTGAATGCTGCTATTGTGTCTGCTTCAACTACCTCCTCTGGCAGCGAGTTTCAGGCACTCACCACCCTTTGTGTGAGAAACCTGCCTCGCACATATCTTTTAAAATTCCCCCTCACCCCAGCACCTTGAACCTGTTTTCCCTAGTAATTGACTCCTCCATCTTGGGAAAAAGCCTCATACTTTCCCACTCTATCCATGACATTCACAATCTTATAAACTTCAGTCAGGTATCTCCTTAACCTCCTGCATTTTTCTTTGTATTTAATAGCAATAGGTCTCTACACTTACAGTTTACCTGATAGAAAAAGATACTAATCAACATTTAAACTGTCTAAGAACAACCCAATCCAACTGATACCAATTGAGTTATGAGACAGGATTTTAAACACCCAATTACTAGGTTTTACTGTTCAAATACTGGTATAAAATGGAAAAATAGTTCACTTTTTCTTCTAGAAATAGCTTAATGATGCTGCAACAATCATGGACCAGCGTTCTGATATTCCTTCACTCCTAATTCAAGTAATGAGTGCAACATTTCACTACTTTCCACTCCAGAGCTCAAGATCAAGGATAATGTTTCAAAGCAGTACGAAGCGAGTGTTGCGTTGCCAGAGATGTTATATTTTAGCTTAGATCTAAAATTGAGGCTCTAACTTCCCTGTCTAGTGGACATAAAAGATGCCCACAGTACTATCTGAAGAGAGGGAGAAGAGGCACTGATATCCTCACCAAAATTTATCATTCAGCTAACATCACACAAAAAGGCAATCTAGTCATTATCTCAACCTAGTTTGTGGGAGCTTGCTGTTCATTAATTGCCACAGTTCACAAATTATGCTACAAAAGCACTTAATTAGTGGTAAATGTCTTTAGGATATCTTGAAATAAAAACAGAAATTACTGGAAACTCAATGGATCTGGTGTCATTGATGCAGACAGAAACAACGTTAACATTTCAGGCAAGTGGTCTTTCAATAGAACTGTTGAGTCTCAACAGTTCTGATAAAAGGTCATCAATCTGTAACATTGCACTCCTGTGGTGATGGGTTTGAAGTTGAAAACAGTGAGTAATCACACCAGGATGATTCCCTGTACACATGCATTCCTGTTGCTGAGCAGCTTTCCCAGACATGGCCTGGGAAGCAGACCAGCTGCTCCCTCCAGTGAAGTGGACAATTAACATTGTTGAGTCCCAATTTAGGGCTGTTTGTACAGCCTTGCCAGCACTTTTCCACCAGTTGAGTAGCTCCTCTGTTCTGTATGCAAAGGCCAGTAGCCCAAAGGAAGCAGCAGCGGATGACCATCAGCAGGAGGAGGAGAGGAGGTTGCTGTGAGTGTTGGAGGCTCTGTGTCATGAAAAGGGCACTGCATTCACAAATTTGCCATCGTGGCTGGGACCTATCCAACATTTCCTTCCCAATTCATCTACCTCTCCCATTTCCAGTTATTTCATGACTGATGTGCAGGTCAGTGAATGTGTGTCTTGTTAAAGAGCTCTCTTGGTTCACGACCTGCCTCAGCATTGCTCACGTCATCAGGTTGGTCTGCCAAGACTCTAAAACTTCTGGGATCACAGAATCTGAAGCTTACCCACTGTCCTTAATGATGTAAGTTTGCTTAATTTCTCATGCTTTTGCATCCTTGAATATCAGCATTTGAATGAAAGAGCAAAATAAATTGTAACAGTACTTTAGGTGATGTGGTTAACCTTGCATAATACCTCTCGAAATTCTGTACTCAGCTTCCAACTTCAAAATACAATGACAAAATATAATACATTTTCTATTGGCATAATTTCTCAACAATGTTTCAAATATCCTTCAGATACCTTTATTCAATTGATATCATTTTAGTGTCCCAGAAAGTGCCCGCCAGGATCCAACAATTCCAGATCAACCACAGAATAAACCAAATAGTTTAGCGATGATACTCAGTTCCAGTCATTCTAAAATGTATGAGCCTATATATGATAAATTACTCAGGCCTACGCAGTTGTCTATTTTTATTTATTGAACAAATGTTGAAATGCACCATATTTGTTGAGCTGGTCAAATATTATTTTGAAAGTTTACAATGGGAAGTCGCATTTATATAGCACTTTTATGATTGGAAAATGTTCCAATGTGCTTCACAGGAGGCAGCTGGGGTGGAAGTTGACAATAGCCAAATATTGGGACGTGAGAGTAGATGACTAGAAGCTTGGCCAAGTTGGACAGGTTCAATAGCAGCTGAAAGGAAAGAGAGATCAGACAGTCAAAGAGATTTGAGGAGAAAATCCTGAAGCTTAGAGAGTAATTGGCTGAAAATTCATCTGTGAATGATAGGAGTGATGTATTAAGGATGATCAATATATGAGAACTGAAGAAACATAGACATTTCAGAGATTTTTGGGCTGAGGGAGGAGGTATGTGACCATGGAAGAAATCAAGTTCAAGAACAAAATGGTTCATTAACTTTCCCTCAAATTGAGGATCAGAGTTGGAAGTTTCTGCTTTGTGTTTTCATTTTATGGGAGACACCAATTTATGAGTCAGAAATCTTTGAGCAGATTGGACAGTGGAATCTGAATTGAGCATTTATTTCTTTCCTTCTCTACTGTCCCTCTGATGCATCATTAAGATGTTTTGACTCAAAGCATAGAGTCATAGAGATGTACAACATGGAAACAGACCCTTCGGTCTAACCCGTCCATGCCAACTAGATATCCCAACCCAATCTAGTCCCACCTGCCAGCACCCGGTCCACATCCCTCCAAACCCTTCCTATTCTTATATCCATCCAAATGCCTCTTAAATGTTGCAATTGTACCAGCCTCCACCACTTCCTCTAGCAGCTCATTCTATACCCGTACCACCCCCTGTGTGAAAGCGTTGCCCCTTAGGTCTCTTGTATCTTTTCCCTCTCACCCTTAGCCTATGGCCTCTAGTTCTGGACTCCCCAACCCCAGGGAAAAGACTTTGCCTATTTACCCTCTCCATGCCCCTCATAATTATGTAAACCTCTATCAGGTCACCCCTCAGCCTCCGATGCTCCAGGGAAAACCTGTCAGCCTGTTCAGCCTCTCCCTATAGCTCAAATCCTCCAAACCTGGCAACATCCTTGTAAATCTTTTCTGAACTCTTTCAAGTTTCACAACATCTTTCCAGTTGCTGCAAGTTAAAATGATTGTAAACCAGCTCCTGTTAGTCAATATGTCAATATTGCTGTGCTCCAGGAAGACTTCAGAATGTGCCTTTAAGGGTTTTATTTGTCTTGATCTGGAATGTCAGCCATTTGAAAGTTGAATAAACAAGACGAGGCAAGGGACTCCATCTGGAAACACTATCCAGTCCCAATGAAGTTGACTTTGTTGGATTTTTGTCTGATTGCTTGTGGAACTGGCTTTAAAAAGCCTACCATTGTTAGTTCGACACTCCACCACTGAAGTTGAAGGGTGCGGCAGAGACGTTGCTGATGGAGTTCTCTAGAGTTCCTATGTTTCATTGAGACAGTCAGGACTTGCTGTAATACAGGAGTGTTGTGACACCATTGCACTGCTCATGAGGATTTTTACAAGTCATTAAAGAGTTATTGGATAATACAAATTTTTCACACTGAATGTGTCATGGAGATTAAAACATGCATGTTTATATTTCAACAGTGTCTGTTTCTGTCATAACACCATATGCTGCCACAATTTGTTGTTGAGTCCTGGTGACATTTGATCTGACCAAAATGCAACCCAATCAAAGCATAAAGATGATGGCCCAGTGGATTTATTGCTACACTATTAATCTAGAGACCCAGATAATGATCTGGGGACCTGGGTTCAGATCCCACCAAGGTAGATGGCAGAATCCATCTGGGATTACGAGTCCAGTGATCACTATAAAATTGTTCCTATTTGTCAGGAAAATCTCATTTGGTTCACTAATGTCCCTTTCGGCAAGGAAACTTGCAATCCTTAGCTGGTTGGGCCTACATGTGACTCCAGGCCAACAGCAATGTGGTTGACTCTCAACTGCTGAATTATAGGGGCAGCTCAGTGGTTAGCACTGCTGCCTCATAGCATCAGTGACCTGGGTTCGATTCTAGATGTGCAGGTCAGGTGAATTGGCCATGCTAAATTGTCCATATTGTTCAGGGATGTGTGGGTTAGGTACATTAGTCATGGGAAATGTAGGTTAGGGAATGGGTCGGGATGGGTTGCTCTTTGGAGGGTTGGTGTGTACTTGTTGGGCCAAAGAGCCTGTTTCGACACTGTAGGGTATCTAATCCCTCCGAAGAGCAACCCACCCCGACCCACGTTTACCCCTGACTAATGCACCTAACACTACGGGCAATTTAGCATGGCCAATTCACCTAACCTGCACATCTTTAGACTGTGGAAAGAAACCGGAGCACTTGGAGGAAACCCACGCAGACATGGGGAGAATGTGAAAACTCCACACAGACTGTTGCCTGAGGTGGGAATTGAACCCTGTCCCTTGTGCTTTGAGGCAGCAGTGCTAACCACTGAGCCACCATGCCGCCCCATTCTATAATGCTATGTGTAAATTTGAGATGGCAATAACTATAGGTTTGGCCAGTGATATCCCCATCACATGAATGAATAAAAATGTTACCTAGTTTTGCAGATGATGCTAAAAACTACTTAAATATTTTTGGGATGAACCAATGATATCTATATTGATTTCCAAGATTATCTATATTAGATTCTAAGTTTGTGCATTTGTTATCCTCCAACAGGTATTAAGTAGCATGAGTGACTTTGCTCACAAAATCCCAGTAGTGCTGAAAGAAGCCACTCAGCCCATTGAGTCCATACCTATCCTGCCTAGAGCATCCAACCATGACCCAACCACACCAGATAAAATCTCTCAGAATCTTCCAAGCAGTCATTTCACACACAAATTGCTGAACTCTCATTGAAGTACCAAGGAATTAAATTAATCTCTTTCAATTAGAAAACCATCGAAACAAAATGATGCAATCATCTAATTCCTATGAAGGTGCGCTTTGCTGGTTGACCTATCTGATCACCTGTTTGAGTATATCATATTACTTCTGATTTTGTGCTGATAAAAATTCAAAACCACTTTGCACCCACTCAAAGCACTGAACATAGTTGGATGTTGTGCATTGTGGAACCTCTCTCTACTTTGACAACTGGGGAAAAAAATTCTCACATCAAACCTAAAAACTCCAGTCAAACAATCCCATTTCAAAAGTAATGATCTGAAAAATTACAGCAATCAGGGAAAGGCAATACTTCAAAAATTGATCAATATGGTGTTCAAAAAGCCAAATGATAAAGCAAATTCAGTTATGGTCAGGGTCTTACAAAATGTATTATTACCTGCAATGCAAGCAAAGATTGTAGATGAGAAAGTACAATATTGTTATTGAAAACTGATCAGTTTGTGTCATTGGAACCTATTCCACACTGGAATTTAGATTTTTACATTTTATCACATAAGGAATTGCATTTACCAAAACATAGCTTTATCTATGAAATGTAATAAATTACAATATTTTCGTGCCAGTGATTCACATTAAATGTACAAACAGTATTTTCATAATTAAATTAGGATTCTGAACATAATATTTTAATAAGAATTCTGTGGTGTTAAAACCTGTCAAATGATTTGCGGAAAACACGGCAGATACTTGGAATTGTGTTGGAAAAATAATATGCAAATGTTCCATCTTCCAATCTGATCTTACAGTGATGTTTTTCTTCTTCCATTTTTTGATGCAGTTGTTTGAGCAGATTGCTACCTCTGACACTAAGCCAACAGGGAATTGCTGAACTCTCATTGAAGTACAAGGAATTAAATTAATCTCTTTCAATTAGAAAACCAACGAAACAAAATTCCCTTCTATTCCCTCCAATAACTTGATGCTAAAATCAAAATTTATGAATGACAAAAGAATATATGTTCAATCATTCCCTTCTCTTCCAGATGTCATCCTAATGAAATGCAGAGCAGTGTCCTCCAAAGAGTTATGATTCATACTTAAGAGACTTCAGCACTAGCTAATGCCCTATTGTGTGTAAAAAATTCAAGTATTCTAATAAAAGTCCAATGAAATCTGAACATCTAGTCCACATGAAGGGTATTTGTTTTCTGCATTTTGTTTTTCTGTTACTGCATATCATTTACAAACACCATTATGTTTCTTCATCAATGACAGACTACTTTTAAAATATATTTGAATGCTTTGGATTAACATTTTTTTATTTGTGAGAGATAGCAATGCTGTCAGGCAGAATAATTTTAGCTCTATATTATGTACCTGGTGTGAATATCCAATGATAAAGCACTAAAATGCTAGACTTCCCAAATACAAAATGAAAATATTGATTTAGTCTCTGTTATTTAACGCAGGCCCAACATTTTTCACCACGCTAAAAATGTGCACCAGATAAAATCTCTCAGAATCTTCCAAGCAGTCATTTCACACACACAAAAAAGTTTGTTTCATGTATTTTCCATTTATTGGTGACAAATGCATTAAACTGTACATCATATTTTTCTAAATCAATGTCAGGTGATGAAAAACAGGTTTATATCCATCAAGAAGGAAAGGACATTTATCAAACGAAAGAGAAGAGGTTTCAGAAATGTAATTGCCTGCAGCTCAGTTTTGAGATTGTAGGAGGTGGCTGTTGCCTAGGGTGATTGTACCAGATATAAAATAAAACAAGGTTGTGAATTAAGAATTAGCTTAGCACATAAAATGATTCTTTGGAGTTAACGCATCGAAGACTTATTGATGAGGAATGTAATAAATTGAGCAGTTCAATGATTTTTCTAAAATAAAATTTTTAATTGTGTATAGATTTCGAAAAATTGCAATGGTTTTCCTTCAAAAACAGGAAAAGGTGTTCCATTAACACTCTTATAGCTTTAGTTGGTCCAATTTTCACACACACTGCCTGATCAAAAGATTGTTACTAGTCAATGAATCACAGTGCTGTTCAAACTTCTGCTTAATTTCCAGTTGACGCAATTTTCCACAGGCCTTGACTAGGACAGCCCAGGCACATACCTGAAGCTGATGGAAGCTTCAACAAATTGTTTAAATGATATTCCTGTGATGTGACAAGTGCACCCCTGTAATGCCCTCTCTTTAAACCAAAAGCTCCAAGTTCACGTTGTCCACAAGCTCCAGCACTTGTCATGAATGCACCTCTGTGGCCGACATGCCAAGAAGTTAATGGTCAGTCTGCTAATCCTTCCAAAACCTCATGGCAAAAGATAAGATTAGAGTTTTTACCCAACGGTTACAGATGACACATCTTGCCAATATATAGCAGAAAATCCTTTTGAAAAGGGCATGAGATGAGCTATACCCTTAACAGGAAAATGCAGCCAATGAAAACATTTATAGGTCCCTAAGTATATATTCACTGCCAAAAATTGGACATAGCCCGCAGTATGTTGAGATGTTTTGCAGATTTGAAACAGCAACTGCAAGGGTTCTTTAATGGGACACTTACCTACAAATGCTAAGATCGATGGCACCTGTGCATAATTCACCTGGTTGGATTTATTCATGTCTATTTTTCAGATTTGAGAGTTCATGATTATATTTCTTTTGACAAAAATATATTAAACTGAAGACTATAGATCATTCTGGAAATTCTATTGGAAACATAAAAACAGGCATAGGTCATGTCCATCAATTCCTGATGAAGGGCTTATGCCCAAAACGTCGATTTCGCTGCTCGTTGGATACTGCCTGAACTGCTGTGCTCTTCCAGCACCACTGATCCAGAAATAGGTCATGTCCTGTCATTCAGTTTGATCATGGCTAATCGAACATCTCAGTGCCTTTTATTCACTTCATCCCATAACCTTATATATCATTGGCAATCAGATATCTGTTAGTCTCTACTCAATACAATTGAAGGAAGAGGAGCAGCCAAAGAGGAAACTTCAATCCAAGACAGATGAAGAGGGCTGCTCAAGGTGTGATTAACACATGACAACATTAGTTAGAACATGGACAAAAGAGCTGAAGTCCAATGGTGAAATAAGTGTGATTTCACTTGACATCAAGGCTGAATTTGACGGAGTGTATTATCAAGGAAATCTACTGGAGTAATTGTGATCAGGGGAAAAACTGTTCACAGCTTAGAGTCATAACTGATACAAAGAAAAATGTTTGTTGATAGTTGGGGGTCCAGAATGCCTTCGCATGAGTTCCACAGGGGAATGTCCCAGGCCCAACCATCATCAGCTGCTTCCTCAATGATTGGTCCATCATAAAGTCAGAACTGGGAATGTTTACTAGTGATTGTACAATGTTCAGTACCATTCATGACATCTCAGATACTGAAGCAGTCCATGTCCAAATGCAGGAAGACTCTGAACAATATCTAGGTGTGGGCTGACAAATAGCAAGTGAACTTCATAGCACACAAGTACCAGGCAATGACCATCTCCAGCAAGAGAGAATCTAACCACCACCCCATGAAATTCAATGACATCAGTATCACTAAGTCACCCATTATCAACATCATGTGGGTTATCAATGATCCAAAACTTAAAAGAGGCTATAAGGGGATTTAGACAGGCTGAGTGAGTGGGCAAGTGCATGGCAGGTGAAATATAATGTGGATAAGCGTAGATTATCCATTTTCATAGGAGGAACAAAGGTAACAAGTATTTCTTAAATGAAAAGATATTGGGAAGTGTTGATGTCCAATAAGGTGTCCTTGTTCATAAATCAGTGAACGTTAACCTGCAGTCTCAGCAAGACATACAGAATGTAAAGTGTACAGTGTCCTTTATTACAAATGTGCTTGAGTATAGAAGCAAAAAAGTCTTGCTTCAACTGTATAGACTTCTGGTGAGACTGTACCTGATTAATGTGTGCACTTCTGGCTGCATTGCCTAAGGAAGGATATACTTGCCATAGAGGGAGTGAGAGGAGGTAAATTAGATTGATTCTTGGGATGGTAAGGCTGTGTGCTGGGGAGAGATTGGAGAAACTAGGTCTTTGTTCTCTGGAGTTTAGAAGAATGTGAGGTGATTTCATGGAATCTAGCAAAATTCATGAAGGTATAGATAGAATAGATGCAGAAAGGAAACTTCTATTATTGTGGGATCTGGAACTGGGAGATACTTTCTCTGAATAGAAGTAAAGATTATTTACAGGTAAGATGAGGAGGAACCCCTTCACTCAGAAGAATGTATTCTCCACTGTTTGTAACCTTTTAGGACCTTGGAAGTTCAAACATTAAGTAATTTCAAGACAGATATTGATCTAAATCCCTTGAAACATCTTGTAACCTTCCTCACAACTCACATTTCCACCAGGTTTTAGGCTTCTAGATACTAATTAAATCAAGAGATATGAGGAATGTTTGGGAAAATGGTGTTGAGCGAAATAATCAACCATGATCTAAAATAGTGAACCAGGTTTGACAGGCATGAAATAACTCCACAAAGGCCAGCTTTCCATCACCAAGTTACTCTTTATTTACACTTGGAGAGTTCTTGGCATTGATTCAGCTCCCTCAGAGCCAATTCTCAAAGTGAGCAGTACCTTTAACACTCCTGTTCTTTTTTTCCATTTTTTTCTCTTTTTTTCTCCTAACTGCAGCAGTGCTTATTTTTTCCCCAGCATCCATGTTGTGTGTGTGCAGGTGTGAGACACAGTGAAAGACACAACACTCCTGTTCTCATCTGTTAGCCAGGACTTCCTGATTGGAACAGATTGGCAGCCTCAATCAAGGAACTCATATTCTATGAGGTTCACCTGACTGACCTTATTACAATCACTTTAGGACTGAGTAGCCTACTTTTTTTACTTGTGTTCCTCAGTCCACTAGTGACAATAAAATCCAACTCCAATTCTAATTATAATTCTAGAGAGGGCAGATGAAGCTTTGATTTTAACAACTCATCAAAAAGAAGGCGCCTTCACCAAGGTAGCTTTCCCTCAGTACTACTTGGAGCACCAGGGTAGTTTTTTTTTCCTCAAATGTCGAGAAAGATGTTGAACCCAACAACCTTTTTGATTTTGAGGCAAAATCTGGAATCAGCCACAATCAGTGATTTTTCATAAAAGATGGTAAAATCTTTCTGATCTTGCAGAGGCAGGGTTCGAGGCTGAATAAGGAAGAAATTTAGAAGTTGAAGGTATCAATTTAGCTGTCTGATCTGTTCCAGAAGAAGGTCATTACCAGTGCCTGGTCCCTGCCTTGTAACAACGGATAACAAATTAGAATGTGTCCCTGGTTAGGGATGACAATGGGCAGATGGGTTGCCTACTGAGGCCAAAGCCCATCAGGTACTTGGAGACACCTGGTCATGAACATCTGCAAGACCTCTTTCAAACCCTCCCACCACTGCAGGGATCAGCAAATCACAAATATAGATATTTTCCAACTAAACTTGCTCCAAAATACATCTCTGGAACAGGTAACAGTCAAACCTAGGCCCTGTGGTTCAGAGGTAGAGTCATTACCATTCCACTACAAAAGCTGCAGCCACAGATTAATACCTCATGACCTCTTCAGGTGTTTTCACAGCCAATTTGGGATTATTTTTAAAGGGCACAAGACAATGCAGCTATATTTAGTTTTTCAAGGAGCAATGTATCAGGAGGCTGGACTGTTGCAAGGCTGTTGTCACAGTCTCTTGCAGCAAGACCTAAGATTTGTTTTCCCAGTTGCACAAACATTAACTGTGACAGTCATTGTACACCAATATAACTCTGGTCTGCTACTGACCAGAGATATAAGCAACAACATTTTATTTTTTTTATTCATTCATGCACTGTGAGAATCATTGGTCAAGACAGCATTTATTGTCTATACCTATTTTCCCACAGTTAAGTGTCAATCATATTGCTGTGAGTCTGAACTCGTGCGTAGATTAGACAGGAGTGGCAGATTGCTGAACATTAGTGAATCAAACAGGTTTTTCAGACACTTGTCAATGATCATCATTAAGCTAAATCTTTATTCAAAATTTTTTCTTAAATTGAGTTCAAAATTTCACTATCTGCCACAGTTGGATTTGAATCCATGACCCAAGAACATCAGCCTGGAGTTTTGGATTACTAGTCCAGTAATGTTACAATCACCCCATCCCCTCTCTGGATTGTCAACATCCTTAGTAAATGTCCTACAAAATCCCAGGTAGGGATAGAAATTCAACTTGATAAATCAATGACGTTATGGTCCTGACTGCGAGTTCCAACCTCCTATGGTTAGCTTTCTTGAAATCAAGGGGGCATTTAGAGACAAAGCAAAGAAGTGCCATTTGATTGGTGTTATTACCTGGGAGAAATTTCTCTGTACTTTGGATGCTGCTCTCATTCCTGTGTCATTCAAGAGCTGAAAGCATTGCTGAACTGTTATCTGATGGCCAGAAGGAACTAAGGCTACCAACACGTGTTACATATCATTCGATCTCTAATTCTGGTGTCTTCTTAAGATAATGAATTTTGTCATTTGATTCTTTAATTTAGCTTTCAGTGGAACCTTTGAACTTTTACTTTCAAATTGTCATCAATACAACTAATATGACAGATTACAAATTCAAACCATGTTGTAGCACTTCCTTCTCTTCATACAATTGAATTAAGGAAGTGAGTGTGGATAAGCTATTCAACTGTTGTGTTCCTCAGGGCATCTGACCTTTCAAAACCTGATGAATCTGATCACTGTTTTTCGGGCTTTCACTGTACCAGTCACATTTATTCTGTTTAATTTTAGTTGAATTAACTTTCTGTTCCCTGCAATCAATTTCTTTATGCTTTTTTTTCTCTTTAAGGTGTTATTACTACACATTAGCTCCCTTCTTCTTAGTGGGTTTGAAAGGTTTTATATTTCAGATGCTGTTGATTCCCTCACAAGCTAGTTCAATGTTAGTACTGTATCTTCACATGTAAGACCTGATGAATACATCAAACTCTTTCAGTAAAAGTATTGTGAAATGAATCTTTGAACATGCATATTTATTTTTTAAAAAGAGCAGAAAATGCTCCAAATGCTGAGCAGATTGTTTCTGTTCATTCTTTGATCTGATTCCTTCTATGACAACATTGTCGGTCACATTTAGCTTTTATATCTCAGCTTCCTGCAGCTCTACTTGTACATCTTCATTCTTCTGATTTTTTTTGTTGTTCATAGAACGTTGCAAAATTTCATTTGCTTTGTGCTTTTCCCCACATGTTCAGCATCCATTCATTTTCTTCATTGGTCTAAATTACTTTAATACACTGCCTTTGCATTCTAGAAATACCAGTTACTGTTCAGTTTCTTGTCCATCCTTGAATCTCATGTCTTCAAATGGAGGTATGTTAGAGTAGAGTTTCTGCTCTGAGCATAAAGGGGAAATTGTACTCAATGTAGCACAGGTTAGGTTAACGTTCCAATTTCCGATAGATCACTAAGCACACAAAATGAAAAATTGGATTGCATCACTCCTAGTGGCACCAAGCAAGCTTGTTTCTATTCTTCAGGGCCAGACAGTGCAACCTTTGCAACAGTCATCATTGATAGTGGGATGTCTTGTTGCGACCACAGTTTGAACCCAAGAAGGAGAGAATGGCACTATGTTTCCATCATAGAACACAGCTGGATAATGCGATGCCAAGTTAGTGAAATTGACCAAAAGATGCCATGGGAAATGCCCGCTTTAATGACGAATGAACAAAATGCAACATGATGATGCAGCAAACATTTCAGTAGCATTACAGCAGAAAACCTGATTGCAGTTCAGTAAAAATTACCGGCGGCGTCCATTGAAAAGTGCTGGAAATAGTATTTTTGGCATATTTTCTGAAGATTGTTGTTGCCAGCTGTCACGAAGCAGCGGGAATTTAGGTGACCTACCCACACAACGTATGTCGGAAGGGTGGTGCAGCGGTGACCATGCCAATGGGTCTGCAATGTTGCAGGGACATGGAGTAGAAACAGCAGAAAGAGTAAACTGTGTGTGATGCCTTGTGTCAACCTAGAGGCAGGCTCCTGCATGGGCACTGACAGTGATAGGAAGGTGCCTGAGAGGCCAGCCAATGCGTTCAGCATTTGAGTGTTTATGCATGTTCAGAGATTTCCTTTATGATGCCTCACCAAAGTTCAGATAATCCATTAAGACAGAACCCACCAGTTATCTTGACTTCTGGAGAGCTGGGAAAGAGATATTTGTTACCCTTGACTAAGCTGGAGCCAAGTCCTGCTTTCAACTCTATATTAAGCTCTAAGTTATGTGCGATATTAATAGTTGAGCTTGTTGAATGATGGAACTTCTTTAGCCCAATATATTAATCTCTGCCTTGAGGACATCCAACTTCCCCATTTAGAATACTGTGTCCAATTTTGGGCCCCACACCTCAGGAAGGATATACTGGCACTGGAGCATGTCCAGCAGAGATTCACACGGATGACCTCTGGAATGATAGGTCTAACATATGATAATCGGCTGAGGATCCTGGCATTGTATTCATTAGAGTTTAGAAGGTTGAAGGGAGATCTAACAGAATCTTACAAAATAATGCATGGCTTAGATAGGGTGGACACTGGGAAGTTGTTTCCGTTAAGTGGAGAGACTAGGACCCATAGGCACAGCCTTAAAATTAGAGGGGATGAATTTAGAACAGAAGTGAGGAGACATTTCTTCAGCCAGAGAGTAGTGGGCCTGTGAAATTTATTACCACGGAGTGCAGTGGAGGCCAGGAATTTGGGTGTCCTCAAGGCAGAGATTGCTAAATTGTTGATCTCACAAGGAATTAAGGGCTACAGGGAGAGTTCGAGTAAGTGGAATTGAAACAACAATCAGCCATGATTAAACGGCAGAGTGGACTTGGTGGGCTAAATGGCGTTGCTTCTACTCCTATGTCTTATGGTCTTATAAGCAAAATAGGCAATCTCAAGAGGTGGAGCGAGAGTGACTGTCCCTATATTCAAGGCACCATTTAACCAAGTATGGCATCAAAGAACCTTGACAAAATTGGCATCGATGGGAATCATGGAGAATGTTCATCAGTGGTTAGAGTCATATGTAGCACAAAACAAACGTTATTGTGATTATTTTAGGTGCATTACCTCAGTTCTAGGACAACACTGTATTCCTATGTTAGATTGTTTTTTACTCTTTCAATTCTGTTGCAAACAGTTAGGTAGGTCCATAGGTACCCTGCACCTAAGATGGCACCAAAGTGATGACATTACAAACTTTTCACTGTACTCAATGGAGTGCACGTGACAATAAAGGCTATTCTATTTTATTACTGCAGTAGTTCCTCAGGATACTATCTTAAGTCCAACTATCTTTAGTTGCTTTATTGAGGGCATTTCCTCCATCTTAATGTCAGAAGTGGAATGTTTGCTGATGATTGCACAATATTTAGCACCATTTACAATTCCTCAGATACTGAAGCAGTTGACACCTATGGCCAGCGAAAACTATACAATATTCAGGCATTGGCTGATAAGTGGTAAATTACATTCACACTATACAAGTGCCATAAATGATCATTCCCTAAAAGAGACAATCTAACCAACTCCTGAGAAACTGGAAAATGACCAGGAAATAAATTGGACCAGCCATATAAATGCTGTGTTTCAAGAACAGGTTAGATACTGAGAATCTCACTGCCTGACTCCACAAACCCATCTGCTGGCTCCAAGGCACATGTCAGGAATGCCATGGAATATTTTCAATGAATGCAGACCCAACAACACTCAGGAAACTCTGCACAATCCAGGACAAAGCAGCTCTGTGATTGATAACCAAAATGTCACCATAAACATTGCACCACTTCATCACCAATGCAGAGGGGCAGCTGTTGATGATATCTTCCAAACACATGGCCTCTCCTTTCAAGGAAGTCAGGGGAAGCAGGTGCATGGGAACACCATCATCTGCACATTCTTCTCCAAGCTACACATCAGAGAATTTCTACATTCAGCCCAATGAGTCCCCACCGTCCCTCCAAAGAGCATCCCACCCAGACGCACCTCCACTCCCACCCTGTGCCTGCATTTCTTATGGTAAACCCACCTAAGCTTCACATCCCTAGACATTATGGGCAATTTAGCATGGTCAATCCACCTAACCTGCACATCTTTCGACTGTGGGAGGAAGCCAGAGCACCTGGGGGAAACCTACGCAGACACAGGGAGAATGTGCAAACTCCACATGGATAGTTGCCAGAGGGTGGAATCGAACCCGGGTGCCTGACATTTTGAGGCAGTAGTGCTAGCCACTGAGGCCACCCACATAACTTGGACATAGAAATGTATCACTGTACCTTCACTAATGTTGGGTCTAAATCCTGAACTACCATCTTAACATTACTGTGGTGTTCCTACACAATAAAGATTGCAAATGTTTAAAAAAAAACAGCTTGACACCATCTTCTTGAGGGCAATTATGTTAGATGATGGATACTGGTAGAGCCAGTGAACTTAAATCCCATTGATGAGTACATTTAAAAAAAATGTTCTCATGCCTTATTCAATTGTATCAATATTTTCCTAAATATATATTTTTGATCTTTATATTAATAGCTCACACAGATTGAAGTATAGATCCAATAGACATTATCCGACTATTCCTGACACTACGGACTTCTCCAAAGATTTGACAGAGAACATTTGGTTACCAGTCAAACTGGAAGTCCTCAGAGTACAGTCATTGGTCTGAGATTAGCAGAAGATTTGCTATTCAATTACATGCACTAAAATCTTCCCAAGATTGTAGTTGTATATGTTTATTGTCTCTAAATGTAGAGTTATAAATCAAGGATACTATAGCAAAGAGTCAAGCTGAAGACACCCATAAAATGGACTCCATTAGTGCTGCAAAAATGAATGGTCAGATGTTGCATGATAGTCTCGATTAGGTGTTTTTGTAGTAATCATATTTTGTATGCTGTGATCCACAGAAAAGAAATGTTTATATTTTGTTTCAGCTTTTTTGATCAAAAGGTTCCGTAATTAGGAAAGGATTTACCACAGATTCATGGATTATGTTGCATGCTAATTAAAAATCCAAAGTAAAACAAGCCAGGGATATATATTCAATCACAAAATAAAGGAACCCAGCTTTACTACTTCAGCAAACAAAGAACAGCCACAGATCAGGTGAAGCAACATTAGTGAGCAAACATGTCTTGTGCATTGTAGGTATGAAAATTGGCAATACACTTGTAAATCGTAGTGTTATATGTTCTACATGGAAGAAGAGTTTCACTGATACTTATAATATCGATAGAAGTTTTTATATGTATCAGTCGTAATTGCACTTGATACCATTCTACCATACATGTAAATTGTGCATTGCATGAAAAAATGAGAGAAGCAAAGCTGGTCTTACTACCTGTGGGAGGAGAATACTTACAGGGGGTGCAACAAAGGTTCATTTGATTGATTGCTAAGATGAGAGGCTTGTCTTCTCAAGAAAGATTGAATAGAATGAGCCAATATTGTCTGGAATGCAGAAAGATGAGAGGTGATCTTTGTTAAACCATATAAACTTCTTAAAAAGGCTTGCTGGATTTGACAATGAGAGGACATTTCCAATGGTTTGGAATTCAAGAATTAAGGGGTCAAAGTTTGAGGATAAGGAGTTAACTATATAGGACTAAATGAGAAATTTCTTCATGCACAGAATCGCAAATGTTTGGATTTCTCTATCCATGAGGGGTGAAGGCCCTATGATTCATCGGGTAGCATGCCAGCCTCTGAGCCAAAGCTCTGGGTTCAAGTCCTAATCCAGGTCTTGATAGCCAATGAAGGTACATTCTTAATACAGCCAAACAGACTGAGGTTCAACTTGTAAATTCTTTCAATGTACACCAATGGCAGTGCGAAAAGCAGGAGAGATTCTTAATCAAACGTGGGCTCTAAAGACATTGGCACCTCTACCATCACTATCCATAGCTCCAGCCAACAACTTGCGTGTAAAAATCCATGTTGTCCCAGTGACTCTGACTCTTTTCCTTTTGGCGAGCTGAGAGGTTTGGGGTCATGCTCAGTGAGGAAGGGGTGCACAGTGGTGGTCGTGTAGTGTCACTTTGACGGATAAAATAAAAGATGCTTTTATTATTGATAATCTCGTTTCTAACATATAGAAATATCTCATCAATAGGATGATGCTCCCAATGCTCCAAATTTATTTCACGATTCACAATTAAACCAGTTTTAAGGTAAAATGACACAATCTACAATTAACCTTGCAACGGAGCCCAGAAAAGTGCAGCAATTGAACTTGCACTCTTCATGTTGCACTTTAAATCATTTAGTAAACCATTTCAGCAGCTTAGGAAACTCATAAGTCCAGATTGTCTTATCTCCAGATAGTCAGTACTTAGACATACCCCAAAAAATGCTACCGGAACCCCTCAAAAGTCACAATGCACCAGAAGGAATCATTTGGGAAATTTAGACTTCTAATGTTCCATTAACCTGCATCAACCACTCTCCAAAAACTTCTCCAATTCTGAGCTGGAGTTGAAGATTTTGGAGAGTTTTGACTTGTCTACCTGGAGAGTTACCTGAGAAATAGGGTGGCACGGTGGCTCAGTGGTTAGCATTGCTGCATCAAAGTAACAGGAACCCAGGTTTGACTCCACCCTCAGGCTGTATGGCATATTCTCCTTGTGGCTGCGTGGGTTTCCTCCGGGTGCTCCAGTTTCCTCCCACAATCCAAAGATGTGCAGGTTAGGTGGATTGACCATGCTAAATGACCCACAGTGTCCAGTGATGTACAGGATAGGTGGGTTAGCCATGGGAAATGCAAGGTTACAGGGAGGAGTGTGGGTCTGGATGGGAGTTTCTTCGGAGGGTCAGTGTGCACGCGATCGGCCCAATGACCGACTTCCACACAGTAAGGCTTCTATGAAATCTTAGAAAAATTAAATCTCCATCTAACTCCTGAATAACTATAGAACTGACTCTTCTGAGTCTTTCCCATCACCCACCTGTCATCCTACTCCCTTAACCACCATGTTCTAACCTGTCCTGTCACTAAACCTTTCACCCACTGACATTCTACCTCAACACCGCCACACAAAACCCTTACCCATCTACCACCTGACACACTCACCTACCCTGCTACTCCAGACCAACATCCATCTTCTAACCCCTCCTCCACCAACCTAATTTCACACTGCCCCTCATTCAGCCACCATCCTACTCCCTTACCTTCTCTCAGTAGCATCTCGAAGAGGCCTTGAATACCTTACCGGAATACAGCAGTGAATGCTGAAGAAAAGGAGACATGCTTTCATAAAGATTTGGACCCTTGGCCCTATGAGGATTGTTGCACTGTCACTGTTGAGAAAGATTCTGCATTTAAAGACAGGTCCAAAAAAATGGAGGAAGCTAGGTACATAAGTTTTTGTCTGACCTATATCAGAAGTAGTAATTCTGAGTCAGACTGGAAAACTTGAACCATGGTTTGTTCTGCTTATATTGCTGTCTTGAGTATGGCAGCAGAATTACAGTATTTGTTCTAACACAGAGAAAGGCTATTCAGCCCCTCATGCTGCATTGGCTTTTATTCAGCTGCATGAGACGCGGCCATTATTCACATAATTCTTGCGCAATTCAGATGGAAGCCTGTGAAAAGTCTCACAGTCCACAAAGTACCTGAGATCCCAGTACTGATTTCAGAGTGGGTGGAGTGTCTGCGGTCAGTAGCACCAGTTTTCAGCAAGAGGAGCCTCAGATTTCTTGTGAGATGTGGAGCTGTACTCCTGTTGCTTCTGCCCCCAAGAGGTAAGCACACACAATGATCTATTTGGGCTTTTATTGGTCCTAATCCTTCAGTCTTCAGGTAACTATTGTTTTTTGCTCATGTTGACCAGTTAAAGTCATAGTTGGAACCCCATGAAATCACTTCAACTTATAACGCCGATGTGAAAATGAAGCCCAGCACTTTATATGGATATCCTTGCCATTAGCACGTTCAAACTGAGAATTGTCAGCCGCAAGCAAATTGAGTTAAAATTGCCCTAAGCACTTTCTTCAATCCACCATAAATTGCATAGTTGGAGATTTGCCAGCAAGTGTGTGCATTTATACTACGGTGGCAAGCAACTGTCAATGAAGTAAACAAAGTTAAAAATCACACAACACCAGGTTATAGTCCAACAGGTTTAATTGGAGGCACACTAGCTTTCGGAGCGACACTCCTTCATCAGGTGATTGAAGAAGCGTCGCTCTGAAAGCTAGTGTGCTTCCAATTAAACCTGTTGGACTTTAACCTGTGATTTTTAACTTTGTACACCCCAGTCCAACACCGGCATCTCCAAATCATTACTCCAACCAATTCATTTGTATTAGTAGTTTCTGGCAACTAGCCATTTTCTTTGAATGTTATGACCTCAACTTGCATGTTTTTATTTTCTCTTCTGATCTAAATTTCCATCTAAATTATGCTTCAGTTGTAACTTGTAATTTTGAAACTTATTTTTTTCCAATTCCTCATGGTTTTAATGGCTATTTTATTGTATAGTTCTCTGCATTTTACCATTATTTATCTGCCAGATTTTGCACATGATGAGAATGAAGCACATTTTAAGCTTCCATAATGTTGTGTCTATTAATTTTTAAAATTTGCATGGTAATAGACAATTAAAGTAATAAAATTTGCAATAGTGTAGGAAACAGCTACAACAATTATTGCTTGAATCTTTGTTATTGGGAATTGTACTTGTGATTTTAACTACCTCGCCTTTGATAATAATTTGACCATTCATGGCAAAAAATGCTTTAAGACTGTCTCTAATATTGAATTGTTGTGATGTGAAAGTGCCAGTATTGCAGATTTTATTACTTTAATTGTCTATTACCATGCAAATTTTAAAAATTAATGCAGTGTTTGGACTAGGATGGAAAAGGTGAAAAATAACACAACGCCAGATTATAGTCGAACAGGTTTATTTGAAATCACAAGTTTTCAGAGCAGTGCTCTTCTGTCAGATGCAGTGTCTATTGTTCTATTGTTGTGTTCTATTAATATTGTCAAGTGGCCTCTAGGTACTAGATGTCAAATTTTGCCACAAAATGTGGATAAGCAATCACTTACTTATTGCTGCCAAAAGTGCTATAATTGAGTCTAAAATTGAACGGGCACACATTTTTGCTGCTATTCATTTTGTTGTGGACTTCTGGGATTAAGCAGAGTAGGCTGGCCACGTGAACTTGATTTGATACCAACACTGCCATTTTAGAGATCAAGCTCTCGGTTTTTACATTGTTCTAATCTTGCACAGTTTCACATGCAAAACATGTGTTGGCCATGTGTTGACCTCTCAATGTTTTGAAATGCCTTTTCATACATAACAGCAAGCTTAGTCTTGCTTGTACTCTGCGACGATTAAAATTATTTGGTAGCATCAGAAGATCATCTCATTATTTGTTGAATCCGTTTTCGAATTTCAAAACATTTGTCTCTTTCAGTTTTCAGTTGTCTGGACTGAGGTGAATATTTTAGTAATTGTACAATGATAGATATTTTATTTTATCCTGGTTGGCACGATAAAAGGTGAAATTCACCCTGCAACAAATCACCTCCTTGTTGAATCAGACATGGCACAGATCAGTCTTATGGGCCATTTGGTTCAGACAATTGAGACATTCTGCAAAGTTCACCTCTCAACACCATCTTACAAGTGCTAATTAATTATTAATTAATTCAGTTTGACAGAGACAATGAAAATTCCTATTTCCAAGTTGAACTTAGGTAATAATAAATCACATCCCAACTCCAATCACGACAAAGCACCTCACATATTCTCAATTTAAAAAAAAGAATGGCCCCAGTCTGTTTTTTTTTTAATTCCCCCAATTCACTCACCTGGTGCTGTATAAACTGTCAGGAGTTTAAATTGGTAATTTCTCAATGTGAGGGAAGACTCCAGCTTCCCATTCAGGTTGTGATATTGAGCACCCGAAACAAGAAATGTGAACTTGGCATCATATTCAGAGTCATGATTTGGAGATGCTGGTGTTGGACTGGGGTGTACAAAGTTAAAAATCACACAACACCAGGTTATAGTCCAACAGGTTTAATTGGAAGCACTAGCTTTCGGAGTACTGCTCCTTCATCAGGTAGTTAACCAGGAGCAGTGCTCCGAAAGCTAGTGCTTCCAAATAGACCTGTTGGACTATAACCTGGTGTGTTATTTTTCACCTTAGTCATAGAGTCATATAATACGGTAACACCCTTCGATCCAACCTGTCCATGCCAAACATAATTACTAACTAATTTAGTCTCACCTGCCTGCTCCTGGCTCACATCTCTCCAAACCTTTCCTATTCATGTACCTATCAAAGTGTCTTTTAAACATGGTAATTCTGCCCGTATCCATCACTTCCTCAGCAAGTTCATTCCACGTGCGAACCACCCTCTGTATAAAAAAACCACTCGTTTTTTTTATCTTTCTCTTCTTACCTTAAAAATATGCTTCTTGGTGTTGAAATTCCCCATCCTAGGGGAAAGACATCTACCATTAACCCTATCTATTCTGCTCATAATTTTATAAACTTAGGGTGTAGGTTTGCTCGCTGAGCTGTAGGTTTGATATCCAGACATTTCATTACCTGGCTAGGTAACATCATCAGTGGCGACCTCCAAGTGAAACTTCTATAAGATCACTTCTCAACCTCCTCTGCTTCAGTGAAAAAAGCCCCAGCCTCTCCAGCCTTCCTTTATAACTTAAACATTCTGGTAAATCTCTTCTGAAACCTCTCTTGCTTAATAATATCTTTCCTATAACAAAAAGACCAGAACTGGACACAGTACTCCAGAAGGCCCCTCATCAATGTCCTGTACAACCTCAACATGACTTTGCAACTCCTTCACTCAAAGGACTGAGCGATGAAGGCAAGTGTGCTAAACACCTTTTTAGTCAACTTATTGAAATGTGAAACAAATTTTAATGAATGATGTACCTGAACCCCTACGTTCCTCTGTTCTACCCAAGGCCCTACTGTTACTTGTATAAGTCTTGTCCCTGTTTGTTGTATTAAAATGCATTTATCCAAATTAATCTCCATTTATCCATTTGATCAAGATCCCTTTGTAATCTTAGAAAACCTTCTTCACTGTCAACTATGCCACCAGTTTTGGTGCCATCCACAATCTTACTAATCATGTCTGCTTTAGTACTATCCAAATCACTTACATAGATGACAAACAAAAGAGGACCCAGAATGTGCAACATTACTGGTGACAGGCCTCCAGTTTGCAAAGCAACCCTCTACCAGTACACTTTCTCCTGCTGTTAAGCTAATTATGTATCCAAATGGCAAGCTCACCCTGAATCCCATGTGACTTAACTTTACAAATTAGTCTACCATGTGGAATCTTGACAAAGGATTAAACTCCATCTGCCATTTCTTTGGCCCATTGGCCCAGTTGATCAAGATCCCATCGTACTCTTAGATAACCTTCTGCACTGTCCACTATACCACCAATACTGGTGTCATCTGTAAACTTATTAACCATTCATCCTATATTCCTATGCAAATTATAATGTAAATGACAAATGACTGTGAACCCAAAAATCAATCTTTGAAGCACACCATTGGTCACAGTGCTCCAATCAGAATAATACCCCCTACCGTCACTCTCTATCTTCTACCATCAAACCAATTTTGTACCTAATTGGATATCTCTTCCTGGATCCCATGTGATCTAACCTTATTAACCACTGTACCATGCATAAGGGTGAGATCAAGTTCAAGTTGATTGTGTCTACTGCTCTGCCTTCATCCATCATCTTAGAAAAACTCAATCAAGTTTGTGAGTCCTGAATACCCCCCACATAAAAACCATGCTGACTATCCCTAATCAGTCTTTGTCTTTCCACATGCATGTAAATCCTGAGTGTCAGAATCTCCTCCAACAACTTATTCATCACTGACATAAGACTCACCAGTCTATAGTTCCCTGCAAGCTTTCTTAAATAATGATACAATATTAGCCACCCTCCAGTCTTCTAGCATGTCGTCCATAGCTGTCTCTGATACAAATATCTCTGCCAGTGGCCCTGTAATCTCTTCCATAACTTCCCACAATGTTTTTGGATACAGCTGATCTGTTTTATTTACATGTTTTAAAACTTTCAGCACTAACCTTCTGTAATTGAATTGGAACATTTATTGTCATGTCTATACAATATAAAATACAGTGAAAAGTTTATAGCATCACCATGAATTGGCACCAATCTAATTAATTTAAAATAAAATAAAAAATAGAAAAATAACTTAAAGAGAGTCCAACTTTTTTTCTCTGCCGTGACAGTACTGCTCTGGGCATCACAAACCACGCCATGCCACTAGAGCTCATGGACTCTTGTGGACTCCTTTCAAGACATTGCTATTCATTTCCCCAATTCCCCAACCTCCATGTCTTTCTCCACAGTAAATACTAACACAAAATATTCATTTAGTATCTCACCCATCTCCTGTGGCTCAGACTGGAGATAAGTTCCAGAGTGAGGCAGCAAGGGAGTAGAGAGTAGAATGTGGAGTGGTAACGTTTATGAAGATTAGATTCCCTACAGTGTGGAAACAGGCCCTTCGGCCCAACAAGTCCACACTGACCCTCTGAAGAGTAACCCTTCCAGATCCATTTCCCGCTGACTAATGTATCTAACACTATGGGCAATTTAGCATGGCCAATTCACCTGACCTGCGCATCTTTGGACTGTGGGAGGAAATCGGAGCACCCGGAGGAAACCCACGCAGACACAGGGAGAATGTGCAAACTCCACACAGACAGTTGCCCGAGGCTGGAATTGAACCTGACCCTGGTGCTGTAAGGCAGCAATGCTAACCACTGAGCCACCGTGCCACCCCACGTGGTGGCACATTGGCTCAGTGGTTAGCATTGCAGCCTCACAGCGCCAGGGACCCAGATTCGATTCCAGCCTCAGGTGACTGTCTGTGTGGAGTTTGCAAATTCTCCCTGTGTCTGTGTGGGTTTCCTTCGGGTGCTCCAGTTTCCTCTCAAAGATGTGCAGGTCTGGTGAACTGGCCATGGTAAATTGCCCACAGTGTTCAGGAATGTGTAGGTTAGGTGCATTAGTCAGGGGGAAATGTAGAGTAATAGGTTAGGGGAATGGGTCTGGTTGGGATACCCTTTGGAGAGTCAGTGTGGACTTGTTGGGTCAAATGGCCTGTTTCCACACTGTAGGGATTTGGTGATGATTCTAACATGATGAAGAGTATTCTCAATGTGAAGGTAGGACTTTGTCTCCACAATGACTGAACGTTGGTCACTCTTACTAATATTATCAGGAACAAATACATCTGCAGCTGGCAGATTAGTAAGGATGAGGTCAAGTTTGTTTTTGGGTGGCATGGTGACTCAGTGATTAGCACTGCTGCCTCACAGCACCAGGGTCCTGGGTTCGATTCCCGCCTCAGGCAACTGTCTGTGTGGAGTTTGCACATTCTCCCCGTGTCTGCGTGGGTTTCCTCCAGGTGCTCTGGTTTCCTCCCACAGTCCAAAGATGTGCGGGTTAGGTGAATTGGCCATGTTAAATTGCCCATAGTGTTAGTTGAATGGGGTAAATGTAGGGGAATGGGTCTGGGTGGGTTGCTCTTCGGAGGGCAGAAGGGCCTGTTTCCACACTGTAAGTAATCTAATCTAATCATGAAGTCAGGGGAGTACTTCTGCTTTGTTAAACAGGAAACACATTTTGATGAAAGAAAAAAATGTAGTCAAATAGAAATTGCTGATATATTGTAAAATGCCCAATTAAAAATAATTCAGAAGGGCTGTTATTTTAAAAATACTCCTCTCTCGTGACTTCTGTGTTAAGACCTCGAATATTAGAGATCTGAGAATGCATCATTTAATTATGGTCATAGATGAGCATAATTCATAGTCAAGTCTGATTTTCTTTTTTGCAGTTGGCTCTATTAAGGCTCAGTACACTTCCAGAACGTCTTCTGAGAATTCTGAACTTCTTGACCATACATGTTCTTTTAGAAGTTTAATGGAAGCATGTAAAATGAGTTGTGAAGAGAAAACAGTAATAATGTTGCTTATGAGGTGTTCAGATTATTCAGACAGAATAAACAGAACAGAAGCATTTGTTAATTAACTGGAAACAAATGAAGGAACTAAACATAATTAGCGAGATTTTAATTGAAATGTATCATCAATAACTTTTGTTGAGTAGTAGTTTTAATGCCAAGAAAGTTCCCCAGGCCATTTACAGGGTTGGAAGGTCGGCTGTCAAGCCTTTGAGAAATGGTTATACAGGATTTGAATAGCACATAGACAGGCCTCTCAACCCAAACATGCCCATTGATTACTCTCGCCTTCTCTGATCTTCTGTCATGCAAAAATGCATTTTTAATAATCTCTTCCCTTCTCCTTTATAGGTAGAATTATCCTCCCCTTGGTGTGGCATGAAAAAGGTTGAATGGTTGGAAAAATGAATGACTGGGAGGAATAAGCACAGACAGCCCAGTCATTTGAACATCAAGGCTTCTCTCAGGGACCGAGAAAATATAGAATGCTTTCTCAGAATAAAGTAGTACTCAGTAACTGACAACTCTAAACAACCAGTTTATGTGGCTGAGCACCAATGATGGAGAATCATACATTGTTCTATTGACTTGTTCTATTTGGATTTGTCCATGGACAGATACTTTATTTCAACCATCCATATAACATATGAATTTTGCATTTGCTGCTCAAATGCTAGGTATTTGTGGTTTTAGTGGGCTTCACTGTAGATAAATCCCTGATCCAAATGCGACTTGTCCAAGGTTGTTGTGGAAGGCAAGAGAGAAAGTTGCCAAGACATTGACATTAGTTTTCACATTCTCTCCACACACCAGAGGGATGCCAGAGGATTTAAGGAAAGCTGATATGGTGCCGTTATTCAAAAGGGGCAGTATAGATAAACTATAGGCCGAAAAGTCTAACGTGAGTGGTAGGGAAATAATTGGAAAAATTATTCTGTGGATCTCAGTTCTGGAGAGGCAAGGATTAATTGAGATAGTCAGCGTGGCTTTGTCAGGAGGAGATCATTTATCACAAATTTGAATTTTTTCAAGGCGGTGATTACGTATGTCGGTGAAGATAGTGCAGTTGATATAATTTGCATGGACTTCAGTAAGGATGTTGATAAAGCCTGGCATGGCAAATTGATTAAGAAGTTAAGACCCACAGGATCCAGTGCAATTGGCTCCAAACCTGGCTTCATGGTAGGAAGTAAAGGGTTATAATCGAAGGATGTTTTTGTGAGTGGAAGCCTGTGTCCAATGTGGCATTGCACAGGGTTCAGTGCTGGGACCCTGGCTGTTGAAAGTACATATTAATGGTGTAGACATGAACTTAAGAGTTATGTTCAGTAAATTTGCAGATGAGATGAAATCAGCAACATGGTATAAAGCGAGAATGAATGTCTCAGACTGCAAAACAATGAGACGATCAGATAGGCTAAACAGTGGCAAATGAAATTCAATGCTGGAATGTGTGAGGGCTGCATTTTGGGAGGACTAATAAGGCATGAGAAAACTAGGGAACACAGAGGATCAAAGAGACCTTGGCGTGCTTGTCCATAAATCTTTGAAGGTAGCAGGACAGGTAGAAGGTATATGGGATACTTCCTTTATTAGACAAGGTGTTGAATACAGAGCAATGAGGTTCTGGTGGAACTGTACATAATGTTTGGAGTATTGTATGCACTTCTGGTCACCACACTATAGGAAGGATACCACTTACTAGACAGGGTGCAGAGAAGATTCACCAGTGTATTGCCTGGGATGGAGCAGTTCAGCTATGGAGAGAGACTGGATAGGTTGCAGTTGCTTTTTCAGAAAATAGAGAAAGATGATGCGTGACCTGATTGAGAGTAGTAGTGATTAACAGTGTAGTTAGGGAGAAACTTTTCACTTTAGTAATAATAAGTAAGGGACACAATTTTATACTAAGGAGCAAGAGGTTCAACTGGGATTTCAGGAAAAACTTTGTCACCCAGAAGATTGTGGCTATCTGACATTCAATGTCTAAAAAGACATTTGACTAATGGCCAGGAAAATGGGATTAGAACAAATGAATGTTTAATGATGGCATGGACATGATGGGCCGAAAGGCTTTTTCCATGATGTAAAGACACTTTGACTTGAATGAGTATTTAGATTTACTCATAGCACAAGGTATGAGGTGGTTTGCAGTATTGTACTCTGATCCTGTCGCACCATTTTAGCCTCTGAATTAAGGTGAAGGGAGTATGCATGGCCCACACTACTGGTGCTCTAAGCTCTCTAGCAAAGTTGTGTCTCATTGACATTGCTGGGCCAAACGGGCAAATTCACCTGTGAGCCTTCATAACGCCAGCATGTTCTCAAACTCACTAGAAAAAGGCTTTTGTCTCCAACGATCCTGAAAGTGAGAATTAAAACCAAACAATTGTCAAAGGGTCCTTGTGGGCTTGGGAGAACAGGACGGTTCTTTCTGCGAATGCATGAAGAGCTTGGGACCCACCAACCCTGGACCAAGCATACACTGCTTCCTTTCCCTTTGTGTTGCTGGGCACTGTTTCTTTGGGCACGAAGAGGGAACTGAGCCTTGCCATAATATCTGACCTCAGCAAGATTTGATTACCATCTGACAAAAGTACAAGTGGGAGAGAGGAGAGGATCCACCACTAACTTTAGTTCCTAATTCATTTCCCAGACTAAAAGCAATGCTTTTGGTTCTGGTTGCTTGGATTTTCTTTGTTGGTATTTGGTTATTCGGAGTCTCTATTTTCTAATTGGACATTTCTTTCTTTATATGCAGTCTATGTGGTGATACGTGTGTCTACCCCTCGGTTCCAATTGTTGGATATCCTTGACCTAGTAAATTGCATCTGAAGTGACTCCATGCTAATGATGAAGATACACCCTTTAGAAAGTAATTAACATCTCACCAGGTGGATGGGCAGCAACTGAATCACTGCAACCAGGTAGAGACAGAATGGGACAGTGCACAGACGAATAGGACTGTGTTACCTTGATTATCGAAAAGACCAAGCCAACTGCACAGGAAAGAAAGATTGATAGTCCCTTGCAATTTGTAATAGCATTCGGCTCTTTTCAATTACAAACAGTGAGTCCCTTTCCTTTTTCATTACATCTGAGCTACCATGGTGTAAAGAAATGATAACGCTAGCTGGAAAGCATGTTACTGATGGAGAGATCTATTTAAACCGTATTCCTGCATCTCTTTAAAGAACATCAATCCTTCATAAAGCTATCATCACTATGGTGTAACATGTTAGCCCAGCACACTCATGGTTACAGCAACTACACAGGATTCTCTATCAGTTTTTTGATACCTCTGTATCAAGTTTGAAAAAAAACTATTGACAAAGGTTTATGCATTGCCTCTCTTCCACACTCAACTGACTGTTTTTTGCAAAAAGGTGTTTATAATTAGAGGGATAGATAGTATCTTTTGTAAGCAAAAGCATGAGTCCTGCATGAAATGTTGCCTGCCTGGTACCAAGGTGCAGGACATTTCTGACTGACTTGAAAGGATATTGGAGTGTGAGGGGGAGGATCCATTTGTTGTGGTCCATGTTGGGACAAATGACATAGGCAAGGGTAGGATGGAGGACCTGTTTGGGGATTACCCAAGAACACATTTAAGGGACAGATTATAATTTCTGCATTATTACCTGAGCCACATACAAATTGATTTACGGATAAGAAAATTAGGGAAGTCAACATGTGGCTAATGGGGTAATATGGGAAAGAGGGATTCCATTTCATGGGGCATTGACATCAGTTTTGGAACAGGAGGAATCTGTACAAATGGGAAAGTCTTAACCTGAACTGACCTGGAACCAGTGTTCTAGTGAAAAGGATAAATCGGGTGGTCTCTCAGACTTTAAATTAGTGAGTCGGGGGGAAGGGAAGAGGAAACACCAGGAAGTATGGTGCTAAACAAAAACAAAAGCAGCAGGTTAGCATGCGTGCAGGAGGGTTTAACTACATGGCATCCTATGAAAGAAGTGAAAGGAAGGGTAACTCAGAAGATATTATTATTGGAGATATTGGAATTCATAGGGAGGGTACAAAAACTAGCATAAAGGCACTTTACCTGAATGCTCGTAGCATTCATAATAAAGTAGATGAGGTAAACACATAAGTCATCACAAATGAATCTGATTTAGTAGCTGTTGCGGAGACATGGTTGCAGGATGGTCATGACTGGGAGTTATATATCCAAAGGGATAAGACTATACAGAAGGACAGACAGGAAGGTAAGGAAAATGGTGTAGCTCTGATATTTAAGTACGACATTGAGGCAGTGGTGAGAGATGATCTCAGTTCTATGGGGAATAGGGTTGAGTCCATTTGGGTGGAAATTAGAAATTCTCAGAAGGAAAAGTCATTGATAGTTGTAGACTATAGGCCACTGAATAATAATATCACATTGGGGTGGACAATAAACAAAGAAATAATTAATGCCTGTAAAATTTGTATGGCAATTATCACGGGGGATTTTAATCTACATGTCGATTGGTCAAATCAGGTCAGTCACGGTAGCCTTGAAGAGAAATTCATTGAATATATCCGTGATAATTTTCTTGAACAGTATGTAATGGAACCGATGAGGGAACAAGCTATCCGAGATCTGGTTCTGTGTAATGAGACATGAATAATTAATGACCTCATAGTTAGGGAATCCTCTTGGAAGGAGCAATCACAGTATGGTTGAATTTAGAATACAGATGGAAGATGAGAAGATAAAATCCAATATCGGGTCCTGTGATTAAACAAGATAGACTTCAGTGGGATGGGAGAAGTTGGCTAAAGTAGACTGGAAGCAAAGACTTTATAGTGGGACAGTTGAGAAACAGTGAAGGACATTCAAAGCAATTTTTCAAAGTACTCAGCAAAAGTAAATACCAGTGAAAAGGAAGTAACATAGGAGAAGGGGTAATCTGCCATGGATGTCAAAGGCAATAAGGGAGCAATCAAATTGAAAGAGAAGAAGCAGCACAGTGGCTAGTGGTTAGCACTGCTGACTCACAGCACCAGGGACCCAGGTTCGATTCCAGCCTCAGGTGACTGTGTGGAGTTTGCACATTCTCCCCAATTCTGTGTGGGTTTCCGGTTTCTTCCCACAGTCCAGGTTAAGTGAAGTGGACCTGCTAAATTGCACATAGCGTCCAGGGATGTATAGGTTAGGTGCATTAGTCATGGGTAAATATAAGGGATGGGTCTAGGAGGGTTACACTTCGGAGGGTCAGTATGGACTTGTTGGGCCAAATGGTGTGTTTCCACACTATAGAGATTCTGTGATCTATGAAGGCATACAAAGTGGCAAAGATCAGCTGGAAACTAGAAGATTGGGAAAGAGTTAAAGGTCAACAGAAAATCACAAAAAGAGCTATAAAGAAAAGTAAGATAGAACATGAGAATAAAACTAACTCAGAATATAAAGACAGACGGATAAAGTTTCTATAAATACATAAAGCAAAAAAGAGTGGCTGAATTAAACATTGGTCATTTAGAAGATAAGAAGGGGGATTTAGTAATGGAAAATGAGGAAATGGCCAAGGCACTGAACAGATATTTTGTGTCAGTCTTCACAGTGGAGGACACGAATAGCATGTCGGTAATTGGCAATGAGACGAAGCAATCGTTATCACGAAAGAGGGAGTTTTGTGCAAGCGAATGGAACGAAGGGTAGACAAGTCTCCTGGCCCTGATGGAATGTATCCTAGGGTGATAAAAGAGATGGTGGGAGAAATAGCAAATGCACTTGTGGTAACTTTCCAAAATTCACTGCACTTTGGGACAGTTCCAGCAAATTGGAAAACAGCAAATGTGATGCCATTGTTTAAAAAGGGAGTTAGCCAAAAGATGGAAAACCATCGACCAGTTAGACTAATGTCAGTAGTGGGGAAAATGCTTGAATCTATTATTAAGGAAGAAATTGTAAGACATCTAAATAGAAATTGTCCCGTTGAGCAGTCGCAGCATGAGTTCATGAAGGCCAGGTCGTGTTTAACCAATCTTTTGGAATTCTGTGACGATCTTACAAACACAGTGGACAATGGGAATCCAGTAGATGTGGTGCATCTAGATTTCTAAACGGCATTTGACAAGGTGCCACACAA